>NC_087203.1:40455825-40575825 GCF_015104395.2 Macrobrachium nipponense
AACTTATTGTTGACATGTTAATCGAGAACTCCTTTTCAAGAAGTTACACTGTATGAAATACATTGGCTTTGACTTCATGCGGTTTCTTAGGATATCTTTCAATGCAAAGTTTGAGTGTTGGCAAGGAGAAAGCGAATACATCATGTACTGTCGTCAGAATCAGAAGATGAGCCCATCATTACTTGCCTATATATTTATTTCGGGCCGTAATATAGTGCAAACATGTAAATTTGATATTAAAAAACTTGAACAGCATTCGCTTTTAGTGTTATGAACTTAAGGCCGAGATCAACCTTCAACACTCATTGTTTAGGAAAATTCAAGAAATTGTGAAAATCTCAGTTTGTGAATTAGAACATAAAGACGCATCTCATGAAGACGGAAGATGCTGAGAAAATTTTCAAACCACTTAGAAAGAATATGTAATATTTTGTAGTTAGACATAAGAAGTTTTATTTCGCAACAGTTATCTTTGGATGCATTTCAAAACACGTGATCTAATGTCCTAAGTTTATTATTATTGTGATTATTATCATTATTATAGAGTTTTGCTATTTTCAATTTTCGGATTTAGCCTCCTGGACCTGACTTCTGTAACCACCTAAAGTCCCTAGCTGGAAATTAATGGTATACAATCTGTTTTTTTTTATTGTTATTTTTTTTACTACTATTCTCAGTATTATTGCTGAATAATAATTTTCATCATGTTATCTCATGCATCTAGATTGTGTATGTTACCGTCTGTTCTTTGTATATTCCATTTGTGTGGCCTTGAACAGAAACAAAATTTATTATTATTATTATTAAATACATGGCCCAAAGTCCCGTATACTTTCAGGTGTCAGTTCTCTTGGAACAGGAATTACGACCACCCTGCCTGCTACCTCGGTGGCCGCGAGTTCGATTCTCGGGCATTCCATTGTGGGGTCAGAGATGTGTATTCCTGGTGATAGAAGTTCACTCTCGACGTGGTTCGGAAGTCACGTAAAGCCGTTGGTCCCGTTGCTGAATAACCACTGGTTCCATGAAACGTAGAACACCATACAAACAAAACAACCACCCACTTCCAAAGAGAATTTTATTCATATCTCTCCCCTGGGATGTTAGGCAGTCAGATGGAGATATCATCCAAAAAGATGAGGAAGACAAGAAGTTAAGAGATTCGCCCGAGTGAAAAGTTATGGTGATCTTGAGCGGTAGAATTAACTTAAATATGCTTACGTTTAAATTGGATTTCGGCAGTTATTTTTACGAATGTGGCAGTTACCGTCTTTTTTTTCTTCTTCTTCATCTTCTCAGAGCCACACGTTAGGGGAAATGGGTGGTTTTATATATATATATATATATATATATATATATATATATATATATATATATATATATATATATATATATATATTTATATATTGTTTGTATATAAATAGACACACACACTTATTATTATATAATATTATATATATATATATATATATATATATATATATATATATATATATATATATATATATATATATATATATATATATATATATTTATATATATTTATATATTGTTTGTATATAAATGACACACAACACATATATATATATATATAATATATATATATATATGTGTGTGTGTGTGTGTGTGTGTGTGTGTGTTTGTGTGTGTGTGTGTGTGTGTGTAGTGAGTTTAAGGTCCTGCTCTAGAAATCTTGGAAGGATGCCGGAGGATTAAACTTTTCTGTTCCCTCGAAATTCCGATGTTAGCATAACTTATTAAACTAAGTTTTCTGGTCCTTTCTTCAGATCGCCGTATGTCCCAAAGTCTTTACCCCATGTTTGTGCAAATTTCGATCAGTACGCAATCTGTTGAACAGTTTCCGTAACGTCAAGTTTCGGATATATATTCCCCAGTTCAGTAACGCTGCGCTCGAGAGGATAAAAAGCAATGGCGTGGAATGTGATCTGATTACGATTTTTTAGGTTGTCGGGCCAAAACTTCCAGTTGTATGGGATAAAGGGAACAATGATAATAATAACCTGACTCAAAAACAATTTTATAATCACTTGAGATGGATTTTATTGAATGTATTATGGCATAAAATATCAGTTTGCATGAAGATCGCCGTAGACTTTAAAAAATCGTTAATGCAGTTTTCCTAAACTGACGCCAGATATGTCACAATCAGTCAGTACGTTTTCTTGCAAAGAGCAAGGTTGTTTTGTTCATTCATGATAGCATTGATCTCTTAGTCATTAAAAGTATATTACTGTTTTAAATGAAAGTGTCTTACTAGACTTATTTCACATTTGACAGAATTTATTTTGATAAATGATTCATTACTTTTATTCTCTCTCTCTCTCTCTCTCTCTCTCTCTCTCTCTCTCTCTCTCTCTCTCTCTCTCTCTCTCTCTCTCTCTCTCTCTCTCATGTTCTTAGGTTTTCATAGCACGTTTATTTTCTCAATTTAGTTACAATGGATGACATTTCATTCATTCAAGAAAGCCCCTCGGAATCATGTTTTGGTAAAAGGCAAGTCGTTTTTCCATGATTGGTAAACCAGGTAATATTTAGTAGCATAAGACTGCGACAAGGGGCGTGTATTACACAAGCTCCGTCCCTTTGAAATCACGGTATCACTGCCGTACTGAAAGTTTTGTTGTGTTGCTGTATAGCAGATGGGACGTCGTCGTTCTATGAGTGAAGTAGTATTTTTCTGCCATTGTTTTTTCTATGTATCTGCGTTATTGAAGTGTTTTTTTTTTTTTTCATTTGTATAGGGGCCGTTTCACAATTACGGATTTTTTTTTTTTTTAAATATTGGGCTTGCGTCGCTGTATTGAAATGTTTATCCTCTGGCTTTATTGTATATTGGATATGCTGTAGTATAAACTGTTGGTTCTTTGAGTTGTCAGTTTAGGGGTTTTGTCACTAGATGGCTGGAGTGTTTTCATATTTATGTGCGTATTACCTGGCTAGGGTGTATGTGTCCGTTGATTTAACAATGTCCCAGTGACCAGTTTTAGTTCCAAAAATCTAGTATTTATTTTCTTCTCGATGATTAGTCTCCTCTCCTTCACTTGATTCATTTACTGGTCGAGAAATTCTCCCCATGGAAAAATGTTTAATTACGACTATTAGTATAATTTGGATTGTTGAAATCCGCTTTTCTAGGCGGGTAGAAAAGGATTCCCAATCTATTCAACAGAAGCTATGTATAGTAGTCCTGTCTCAGTGGTATGATGGTCGTATAGGTTTGAAATACGGGAAAAAAAAAAAAAAATTCACCCGTGCGAGGTAACCAGATTGTGAGCACACCATGAGCATAAATGTTTGATTGATCTATTATATAATGTCCTTCAGTCATCATAGATTTCTGGTAAGAATCAAGGTACTGGAGCGACTCTGAAGTTATCTCTCTCTCTCTCTCTCTCTCTCTCTCTCTCTCTCTCTCTCTCATTTTCTACTTGATAGTGTGTTTTTTTTAACAGAAGAAGTAGGAAGGAGTGTAAGAACTTAACGACCTGGATCATTAGTTATTAATAAGATCATTTTTTTAAGTCATTACAATTTCATAGTTTACGAATGATCGAAAATAAATCCTTTATTCTCTCCCATTTAAATACAAGTAAGAGGAGAGAACTTCTTTATAAAGCCTTTTGTTAAATTTGTTTTGATCTTCTCTTTTGCAGATCAGGTTTAATATGCGTCGTTATGCCAAATTTTGAAATAGGAACCATTTGGAGAAAAACTATGGTTCTATTGAAAAGCAGTTAAGAAAAAGTTATTCAAGGAGACCTTTAAGTTTTAATTGGCAGATAAGATGGGTCTGTCTGGTTGAGCTAAGTTAGAGCGTTGAAAAATTGAAGGAGGCTACGTGAAAATATTTAGTATTTTATCTTATGTATTTTTGTTGTTTTAAAGCAGTATATTACATTGTAATCAACAAACTTTATGAAATTGTAATCGAGGTATTGTGTCTGGATTTTTGGTTTCATAACAAGCTCTCAGTTTGATTGTCAGGCACTTTGGAATGAGAGAACTTTCAAAGGTATATGCTTTATATAAATTTATATATACAAGTATATATATATGTATATGTGTGTGTATTTTAATTTCTGGGTTTGATGAGAGAGAGAGAGAGAGAGAGAGAGAGAGAGAGAGAGAGAGAGAGAGAGAGAGCTATTAAATACTACATAGTCCATGGCATGTTTGAATATAAGGAAAAAACTGAGTGTGTTGGTGTTGCCAAGCAGAGAGAGAGAGAGATATTTTCACAATATATACATATTTTCTTTGTATTTTCTCGGCGTGACGGTGTGGGGCATCCCTCATGGCGTTCGCCTGACGACGCTAATGATCACGAACTCGAATTTTATCAGTTAAACGGCAAATACATTTTAACTTTGGGGTACGTTAATAGACCCACTCTCGAGAAATGGAGAAGTGCGGAGTATCTGCTTTACATACATATCTATATTTCACGACGCGGGATGACGGCGCCTAATTTTTGCGAGAGCGATCCAGCGCGCGCTGAGGAGCATTACCGCGGAAGGTTACTCGGGTTACCTATGATTTTCTACCATTGCAAACAAGTCCATTACGGCTGGGAATGCCCTTCGCGGCTCTTCGCCGAGATGGAAGATTTTTGCGCTTTCATCCTTGACTTCACTTAATGATTATTGTATTATCCCAAAGCGCAGAGCGGTGAGAACTAAGGAAGGGTTTATTTCACCGAGTCTAGCGGTATCTCGCATCCTCGGGGTCCGTACCCTCGCGAGTAGTAACAAAGCTCATGACATTATTATTGGACGTTAGTGTTCTCCTGATATTAGTGTTGTCATTTACATAATTCTGACAGTTTTTAGGTTCCCGCCGAGTCTGCTATTATCCCGTGGTCATTAGGAAACGTATGGGCACTTCGGCGATTTCACGGGAGGCTTTGGAACGGCGCGGGAAGGCGGATGCGCGATAATTGACATTCGCAATCAAGTAATGGTTAATTTGAGTCTGTTGCCGAGTTTTCTTGGAACGAGTAATCACCTCTTTCGTTATCTTGAGTGGGTCTTCAGCATTCTTCGCGTGGGTACTCGAGCAGGGTACTTTTCGGAGCCTGTTATGGGGGTATAGTTTGTGAAACACGAATTATTAATCAGTGATAAGTTTTCAGGACCCTGTCCGGTATTTTGCGAAATTCTCTAGTGATACTATTCAGCTATAAAGCGCACCACCTCCCTCACTTCTGCAACCATAAGGAGAAGCTATGCATTGATACATGTACCACAGTATGTATATATAAGCAGATAACCGCTCCAATGAACATTTTATCTTTAAAATGGTGTAGCTTTCGTTATCTGTAAAGGAGGGAGAGAATTTACAATAAAAGCAGATCTCCGTAAGTGTGGATTGTGACTTATATCATGCGAACTTTTTCTATTTTGTTTCATTAAGCGAAGTATGTTTTGATAAATTCTTTAACGAAATTCAAGAAGACTTTACTTTGGGAATAACTTTAAGGAACATATATATATATATAATATATATATATATATATATATATATATATATATATATATAGATATATAATTATATATAGCTATACTTATATATTTATACTAAATTTATATATATATATATATATTATATATGATATATAATACAATTTATATATATATATATAATTATATATATATTTTATATACCTATATATATATATATACATGCATAGATGTGTATGAATGTATGTAGGTTTATAAATACATAATAAGCAAATACAATTAAAGTCAAAACTTCACAGCTTTATCGTTTCAAATGTATTTGAAGAACCTTTGAAGTATACACACACAAACGCACACACACAGTGATTGTTTGTATGCCTGTGCTACACGTGCCATGTGATTTTCCTCAAAATACTTAATTTATTTTTGGTTCGTCTCTTCTCTCTGTTAAAATTGATGAACGGTTTTTTTTTTGTCATTTTATGAAATCATTCATTAGTTTGGTCACTTTAGTTTACACGTGATTGGTAGTGATGGATAATTAACAATTTTATCTCTATCTACAAATGCTAATACATTCACTTGGAATAAACAACAGATGCCTTGGCGAATTTCTGTAGTCTGTGAGTGCTCTTCCTGATTTATCGCCAAATGGAGTCGGTTCCACAGAAAAAGCAAATATCATTTTATCCTCTTGACAACTGGGTTTGAAAGATACTCCAGCACTTCGGAACTCCAGCTTAAACCTTCTCAGAAACATCATCTTCATCATATTTGTATTCCCTTCTCTGCAATGTGCATGTCAGTCACTTCATTACTCACTCTTCATAATGATTTTCAGAGCCACCTTCATGATTATGAGAATGTTAACTCTTCCTCTCTTTATTATTCACATAACCTAATTTTTATTGGTATATTACTCTTCCCTTTTCAATTGCTCCAACAATTTGACCCCAAAGATAGACGCCCAAATAAGTTATTAAAGGATTTCTTAGGGCGATTAGTAAATTTTTTGTAATTCGTATGTTAAGTTCTGTGTTACCAAATGTTTCCATTAATATTGTATGTACTAATGCCATTTTGTTATTACTAATGCAAATCAGTTCATTCTAATAGTTTGGTAGTAAATAGTAATGCCTGGACGTTGCTAAATGCAAGAGACATAAGGCACTAGTGCGGTACAGAAGAAAATCCAGTCAATGTTTGCGAATCATTTTGGGGCAGAAAACAGCTAAAATCTGAAGGCAGCCACGTGAAGCCAGTGGCTGTCATTTTATTGCTGTTGAGGATGTCACTTTTTCTAGCATACTTTCCTGCTTGGAGGTTTGCTATATATATATTAAAGCTACATACATAAAATTAGGATTACAATAAAATAGAAAAGTTTGGGTCTCTATTCTTGGGGTTGTATATCCTCATAAGTGTGATGCAGCAGTTAAAGGGTAGAGTAAGTACTGAATGTTTAAGCATTGTTTAATGGTTTTATCGGCAGAGGTAAAGGGCAAACCACCTAGCAACCGAACTCTGTGTAGTCTTGAACGTATGAACAGACCCGAAGACGCCTTATAGCCTTCATGCTAGGACCAGCCATTGGTCTCTGATGACTCAACGGGTTGACCTGTGGACTCCCCCTGGCCCTCCCATCCGTAGTTGACGGGGACGGCAAGGTCTTGTCCAAGGTGAAATTTCATCATACCATGAGCGAGGCTTGAAATCGCGACCACCACACGTGAACTGGAGGCAAAACTAACATGCTACCATTTCGTTATGCTCAAAACGTGCCCAGATCGACGAGGAATTTAATTTTAAAAAGCCATTGACTTGTCAAGTAAGTTTTCATTGAACTGAATACCAATTTACAATAAACAGCCGATAAGATGTCCGATTCACAAATGGAGAACTCATAAGAAATAAGTTAGGAAAACAAAGGCACTTTTGCATAAAACGGAGCGAACCAAAATCGCTTTTAGATAGTCATTTCCTTGATGGGATGGGACTTAGCAATGATTTCACATACCTTCGTAGCTGTAACAAGGGGCGGGGGGGAAAGTAACTGAATTTTGTCCTAGGAAATAATGAAATTCAGATTTTGTAAGAGCTAGAAATGACTGATTGATCTTGAAACAAACCCATTACGACAGGAATGGGTTTGTTTCAACGATTCGCCGATTACTAAAAGAAATATAACCGACCAGGATTTTAATGTAATCAGGGAACTTTAATTTTCACTCGTGCTCAAGAAAGGAGTTTAGGGACCGACCTCCCTGTACTTTAAGAATTAAATGAAAATCATCTCTGAAATTCTTCTGAAAAAATATATCAATTTTTTAAAATAATCAAGAGAAGCTCAGTAAACTTTTTCCTCTTTTGCTAATTATTGTAAGAACCCATGTCTTTGTAGTGCCTTGTTAAACGTCTCGCCTTTCGCTCATTAAGACTAAGATCGATTGGTGGTGTAACTGAATATATTCATTTTGAAAGCACACTGTAAATGTTTCGTGGATGGACTACTAGGAGAAAATATGAGATCATCGGATTTGAATTACCTTGCATGACTAGGGAATTGTATGACCGCATTTCACCTTTTTTCATCCGGGTAAACGACAGAATATATCTGCCGTATGATCATAATTAGTTGGTTGCACTCAGTCCTTTTTTAATTGGTCTGCAAGGGTTAGGAGGGGGCCGGGTGGGGGAGGGGCGTAAAGGCCGAGGAGTAAAATGTTCCTTCGTTCATTCATTCCCTTCTTGAAAATTATCTTAATGCTGCCGCCATACAAGATGGGAGACTTCCCTTGAAATAGATACACGAGTCATTAAACTCACCTCATCGAGGTAATGTCCTCTTCGGTGGCGGAGATGCGAGAGAAGTGGATATAAGCTGCTAGGGTGAAGACGGAGAAATCAAGCGAGAGAAAGAGAGAGGGGAGGAGAGGAAAAAAGGTCCATTTGTCATTAAGACGACCAGGATATCTCCCCTTAAGCTTTTCCCCTCATGCCTTCGTTGATGTGGGAAGCTCTTATTTTCTCTTTTGAACGATGCATACGACGAACTTCGTAGATTTCAAATATAATTGGCGTGGTATTTTTGTAATCGTAATGAAAAATTTCCCAGTATTAAGAGATTTCTGTGCAAGGATATTGAACCTTATTTAGTTTTTTTTAAATGACTTAATCTTGCTTAGAAAGGAGTGCGTCTGAAATGTCTTTACTTCATTTGTGGAAGGACGTGGGACCCTAACAATACATCCCGTTTTGAATTCCCCTGAGTATTGTTTCCAGGTTCTAACGAGAAATACTCATCGTCCTAGAATTGCTGTTGAGAGAAAACATAGCTGCTTCGAAGCATTACTTTATTGTCTCATTACGCAAATATCGCAGATAATGTTGATGATATTAGAAGTAAAGTATTGTAAATGATAGCCGTAAAAACTTTTATGCGGGCATGGGCATTTCTTTCAGTGAAGTATGAAATTCATTTATCATTTACCAGTTCAAGATGAAGATGCGTGGAAAGCACATAGAACAAACAGTTTCAACGTTAATGTCTTCTTCTCGTTTTATTCAGTAAATCTCTGGAATCCTTATCTCATGCCGCTTTATGAGAATATCTATGTACATTGTTGCTGACATTTTTAACGGTGCTTTACAATTTCTTAAACGATATGTAACAAGGTCTATCGACCTTGATATGTAAGTTAACTTTCCAAAGAGCAAGGCACCAACTACGATAGAAGTAACAATTCCTTTACCATTTATGGACTTGTTCCCAATTATCCAGCCTAAAGTAAAGTAGCAGGTAAAGCAGGGATGGTAAATTTAGTGGGATTAGGGTTGAAATTAACAGAAAATACTGGAAATTACTAAGTAATTGCTCCTTCAGATACACAGTAGCAGTACGCTAGGATGGTAATTGATCTATACCTTCGTAGAATTGGCCACTTGACTGAACGGCGGTAGCTAATTGAGTGTTCCAGGAATGGGGATTTGGGGAGCTGTTTCCTCTCCGAGGAACTAGACTAGGAAGGTGTTTACCCGCTTTCCAGGGTATTCAGAAAGGATGTTTTTATGAAGAGCTGAATTTTCAATTTCAAGTTAGTTAAAAGTTTTTGGCATCTTTCAAAATTTATTTTCAGTTACATACAAATTTTTTCATCTAATTTCATGGATTCAGTTAATGAGAGGATTTATTATTAGGTAATAGTTGAATGTTTCATGAAACATTTTGTTAAACCTTTTCATTTTTCTTCCTTTTCAGCATAAGTTTATTTAGTGTCGGTGGCTATAATCACCATTGTAATGTCATATTACGTAAAACCCCAAATAAAATTAAATCAAAATCCTGAAGTCTGAAAAAAATGTCATAGCCAAGGTTATCTTCTTATACTATATGATAATTCATTCATTTCCAACCAGTTATTTTTTATATTTATATCTACTGTAAATGGGGAATTCATCGAGAGCCTGATGCTGCCTGCTGTGTGTAACAAAACAAGTTCTTTATAGCCTCACTCTGCCCCCTAATTGCAAAGTTACTTGTCTTTCGTCTTCACATCTGGTCAATGCTCTGTCTCCCCCTTGACTGTCAAGCGTCTTCTAATTTTCCTGCATCAGGTTTTGCTTGTACCATGTAAAATTTGATTGCATGAACATAGAATTCATTTCGGCAACGCTTAATGACTAGGTGGAGAGCGAGGGTCAGGCAGAAAGTCTCTTCGCCCTTAGAATTTGAGGAATTGACGTGGTTGAGCAATGTGAAAACATTTCATACTTTCTCTTCAGTGTTGGATCAGTTCTGAAGGGATTTGAAGATAGATTCTTCAAGACAGAGTATAAAGTGTAAATTTAGGTAGTACTTTCTTTAATAGTAGCAATGTTCCTCTTGGATGTGGGAGCCCATCTTTTTTTTCAGTTATGAAGAAATATGTTCACCTAAAGATGGTAGACTAGCACAAAGTGACCGTGGCTATGGGTAACCCCACCTTAACTCCCAGCAAGTTGGAAGCTCTGGTTTTATTACTGAAGATAACTTTAAAATGCTCGGGAATACATTATGAAAATACTCTAGGTCGACGTAACAACCCGGAGGAATAAATTAAGACAAGAATATGCCGGGTCTATATACAAAAGCGAGGGAAGGAATAATAATCAGAATATTAAGTCGAGGAGAGAAAATTCAAGATCACAGATTAATCCCACGTTCATACTTCCAACAGAACTCCGAGTCTGGTGAAAGCAACAACCAAAAATCGTCTGATCTTCACATGAGTTTGATAAATACTTAGATGGATGACAACCAGTGAATGCTGAGCATTAAGATGATATTACACGTATGGTCAACCACAAATAAATGTCAGATGCCATGAATATATTTGAAACTTGCAACATCCCTTTGAAGTGTGATGAGACCGACAGTGTCACAGTGAGACTAGAGGTATGTAAAGTTAAAATTTACCCCATCTTTGGATCTAAAACAGTTCCTATCCCTCTCACATTAGGTAATGAGTCCCTTAATGCTGCATATTCTTCTTTTGTTGTTCCATTTCCTATACCCGTCATTCTGGCCATCCTCTCACCAAATTTGCATTTACCTCAGCGATGTTTTGAGTATTTTTACATGAGTTTAGGCCAGCTAATCATTGATCATTTGTAATCAGTATATTTTGATGATTAGCAGAAATTGTTTATCGTAAAAATCCCAGAATTTCAGTGCTGATTGCAAAAATTTATCTTTCATATCCTTTACAATAGACATGTCTCTAGAACTTTTACCAACGCCTTTAGTGCCAGTAACTCTAGGTGTCTTGAATCCGGTCAACAGCACAATCTGTATTTCAGAAGGTTCCCTGTTGTCCAGCAGATTGAGCAAGCTACATTCCCTGCATTTGACATTACACTGGAAGTTACATGCCAGAAGATCTGGAGACTACTCCTGTTCTGGTTGATTTGTCACCTGCAGACTGACACAGCTTACCCCTGGAGAGACTAAGAAGGTACTACTTCCTTCTTGGTAAAGGAGTCAGGAGCCATGGAGTTGTTCACCATGGCTTTCTTTATGGCAGCTTCGTGATTCAAACTTTGGTTTAACATGCATGCTAACTTTGTTGTAACTAGAAACTCATTTAAAGATGAAAGGGCACAGTTCTGGAAGTTGTTGTGTTGGGAGGGAGGGCATGAACCTCTCACTACATAATTGAAAATGTGGGCAAACTTGTCCTGAGATGTTACTCTCTTTTTATGCTCCTGAGATGTTACTCTCTTTGTATACTTCTATCTTGACAAATTTCAACTTACAATAGTCTCTCTCTCTCTCTCTCTGTGGATCAGACTTGGATTCCTATTTACTCGTTCTGAAGAGTAAAGTTGAGGCAGTGATACAAAAGAAGTGTTCTGATATTGGGGTCACCTTAGTGTACCATGCAATCTCCTGGGGAGTAAAAGGGAACTTTAGTGAGTCCTCTTGGGGTGGTCATGTCTTCTGTGCCCAGTATCAGGACCTATCAGGTGGGTCCTGACCTTCTCCAAACTGCAACAAGCCCCATTTTGTACCCATCAGCCTTCTTGAGACTTAATTTACCTAATGTATCTGACATCTTCATTTGCTAATGTTCGCTACTTGATCTTCAACTGCTCCCACTTATTTAACAATTCCAGCACATACGTCCGACCCTGTACCTTCATATGGTGCATTGTTTCAACCTTGTGGTACCTTTCTACCCTGTGTACCCTTTACTCTCGTGTCCTGCTACTGCATGTCCACTTAACATGACTTTTATCCTCACCTTGGGTGTCTTATTCACTTTGGCATCAACTAGAGTACCTGCCCTTCCTGTTTTGCATTTGGTTTCCCCAGTGTAGCTCCTGCCATATCCTCAATGGCCCTACCTGCAGTCTTCTTCTGTGCCTCCTCTAGTCTTGGCAGCTTGCAGTTACTTCTTTCCACACACTGCCTGACCTTCTAGAGATTTTGCTGTCCAGTGGTTTTACCACGCTTCTGCAAGGCCAAAGAGTATCCTTAACTCTGTCAATGAAAGGGGTTGCAGCTAGGGGCTAAAAGGATGCTGTAAAGAACCTTAGTAATGTGTACAGTGCATAAAATACTGATGGTACTACAGTACCCCCTTACATTGGTTATTTACAGGCCTGAAAATAAAATTAAGGCCTGTAAGATGCAAACTAGTTTGCTCACAAATTGCTCTGTCCTGGGTTCCAGTATATGAATAGTTTCCAGCACATGAAATATGGCCTTATGTTATTTTGCATGCAGAGATAAATATGCATTGTATGTTGCCAGTTACTAATCTTGATTGAAATCCTATGGTGTCATTTTGAGCTTGACTGTACAGTTTATTCTGTAGAAAAGCTATTGGTATTTGTTTTCCAAGTACTACGCTGCTTCCTCTATTAAAGCCCTTGAGCTCATTACATTCTACTTTTCCAGTTAAGGTGCAGTTTAACTTGGGATATTAATAATAGTTTCTTCAGTGGTAGCAGTCAGTGCATTTTGCCATCAGTGCATTTTGCCATCCCGGTGACTACTCCAAGACTTAAACTATTGCTGCAACTAGAGCTGCACTTCAAACCATCAAGCTAGGTTTTCAAGTTTTTCTTTATAATATAAATTTCTGAGGTAAAATAAAATGCAGTTTCTTTTGGTGCATTTTTTCATGAGTGATTTGCTTGCAAGGTAGCAAATGGTTTTCTTTAGAACAAATTTCTTCCCATCTGCAATTCTATAAGCTATTATATATTATCTGTAATGCTGGAATATGTATTTATTGGAAGATTTTCCTTTCCTTATCTACATAATTTTTGCATCATTGTTGTTACAAAGTATTTTAACCAGACAATTCAATTACTATTTTAAGGCTGTCACAATTTTTCATTTTAAATGCGGTGTGAAAATTGTGTTGAGCAAGTTTGAAATTGGATAGCATTAAGGGAACCAGCAAAAGGCATGAAGCAGTGCAACTGGAAGTAATAGGAAAGAATCTTGTAACACTGCCCACTGCAGGCAGTAACCTCCTGTGGCAAAATGTTTAGTTTAGAACACTCAACAGATATCACTGGGTGCTTTACAGTCGTTTTAATCTCGGATACTTTACTTTCTATCTGTAAATATTCATCCATTATCTTGGTCTCTTGCCACCTAATTGTCTAATTTCCTTATCTCCAACTACTTGTTCCCTCTAGGTATAGCACCACCAAGATGTGGCAAAGGGCTCTATAAAATAACTTGGAATGCATTCCCAAATGAGTCAACCTCATTTTCCCTTGATTTTCACCTTCCATTTATAAACCTGTGCATTTGTGTCTCCATTCATTATCTTCACATAATTTTTGCATGGCTGTTCAACTTACATGACATGTTGATAAAATCAGTTGGCCTCCACTGTAGGTTTCCTTCTAGTCTTAAGATATGTTAATAACAAACAAAATGAAAGAAACAAATTTATTCAAAAGTTGCGAAGAAATTTTTCATTACTAATTTACTATAGCAAAAAATCTTCAATTTTCTCCCTCATACGCTTGAGTCGCTCCTGCTCAGCAACAGAACCACGGATTTTAACAGGTAGGAGATTGACTTCTTCCTTTAAATAAATAAAAGAAAAGTATTAAACCTAATAATAGCTCCAACTGTGTTGGGTACATTTGGTTATCCATTTTTTTTATTAATACGTAGATATAACTAATAAAGCATATGTACTCAATCATAGGTTGTAAAATACAGGAAAAGATATTCAAACACTACTTACCAATTCCCTTACTATGATTCTGCACCCATAGCATAGATAGCTATCAAGAATATTCTTATGAACTGAATTACTGGCATTTAACTGTTGCTTGTCTTTATTGGTGCTACAACATCTTGTTTGCTGAGAACAATCACAGGATGTTCCTACACTACTGGATAAATCTGAAGAACAGTTAATGGACTTTACATGATGTTCATGAGAGGTTTGCAGATGTGTTGGGCTGCTAGTTGATGATGACTGTTCAGATAAACCATTTGTTGCATCAGTTAATCTTTCTCCTAGGTTTACTGAAGGTGCAACAGTGCAAGATAATCTCTGTGATACCAATGTTGCATGAACAGCTGATGATTCACTCTGCATTGTGTCAAGTATCAGTCCACACATTGCACAGATAGAGGAAAAATTTGTTTCATTATAGCCATTTAATTCTGGTGTAGAACATTTGCTGATTTCAGATGATGTAGATACTAATTTATCTCCAGTTCGGAAAATCGTTGGAATTGTGGCAGGGAACTCTTTTTGGAGACCCATTACAAACTGTTCTGTGCATGTTATGATGCTTGAACCCTGTAAAGAAAAAGATTTACAGTTCAGCTAACACTACTAATTTTACAGGTCTAAATCTCTTAATATCAAAACCTGCAACTTAATTCCTTTTTATAAACATGTGATTGTTATTACAAAACCACCAATAAATAGCCTTCAACAGTCAAGAATTCATATTAATTTTTCTGTGCACTTTGGTTTATGTAAGATGTGCTACCATACCCTACAGAATTTTTTGTTTCAAACATGTTAAGTGATGTGCCATTGACAAGGTATCACTTTTAGCACAATTTCCATTTCATTCTCATCTTGTGTTTCATATAATTTTGTGAACTTTTTAAGTAAGTTGTCTTGTTGCTGTAAGTAGCCTATGGCTCTTATTTTGATTTGTCCATATACGAAACAAACCTTCGGTCTTAACATTAGGATAAATACTTAGCGCCAGCTGGAAACCAGTAAAGTTTAAAATAATTGTTTACGCAAGGGCTGCCTTTAAGAGAGGACGTGCTTTGCTTCTGTCCTTTTAAAGCCGGTTTAGTTTGCCCCCTGTTGTTTTGAATCTATTATTTGGAATTCCCGGGCATGCGAACATGAAGCCTTCTCATGCTTCGAGACATCCTGGATATCACAAGAAGCAGATAAACGTCCGGATATTTTCTTCAACGCTTTTGACGCTGGGGTACTCATCGTGTAGTAAGTCGTAGGTGCAGAAACTCTTCAGGTACAGTTAATTTGTTGCCTGTGCTTTGGATTTTCACATATTCATATGGCTTGCCTGTAAATCCAAAGCTTGGATGTATCAGGATGTGCTTTGGGAAGTAATTATGAACAATTGTGCTCCTTTTCCTGTGGAGAGAGGTGTGCATCGCCATCATGTTTGCGTTCCAGATACGTGGGCAGAGATGATTGAGGTGTGCAATCGGCGTTAGGCCTATCAGGAGTACCAACCCAAGAAGGACAGTTGGTTTGCTATATGACGTCGCGCTGCCATCCAGGGTCCCACGCGATGGATGTCCCTTCTATTCTAATAATGCACTAAATGGCGGTCAAATGCGTCAACATCTGTAGAGAAGCAGATAGTGCAACATGGCAGCCTTTTGAGTCAGGTTGCTATGCCTACAAGAATAACAACAGCAGCCTTGCACTTCTTGTCAAGTGCTGGCTTTGCATTCAAGATGCTCAGTGATGTCATAAACATGGCGCCCGCCATAACGTCCCTTCACAACTGCGGCCTACTCTGAGACATGCTTCCATTTTCGCTTCTTCGAGGTACAAGAGTACTTTACAACTACACTTTCGGATTTGGCAATTTTTAAACGCACATTGTTTTTGAGAGAAATTACAAGTGTTAGGAGATATAACAGTCACATAGTAGAAAAGATGCAAGTCTTTCCTCTGTATCCTTCCGCTAGGCGTCAACAAGCTTAGGTGACTGACTTGGAAGCCAGTGCGTTCTCCTGCCAATACGGAAGAATAGGGACTTCGTAGCTAATCCTCGAGCAAAGAGGAGAAGTTTCTTCTCCATCTTCGAGCCAGGACTGTTACATCCCTATTATAAGAAAGCACAAGAATAGTTGTAATTGCCAAACAAGTGACTGATGGAAGCTTAGTCTAGTGTGGCTGTGAAGAGTTGGAGAATGCTAGAATGAGGGACTTCGTGACTGATCCTCGTGCCAAGAGGAGAAGAATTATTTCTTCTCCATCTTCGAGCCAGGACTGTCACATCCTTGTAAAAAGTAGAAATGCCACAGCAGGTTGGGTCTCTTGATCTTGGCTGCAAGAGTACCATCAACAGCCTCACACTTCCATCAAACTTGATGACGTCATAGCCAAAACCGCTATCAAAATGGAGGTAGTCATGACGTCACAACCTACTGCTGCCAACCTCTCATCTTCGGTGACATCATTATATTACGCTTTCATTTCGAAAGCACAAACTTATGGAGAAATATGAATTTTCTTGTACAATAATCAGCAATGCCGTTGTGTGCTCCGGTTAAATTTTGAATAAGGAAGCTTACGCAGTTGTTTAGCTTAGTCAAATTTACGCAGTTGTTTAGCTCAGTCAAATTTAGACGGTTGTCGTTTAGGTTGTCAACAGTCCAGTGATAGCCTAGGTTGTGATAACCATGTTGGCCGTAGAGCTATAAATGGCGTAGATCCATGATGCCCATGAGAGCTATGAAGGGCTTTGGAAGCATGACGACCATCAGAGCTATAATAGTCATGAGTAATAAGAAGCCCATGAGGAAATGACGGTCATAAGAATATGACGATTGTAAATAATATGATGGTCGTAAGGAATACGACAGCCAGAAGGATCAGGACAGTTGTAGAAGGCAACTGTGTAAACAGTGACGTGCGTACGAATCATTCGTAAGAGCGCAGTGTTGCCAATTTAGATGGTCGTAGGACGCAACTGTGTAAACAGTGACAGGTGTAGGAATCGTTCGTAAGAGCGCAGTGTTGCCAGTTTAGACGAACTTGATATATACGCCAATGCCTTTACAAACAATTTCCATGAATTCTAGATGTCATAGTAATGCAATAATGATAAAATATTCCCATATTTGTATATAGGATTGCAAATAGATACGCTAAATTAATTTATTTCCATGGTTTTGTGTAAGTTTTATCCTAAGTTTGGAAGGTAAACACAAACCAGTTGGCAACTGCTGGTTTAATCATGAGAATATGAACAGCGGAGTTTTACAATGCACGTAATGCTGGACGGCCGTAAGGTCCACGAAGTAGTTATTGAGATTTGTCACCCTCTCATTTACGTGCTAAGAGAAGTGAAGATGCATCAGCCACATTCACCTGCTGTCTACCAACGGCACCCATCACAACAAGTTTACTGATTCCTCTTAGTAATCTAATACACTGTGCATGGTGGGAATTAACAGACTCTGGGTTGACCCCAGAAAACTTCAAACCTTTACAGGTAAGAATTCCCTTGTTTTATGTACTTGTTGGTATAATCTGGTTTGTTCCTATAAGAATATTGACCAAACGCTTCGACTCATACACAAGTAGTTAAAGTTAATCAAAAGCTTGGTTCCTTTGCAGTAAAGTACTGTAGAACCATTCTTCTTAATGAAACTGCATGAAAACTTAAGTCAAAAGGAGGTGGAGGAATTTCTTTCTTTCACCACTTAAGGTAGACAAGCCTAAGTAGTGCACTTGTAACCTAAGATGCTATAGCCAAGCTAATTGAGTCATACTTTTTAGCCTAACAAGTGGTTAAATTCGTAGCCTATCCCAGCCAGTCCAAATCTACCACTACTATCTTAGTTAATTTGAGTAGTAGTTCTTAGCTTAGACTGTCTGAACTAACTGGTTTGGGCATACATGTGCCAGCTTAGCCTAGCTAATGGTTGCGGTTTTGGCTTTCGAACCTGCATTTACTATCTTAGATTAGTCTGAGTGGTACAGTTCTTCGTTAGCTTAGCCTAACTCATGGGTTAGATGGTTCCGACATACATGTCAACTTAGCCTAACAGTGGGTTGATGACTTAGCATGGCCTGGCTACTTGAACATGCCTTTACTATCTTAGCTTGGTCAAAGTAGTAAGCTTCTAAGCATAGCCGAGCATAGACTAGTGCCTAGGCTACCCATTTGGAACACTTATACCACCTCAGCCTAGCAGGTTGTGATTGTAGCCTAGCATGTATAGTTCGAACTTTCTTGGACGACTTTACCCTAACCTAAGTCATTAAGATTCTAGATTAAGCTAGTCTATACTAGCCTAGACTAGTTAGAGTACAAGTACGTACTCTGATGGCCTTAGCCTAGCCTAAGTGGTGGAGGAGTTAGCCTAGCCTGATTGGTGGAAGAGTTAACCTAGCCTAACCTAACCAAGCCAGTGTGAACCTGGTCTTGCCAACTTAAAATAAGTTAATCACTTAATTGACTATACCTACTTCGCCTAGTCCAAGTGGTCGTTGGCTAGATTTACCTAGCATCTGCAAAAGGGTCTCTTCCATCAACCTCATCATATCTGGAAAGGGAAGGTGGAGAATTTCCCATTCTTCAAGAGTGAGGTGGGGTGAAGTGACGTTGGGTACAATTCTGGGCTAGGTTGCTCGAGAATAGCACCATGGTGGTTTCTGGCAATATAGCCTTTCTCTTTGGAAGGTAACACATTGAACATATGTCCGTATATTGTAACAGATCACCGCATAGGGTGTTTCGTGGTTGGAAAGTAACAGTACTTGTGAAGAATGAGCCATGTCCTGTTAACAGGTTAATTCCTTGGACAGGAGGATAATTAGGATGTGTCTGAATAGAATATATTATCATAGGACATTCCCTTGGGTTTTCCTATGATATCGTCTGTATAATTGAAAAAGTTAAGTCTATCTTAGTTTTTACAAGAACACAGCTGATTAACAGCTCTCCTAGGGCTGGCCTGGATTAGATATTTTTTTTTACGTGGCTAGAACCAATTGGTCACCTACCTAGCAACGGGACCTACAGCTTATTGTTGGATCCGAACCGTACTATATCGAGAAATTAATTTCTATCACCAGAAATAAATTCCTCTGATTCCAAGTTGGCCGAGCCGGGAATCGGACCTCCGACCACCAGATTGGCAGATGAATGCAAAAACCACTCGTCCAGAGAGGAACTCGTATAATTGAAGAACCACGTAAGAGCTGTCTCAGGGGTCTAAGGCTCAACTTACGAAAAACTCGAGATACGAAAGCTAATAGGAAAAATTTTATGGCTCTACATACGAAAATTTTTCAAGATATGAAAGGTTGTTGCTGTAAAGTCCGAGATTCGCCTGGACCACCGATAATTTTGAAACTCGCGCACCGCCAACTGAGTAGACTCGCCACCATCCTCCAGCTCTCCCATTGGTTCCTGATGCTAGTCACTGCCATGAGATCCTTCTCTCCTATTGGTCAGCATCCTTCCCATCATGCATCTACTACGTAGCAGCGTGCCTCGGCCACTCGTCCCAGCATCGTTATCGTACGCACGCAGTATTCGTTCGTTCTAACGATTTCGTTTATTATCGTAAATTCATTAGTGATTTCATTGCAGTATACCTACTTTATCGTGTTGTGTGAGAACTTTACTCTTCTTATACGTAAATTACGTACAGTATATAGTAGTCATGGGTTCCAAGAAAGTTGAAATTCATGGAAAGAAGAGGATGCTCTCTTTGGAGACAAAGATGGAGATTATCAAGAAGTATGAAGCTGGTATGCGATTGAGTATGATCGCCAAGGAATACGGCCGAAATCCGTCGACAATAGGCACCATCCTTAAGCAGAAGGATGTCATCAAAGTAGCTACACCTTCCAAGGGCGTCACTATTTTGTCCAGCAAGAGGACCCATGTGCACGACGAGATGGAAAGGCTTTTTTTTGTCTGGATAAAAGACAAAGAAATCGCTGGCGATACGATAATGGAGACAGCAATCTCCCACAAGGCCAGGGCTATTTTCGGCAATTTGATTGCCCAGGCCGAAGACGACGGAGGAGAAGGGACATCAGCGCCAACCCCAGAGTTCAAGGCTTCGCATGGGTGGTTCGAGAAATTCTGTAAACAGACTGGCATCCATTTGGTGGTGCGGCATGGGGAGGCTGCCAGCTCGGACACGAAAGCGGCCAAAGCCTTTAAAAAGACGTTCGAAGAGATGATGACCAAGGAAGGCTACAGTTCTCAGCAAGTCTTCAACTGTGATGAGACTGGCCTTTTTTGGAAAAAAATGCCTCGTCGGACGTACATCACGGAGGAAGAGAAGAAGCTATCCGGGCATAAGCCTATGAAAGACAGGCTTACGCTCCCACTTTGTTCAAACGCCAGTGGGGATTGCAAGGTGAAGCCCCTACTGGTCTATCATTCCGAGACTCCTCGAGCCTTCATGGCCCACAAAGTGCTTAAGGAGAAGCTTCCAGTGATGTGGAGGGCTAATGCGAGGGCTAAATGCAAAGCCTGGGTAACGAGGCTTTTGTTCATGGAGTGGGTAAATCTGTGTTTCAGCCCGACAGTGAAGAAATTCTTGGAAGAGAAGCGCCTCCCTCTGAAATTTCTGCTGGTGTTGGACAATACCCCTCCCTACCCTCCTGGCCTCGAGGAAGATATCCTAGCGGAGTATTCCTTCATCAAGGTTCTTTATCTTCCACCTAACACCACCCTCTCCTCCAGCCCATGGACCAGCAAGTGATATCGAACTTTAAGAAGCTGTATACGAAACATCTTTTTTAGAGATGTTTCAACATCACCGATACCACAAACCTCACCTTGCGTGAATTTTGGAAGGAGCATTTCGATGTTGTGATATGCATCCGACTCATTGACCAAGCTTGGCAGGAGGTTTCGAGGCGAACCTTGAATTCCTCGTGGAGGAAACTGGCCTGATGCTGTATCCGCTCGAGACTTCGAGGGATTCGACGTGGGCGGACCTGGTGCTGCAGATTCAGAAACAGTTAACGATCCTGAAACTGTTTTGCAACCAGATCTTGACGAGATCGTTGCACTCGGCAAGTCGATGGGGCTGGTCGTCGACGAGGACGACATCAACGACCTTCTCGAGGAGCACCAAGAGGAGCTTACGACGGATGACTTGAAGGAGTTGGAGGCCATGCAACATAACGTCGTTCAAGAGGAGTTCTCTAGCAGCGGTGAGGAGGAGGAGGACGACCCTATGACAACGGCAGAAATTAAGGATGTTCTAGCTGCTTTTCATAAAGTGCAATAGTTTGTTGAAAAAAAGACACCCCGAAAAGGCTTACACAAGGAGGCTTGCCCGAGTCGTTTCAGGAACATTGTGAAAAGTAGGCAGAAGCAATCTTCCTTGGATAGTTATTTTTTAAAGAGGCCTTTAGTATTAGCAGGAGTAAGCAAAAAGGAAGAACCAAGTGATACTAAAAAACAGAAAGTTGAAAGTGGTGATGAAGCTGAAATTTAAAAAAAAAATAAATAATAAAAATAAATAAATAAGTATAAAAAGTAATAAAAAAAAATAAAAAATTTTTATTTTAATTTTAGTTTTTTGTAAAGTCAAGTGTTACACTTTTGTTTATGTGTTTCATAAATTTTAGTTCATGTATGTTTTCCTTACATTTTTTTAGGTGTTTCGTAAGGTTAAGTGTACGTACGTATCTGCCATTTGTCCTCCTCTGTCCCCACTTTCGGAGATAGCCTCACTCGAAAGGTAAGCTTCCACATTTTACTACATACATACCAGGTAATTAGCAGTGCGTTATTAAGTTAGGTATTGAATGGTCCAAATTGTTGTAGTATTTCATTGTTTATAGGTCAATTTAGCTTTATTATGAAATTTACTGGGGTGTTTTTGGAGGGTTTGGAACGGATTAGCCATTTTACACGTAAAATGCGGTCCAAGATACGAAAAACTCATGATACGAAGGGCGCCTCAGAACGGATTAATTTCGTATCTCGAAGTACCACTGTACTTACCTCCCACCAAAAGTCTATCCTAATGTTGACCGAAAGTTTGCTTCGTATATGAACAAATGACAAATTTTTGGCCCACCTCTAACCACCCCTCTATCAACTAACCTGAGTTGGAAGAATATCTAACGGGGTCACGAGTTAGAGGGGTATGTGGGTGGCTCAATTATTTTAAACTTTACCGGTTTCCAGCTGGTGCTAAGTATTTATCGTAATGTTAAGACCTCAGGTTTGTAAGTTATGAAAAATACAAACTGGTTAAAAATTTGTCACTTTTGCAATTTTCCTCGCTTTACTTCAGTCATTATAGTTGCCAAAGATTAATGTTACTTTTATCTATATAATTTCTAGTTTGGAGTTTTTAATAACTGTGTAAGGCCCAGTTGGGCCCTCCAAGCATCTGCCATTCAAAACAACAAACTTTACCTGCCACAGAATATTGCATTTCCCCATAAACACAAATCAAAGATGGACAACTAAAGCAGTGATTTTCAAGTATTTGCAGGAACTACAATATATCTACGTATATCTATCTCAATTGTAAAACCCAAAACATCTATAAATGTAAAACACTTCAAGCTTTTGAACCATATGTAATGAAGAACTTTCCTTACTTTGTACGAAGAATTGTTAACTGTTTTCCAGGCATAGGAAAACACACCTCACTGTAAAATTATGCATGTCTTGCTCTGATGTTAGGTGCTACCTCTTACTCACCTGGTCTCCAAACTAGTGACCACAGAGATGACCGCCACTCCCAGCCCAAACAGCGACAACACTGCAGCCGCATTTGTCCACCTGTCCCTATTCATGACGCACAACCCAGAGGACTGGTTCTTCAGAATGAAAGCCATCTTCAGATCCAAGATCACAACGTCGTCATACAAAGCCAATGCCATCCTCAAGTTCCTATCGAACAATGTCTTCGAACAAATCTTATGTCTAATGTCTACAAACAACTATGGTGGCTAATAATGATTCCCGCCACAGATGGTTGACCAAAAATGTCTAGTACTAGACCTCGTGATATAGGTCGTCCTGATGAAGTTGCCAAGCAAAACAGTCACCACGATACCCAGTGCATCCACCATGCCCCTCGACAAATTCCTGAGAATGGTAGACATGGTTCATTCGCTCCAGACATTGTCAAAACCCACTCAACCACAGCATCAAAGCAACACAGAAGCAGACAGCAAGCCAGAGGGCCCTGCCACTCCCAAAGCTACAGGAAGGAGAACAAACATGAATATAGGACCAAAAAAAGAAGAACGTACAGGTCCTATGTTTCTTCCACTGGAGTTTCGGTAGAGAGGTCTGAAAATGTGAGAACGGCTGCCTGCTATTTAAAAAAAAAAAAAAAAAAAATGCAAAAGAGCCGCATAAGTGGCCGAAGCATCTAACCATCAGCGATGGACTAGCTAGTTACCTTGTAAAGGGGAACAAGTCTACCTTTCTTCCCGGTACAAGCAAAAACACTCCACGTGTTTTCATGTCACAGACATGTCCAAAACAGTACCTCGTCAACACAGGTGCATGCAAGTCGTTAATTCCAGCCAATCCACACGAATGCCTCAACCCCACCCCCAGCACTCTCCAGGTGTCTACTGCCAGTGCTGCCACACTTAAAATATATGGAAAAAGAACTATGAAATTATCATTCAATGGCAAACCATACAGTTGGACATTCATCACATCAAAATATTCATCAATGCAAACATCACAGTTGAACTACTAGAAGCAGATTTCCTGAAAGCCCACAACATACTAGTAGACATAGCAAAATAGCAGCTGATTCAGAGAGATGGCCCTATAGCACTCATTACTCCAAGAACAACGGCAAACCCCACAATGGAACCAGAGATTCGTTGCCTCCACAAATTTCATAAAGTGTTCAAAGGCATCCTCCAGCATGACTTAACGAGCCCCGCAAATCACCACATCAAGCACCAAATCCTAACTGAGGGCCCCCTCAGTCTACGCACGCTTCAGATGTTTGGCCCTGGACAAATTAGCCTATGCCAAACAAGTATTCTATGACATGGAACAGGCAGGAATCTAGTACCAGACAGCTTCCAGCCCATGGGCATCTCCACTCCACATGATATCTAAAGCAGATGGTACATGGTGGCCTTGCAGCGACTACTGATGACTTGATGTCAAAACAATACCAGACAGATACCCACTGCCTGACATCACCAACATAACACACCAGTTAGAAGGCACCAAAGTACTCACAAAAATTTACCTACTGAAGGGGTACTACTGCCAAGTCCCACTAGCAAAGAAAGATACGTATAGGAAAAACAGCTACCATAACCCCCTTCAAGACATACACCTTCAACTACAGCCGTTTCGGCCTTCAAAATACAGGTGGGACCTTCCAACGCCTCATGGATGAGATACTAGACCCCCTTGCTCCTACTTACCATTGGCCTTAAGGAGGAAGACTTTCAGTTTTGCAGTCTGGCCGTTCCATTGCCCATATCCTGTCAGAACCATACGCCTGGGGCCCATGAAGTCGGGCATCAAGAAATGGGGTCGGGAATGTCTCCCCTGCCAAACATCCAAGGTCATAAGGTGTACAATCAGGGATAGGACAATTCAGTACAATGGAACAATGCCTTTCCCAAATTTACATCAACATTGTGGGACCCGTACCACTTCTGAGGGGTTCAGATACCTCTTCACAATCATTGATCAGAATACCAGATGCCCTGACACTTCACATCTCCCTTATGGAATTCCCTCCCTACCAGCCTTGGGACAAAAAAATAAAACACATGGCAACAGCAGTTCCACCACTCCCTGAAGGCAGTGCTAACTGCCAAATGTTAAAACAGGGGATGGAGAAGAGTTGCCATGGCAGCATACAACCCAGAAGCAAATGTCATGATAAGCGGTTCCACTGCTCCTGGAGAAAAGAGTTGCTGTGGATTTTATTAAGACTGAGAATGGCCAGACAGTCACTAGCAATACCAACGAACATTTTCAAAAACCCAACCGAGCCAACCAACCCCCTCCAATGTCCGTAGAGCATTAAAACAAATCATGGCAGAAAAAAGAACTTTTGACGTAGCCCCAAAGAACTGGGCCAAACAAAATATTTATCAGAACTGACGCAGACTGGCCCCTCCCTCTCCCCCATCTACTCTGGACCTCCCTGAATCCTGCAGCATAGAGACAAGAGCTACCAGATTTCAGTGGACATGAGAAATACCTGAGTCTTGATAGACATGTGGCAAACAGCATAGTACATCCCCTGTAATGTCCTTAACTATGATGGCCAGTCTTAGCAGGTATTAATTGATCACCTCACTGTTCTGTAAAAGTTGGCGACACCGCTTTTGTATTCACTCCCTACAGCTTCAACTGACTTCTTGTTAAAGGTGCTCTTGTTCATATCTCCTCAAGTTTTTAAATGCCTCAACCTTGGATTGGGGAGCACACATGTAGGAGTATTATATCCAAAGGGACTGAATCAGAGAAGGAAGTCACATTGCACATCAGCTTCCTTGAACTTTATGCACCTTGTGCCAGTCTTGCTGGACTGCTGCACGAGGGTCATGGCAAATAACACCACCGCCATTGATTACTTGTAGAATCGAGGAGAAACTAGTTCTGAGTTGCTCTGCCTACTGGCTGTTGAGATTTTCACCTGGGCAGAAAGCCATACCACCATCATTGCGCCTCAGCTTGTTCTGGGAATCCACAACTTGGTGGCAGATGCTCTCAGAAGGGCACATCAAGTTTTCCTAATTGAACTGTCCAATAACTCATTTTTGCATGGCCTCGTGTAGATGTGGGAGCTCTCAACATTTGCCACATCATAACAGCCTTATACATTATTTTATTCTCATGAAAGATTGATTGTTATTGTCATTATTACCATGATTGATTTAAACAAATTCTTTTTCTCTGTCATTTACATATATTATGTATGACACATGCAAATTCTCTCCATCTCTTTCTTTGATGTCTGTCTAATTAATCTTATCTGTCTTTTCAGCAGATGTTTCAAAGACTCAGCATGGCAAGTGGGAGAACAGTGTGTGGATCAAGATGAACACCACAACACTGTTGCTTAGGAAGCAGTCTCTCCTTCTAGTATCAAGGAATGAGCCAAGGTGGCACGGTTCCATTGACTCCAAGAATTGTTTTATTCCATTAAACTGGTCATGTTTAACATGTAAATGCTACAATGTATATATTTTTCAGTATTATCTTCAAGAATTTTTAAAATTTAATTTTTATATACAGGCAGCCCCCGGGTTACAATGGGGGTTCAGCTCTTGAAACGAGTTGTAAGCTGTAACATTGTCAAAAATCATAAGAAAACCTTACTTTTAATGCTGTGGGTGTTCAAAACTATGTAAACTGCATTCTTATTGCATTTTTCATAAAAAAAAAACCTTCAAATATTGATTATTTTGCATGTTTGGTGTCCTATTTCTTTTGCCAGATCAGCATTGTAAGCGCCGTACCCCTGGAAATAATTTCTGGAGAATATAATTGAAAAGTGCCTCAACCTCGGAACATCATAAGCCGAACCCGTCGTAACCCGGGGACTGCCTGTATACAGAACTGGGGAAAAATTTTCATAAAGTTTTAAACACTTTTATAAGTGGATCTGATATATGGTAGGTACAAATAGGTGAATATAAAAGTCTGCTTTTGCCAGAGATTTATCTCTCTTCAGATTGAGTGATTTGTGGTGGTAGGTTCATGTTTCCTAACATCAACAGTTATGACTTGGACCATCAACAGATGGTCTTTTTTTTGTAAATTTTTTAAAAGCTGTATTTTAACAGAGGTCCTCCACATTCACAATTGATCACTGATCTCATTTCCCTGCAAAGAGTAACCTGATTTACAACCAGCAGCACCTATATGGAGCAACTTTGCTTTACTTTCAAACTTTTCAGTTCCAGATGTCCTTGATTCCTGACACTGCTGGACTGTGGAACAGTTCCTGAGGATGTTCTAAAAATGTATTTTGTTATAATACAATTAAGTTTGTTCATACTTACCTGGCAGATATATATATAGCTGTATTCTCTGAAGTCCGACAGAATTTCAAAATTCGCGGCACACGCAGTGGGCGGCCAGGTGGTAGTACCCATTCCCGCCGTGGGAGGCGGATATCAGGAACTATTCCCATTTTCTATTCATATTTTATCAGTGCACTGTCTCCTGAGGGGAGGTGGATGGGCACTTTAATTATTATTATCTGCCAGGTAAGTATGAACAAACTTAATTGTATTATAACAATAACATTTTGTTCATGAAACTTACCTGACAGATATATATATAGCTGAATCCCACCTTCGGATGGTGGGAAGAGACAGAATAGGATTTTTTGGGAAACTAAATTAAGTAGATGATATACATCTTGGTTCCATCACCTGTTAGCATAGGCGACTTCGTGATTACTGTCACTAAGTCTGCTTCTGCGTTACTAGAGTTTGCCAGCGAGGTAGAGACCTGTAATGCTGGTGCGCTCTAGATGATCTGTCAACGGGGCGTGACCACAAATGTGACTAGACCATATGACCATACTTCTGAGGGCACCGAAGCTAAAACCACCACCTGACCTAACCTATCAAAGTTAGTTCCATAACTTCTAGGCTAAAGAAAAGGAACGCGCCTCAAGCGACCAACCCTTCAAAGTTAAAAGCACACCTATCCCTTTTCTATAGGATAGGATTCGTGTTGCTTCCTGCCCCCAATAATATATCTACGGATATGTATGGTCCTAGCGACTTACGGATCTGAAATGTCGTCTTCACATCCCGTCGGGAGTGTGAAGCGAACACAGAGTTGCTTCGCTAAAGCGTGGCACTCAGGATGTTACTGAGTGTCATGATTTCTTTGAATTGAAATGCTTCCGAGGCCGCGCCCTCACCTCTTGAGCATTCCATATTAAGAAAATATCTCAAATCTTTATGCAAACATAATGAATGAGACCTCTTAAAAGAACTCCTTGGCTAAAATGCCAGGGTGTTCTTGGACATGAACCAGTCTGGTCTTTTTACGGAACACCGCAGATTGTCGGGAGTGTGAAGCGAACACAGAGTTGCTTCGCTAAAGCGTGGCACTCAGGAACATCCTGAGTGTCATGCTCTGTTGAAATGCTTCCGAGGCCGCGCCCTCACCTCTTGAGCATTCATATTAGAAAAAATCTCAAATCTTTATGCAACTAATGAATGAGACCTCTTAAAAGAACTCCTTGGCTATAATGCCAGGGTGTTCTTGGACATGAACCAGTCTGGTCTTTTTACGGAACACTGCAGATTGTCCGTTGACCTTGACTTTCTATAGTTTTATCAAGATAAAACTTGAGAGACCCTACAGGGCACAGGACTCTCTAATGCCCTTGCCCAATAATTTGTGCCATACCCTTGGTCTCCAAGCCTTCGGGTCAAGGGTTAGACAGGTTTTTCGTTCTTATCAAGAACGGAAGGCTTAGAGGACAGACCGCATTATGTCCTTTAAAGCCAAAACCTCTGATGATGGCTAAAACCTCACTAACCCTCTTTCGCCGTGGCTAGAGCGGTTAGAATATTAGCCTTTCTGGTCACCGTGTATTAAGTTCGCAGAAAGGATAGGTTCGATATGCTTTTGGCATCAGAAACTCAGACTACGTCTAAGTTCATGCCGGAACCTTTGATCCAGAGAATTTCAAGATCTCCACAGACCTCAAAGATCGTGAAGCTTTGTTGTTTGACAGAACCGAATCTCTGAGCCCTAGAGGCCGTCAACAACATATTTGCATATTCTACAATAGTTAGGACTTCTAGCTTATATCATACTTCAGACGGAAAGATAGAACCCAATAAGGAAATTCACAGAGGTCGAGGTGGAGGAACAGTCATTTCCCTTCACTATCTCCAGAAACGGCCTCCTCCGATTGAACACTGAAAATAGGCAGCACTGCTTTGCCTTGGCCAAGAGACTGCCATTACTCTTGAAGATCTTATCGCTATGTACCGTTGAAGACGAAGGTAGATATTGAATGCAACCTACGTCTTCACAGACGAATCGAGGAGAAGGATTCTCAAGATTCTGAACCTGTGCTTACAAATGACTGAAAACGCTAACCGCTTTTCATTGCTGTCCGGTGAAAAGTCGTAGTTGCAATGAAAGCGGGGCGTTCTTCAGTAATGAAAAACACAGGGGAAAGCCGCCTGAAGAACTGCTTCTCATGGGCTGAACATTTGGAAGTAGAGCTGTCAGGTCGGAGAGTAGGTGATGCCTTTTGACATATCTGTTAATTCGGGTTGAACAATGAACAATTGTACACCTACGAATATGAGATATTTTAAAGACAAACTCAGATGTCTGCAAAATCATTCGCATTATCGCAGTGCGATGCAGCGGGAGACTTGTACAGACTTCTGTTACCGTGCGGTAAACAGTAAAATGAAAGAGTCTAAGAGATATCTCTGTTGAAAATTCTCGCAATATCGAAGGCGATGGAATCTATCGTCACAGCAGTAGATGGTCCTTCATAATTGCGAGAATCCCCGTTAATCAGAGACCTAAGTCCATGATTGTTGGGCAGAGATACGGTTCGGTAGTCAATCAAAGCAGGGGAGAGAGAGAGACATAAACAACCGTGCATCTCGGAGGCCCAGCTGATACTGAGCTGCTATCAGGCAGTTCAATACGCAGTAGCTGAGCTGAGCTCCCGCTGACTCGTCATCCTGAGTTGCCAGTAATCCATATTCCACAAAGGAATGCGTTCGGCTAGAACCACTGAGCATAAAAGATATGCTCGAGCAATTATATTTAGGCGAAACGAATTTCGGTAAATATAAAAGTTGAAATGGTGTTGTCGTGACAAAACCATAAGTATATAAAATTGAAAACAAACTCCTGGGAGGTTGCAGGCACCCCGAGTTGCAGTTCAATTAGAATACTTCTCGTCTAAGTTGCAATCCGTAGAATAACTAGGATATGCGCCTACCCCTCGGACAATTCAACTGCTTAGTAGAATCATGTCGCGAGGTTAATATAACGTATTTGTATATTTATAGGATTCTGAACAACGATCTCCATCCTAAATTCTTTCCTTCAAGAAAACAAAATAAGGATTGGAGATCGACCACCTTCGATCTCTATCAAAGAGAGTGAAGGAGAAGTCTTCCTCGAAGGAAAGCTTCAATGGTGAACAGAATACTATCTGCCTGAGTGCCAGCTAACTCCCTTTACGAAGGAATAGGTATGATATTATTGAGCAAAAGGAAACTCTCAAGCAGGCCTATTTAAACGAAACAGAATTCGCTAAATACAGAAGCTGAGTTGGTGTTGTCGTAACAATACCTGAAGAGTTGTTCTTACTCCAAAAACTCTTGGAAGGTTGAAGGGAGTGTCAAATAAATACATTAGAACAACAGTTCTTTTCGGCTTCTATCCGCAGAGGTAAATACGATATGCATATATTGACTTGACCCATGCGTTAGCAAAATGACGCAAAGATAAACTACGTAAGTATTGTAGTAATTTGAACACCAAATTCTCTACTACATCTTTCCTCGACGAGGAAGAGAGAAAGAAAGGAAAACGACTGTCCACGTTCTAATGAATGAGACTTTTTAAAGAACTCCTTGACTCTTTGCCAAGAAGAGTAATATTCGAATAGAGATCATCAAGAGAGAACCGAGGATCGAAAGGACCGTTCAATGTTCTTATGATATTGGACATAAGACTTCCTGGATCTAGTCTACAAGTCTTTTTCTTTACTCCCGGATGAGCCTCTGAAAATGAATGAGAGCTCTTCCGAAATTTGTTAATGAGTTTATCCGCTTCAAACGATAAAAACGTTAAAATCTATATCAATGAGAACTACCCCATTTATGAGGGGTTCCCCCACTTAAATGACAAAACATTTAGTATCTTGACAATGGGGAAAACGTCCTGACTTGACAAAACTATTAGCACTTTGCTAATAGGGGAAAACCCTTTAACATGACCGAAAGTCACCCAGGAATCCGAGTATATAATCTTCCCGATTCTCAGAGAAATCGATGAAGAGGAAAGAGGGATCGAAGAAAAAATTCGGGTATGTCTCTCCGCTAACTCCGAATCCTTTTAAAAATTTCTGTAAAGAAATGTCCTGTGGAGAGTCCTGAAAAAACCTCCTCTTGACGAGCATTTAGAAAGCGTCAAGCGTCCTAAGAAACGTCCTGAACAGCAAATAAGACGCCTTCAACAAGTCTTTTCTCTCGCAAAGCGTCCTGCCGAGCTTCCACCGAAGCGTCCTGGCGAATGTCCACAAAAGCGTCCTCATAAGCGTCCTGCCGAGCGTCCTCAAAAGAGTCCATGTCTTAGCGTTCCGGAAAGCAGTCCTGCTGAGCGTCCTCAAAAAACGTCCTGCTTAGCTGCGAGCGTGTCTGAGCAGAGAACACCAAGTCTTCTGAACGACGTTTCAGAGAGGATCTCGTTGAGCGCCCTGATGCATGCAAAGCCCGCCAAGAGGCGTCCTGGCGAGCGACCTTGCCAACATCTCAATGTTATGACGAACCGCGTTTTGCGTATGACGTTGAATATTTTCAAGGGACGTCCTCATGCGAGTCTCCATGGAGAACCGCACGCTGCTCCTGAAGTGTGTGAACACTAAAGGAAGACGTATGGCTTTCGTCTTCAAGACGGGCCTTAAAGACCTTCATACCTTCTTACAAAGACAGTGGCCGCCTGTGCGACAACTTGCGTCTTAGTAATGGCCCCCCCCAAAAAAAAACAGACTCCAGAAACGCACTCAGCAAAGGAACGATGAGCGTCCGAAAGACACCCTCGCAAGGTGCTTGCCGAGCGTCCTGGAGAATGTCTCTACTTATAGGACGTCGAGACCTCCAAAAGCTTCCTCACGTCTAAATTGCCCTTCTTATGCCGAACCAGAGACATAAGTTGTTTGACTGTGCAAAGCAGCTTGCCGGCCGTCAAACTTATCAGCTTGCTTTTTCGAAGTAAAGCGAACGTTACATAACGTATACGGAGCGCCATGAGGAGAGGAGACGAATACCGAGTTGCTCCTCCAAAAGGTGGAATCAAGAATGTCCTTGATTCCAATTCTTTTGGAATCTAGCGAGGTTGAAACAGCTCTAACTTCATGAGTGTTCACTCGCAGGAGGCTCAAAATCACTCTTCTGGCAAGATGAATGAGCCTCCTTAATATGTCCCTTAGGAAAAGAGCCAGTGCATTCTTCAAAAAGGGTAAATGTGGTCTCTTCCTGAGCACCATAAATTACCCGAAGGAGCTCTCACTTCCTTCGTTTATGTAAATAAAATTCGAGAGCCCTGACAGGGCATAGGACTCTTTCATCCTCTCGTGACGAGAGAGAGGACGTGAAGCGTCCTCTTCTCTAAAGCTTCTTTAGGGGGCGCGAGTCCTTCCGAGAGCTCCAACCCCTATGTGGGGAGGACGCCTCGGAGACGAGAAGCAATCCTTCAAGATTCGTGCACGTGCACGATCTTTAGCAGCCTGGGAAGCGTCAACAGGGCCTGCGAAGGGACGCCAGATCGGTGGGAGCCCCGTCCAACCCCTCTTGCGGCTTTCGACATGCCCTCTCCCTGAGTCCTGGGAGTCCGACAGAGGTCCAGGCCTAGAGGCATTATGGGGCCGATCTGACGCCCCCTCCACAACACAAGGGGCACTACACTTCACAACACTGATTGGAGAGCGAGCACTTTAGTCTAAGATTACTTGATGTAATCCTCTAGCAGACACTTCTTCTAGGCCCGTAAGCCATACCACAGGGTTAGGCAAAATAAAATCTACAGGAGTTAGAAGGTTCATTATTTCTAACTTCTGTTTACTGTGGAGGAAAACTCCTGATTCTAACACGCTCTAAAATGCGTACATGAATCATCCTTCTTCCGTAATCAGTCACACATTACACTAATTACATTGAACTTATGCAAAGAAAACATGTAAACGTCATATATACTAAGCGAGTGTCTACCGAAAGTTCCGGTAGCCTCACCTTACCATGCAGACAACAAAGTCTGAAACTAGGCTAACTAGCTTCAGACATCAAATGCAATGAAAAAATTTACGATAGCGTATGCCTAGCCACAAATCCAAGTTAATAATCGAAAGAATAATTAGGATACTTAAGCGGCTAATGAAGTTTTCAAAATCCTAGGCGGAGGTCTGTAAACAGTTGTTTACCGACCGGCGACAGAAAAAATATGAATAGAAAATGGGAATAGTTCCTGATATCCGCCTCCCACGGCGGGAATGGGTACTACCACCTGGCCGCCCACTGCGTGTGCCGCGAATTTTGAAATTCTGTCGGACTTCAGAGAATACAGCTATATATATATCTGTCAGGTAAGTTTCATGAACAAATTGGAACTTCAAAAGTTCAAGCAAACATGCAATGCATCACTACCCTAATACATTTCTCTTTGCATTGTAATAATTTTATTACTTTCATTTATTTATTTATTAATTTAACTTAGGAAATTTCTTTCTTAATAAGTGATCTCTCTTCTTTCTGTATTTCCCTTTACCTCAAGTTACTTATTTCCAATGATCACCATATTCTTTGGAAATTTGTTCCATAAGAATAGGGTTCATCTGAATACTAATAATATTATTTCAAACACTTTAATGTGAATATCCATCACCAGTCAATAGTGGAATGATTAAAGTGGTGCTTTCTGCATGTATCTAAACTCTTTAGGAAAAAATATGATATTGTAATGATACAATTAAGTTTGTTCATACTTACCTGGCAGATATATATATAGCTGATAATTTCCGACACCGACAGAATTTAAAACTTACGACACCACGTAGTGGGAGTCAGGTGGTTAGTACCCATTCCGCTGGGAGGCGGTAATCAGGAATCATTCCCATTTCTATTCATAATTTTTATTTCCACTGTCTCCTGAGGGGAGGTGGGCGGGTACTTAATTATATATATCTGCCAGGTAAGTATGAACAAACTTAATTGTATCATTACAATATCATTTTGTTCATGCAACTTACCTGTCAGATATATATAGCTGAATCCCACCTTTGGTGGTGGGAGAGACAGATAGAGGATTTAGGAAACACATATGTGGCAGATAATTGATATCTTGATTCCTTACCTGTTAGCATAGCTGGCTTCGTGATTACTGCCACGTAAGTCTGCTTGTGCTACTAGAGTTGCCAGCAAGGTAGAGACCTATGAAGCTGGTGCACTCCAGAGATCTGTCAACTAGGGGCGAGACCACGACGTGACTAGAACCATGGACCATACTAATGAGGGCAACGAGACAAAAATACCACCACCTGGCTTAGTTTACCAAAGGTATCCCACTTAACTAAGCTAATGGAAGGGAGACCCGCCCCAGGCGGTCACCACAACCATAAACACAAATTAAAAACCCCCCTAATCCCTAAAGGATAGGATGAGTTGTTACCTCCTGCCCCCAAAAAACAGTGTCTGCAGCAATGTATGGTCCGAGGGAGAAGCAATTTTCGTATGTCACTTTCACCTCCCGCAGGTAGTGTGAGCGAAACACCGAATTGCTTCTCCAAAATGTGGCATTCAAAATATCTTTGAGAGCCATATTTTTTGTGAAAGGCTACCGAAGTAGCAATAGCTCTCACTTCGTGAGCTTTTACTTTCAGAAGCTTTAAATCACTGTCACTACACTTATTATGGCGCTTCTTGAATCGTATTCTGATGAAGAACGCCAGTGCGTTTTTCGACTAGGAAGATCAGGTTTCCTCACTGAACACCACAAATTGTCCGATGAACCTCTGCAAGCTTTAGTTCTTTGCAGATAGAACTTTAGAAGCCCTGACAGGACACAGGATCTCTCACGTTCGTTCCCAACTATATCTGCCAACCCTTTGATTTCAAAGGACCTCGGCCACGGTTGGAAGGATTCTCGTTCTTTGCTAAGACATGGGTACTTAAATAAACACACCGCACTACTTTCTGAAAAGCCGATCTGCTTGTCAATAATGGCCTGAATTTCGCTAACCCTCTTCGCCGTCGCCAGAGCGGTTAGGAAGATCGTTTTCTTCGTCAGATTCCTGAAAGATAACTGAATGAAGCGGTTCGAAGTTACTCGACATCAAATATTTGAGTACCACATCCAAGTTCCATGAGGGTACTTTAGGCTGGACTACCTTCCTAGTCTCGAATGATCTAATGAGATCATGAATGTCCCTATTATTAGACAAATCGAGTCCTCTGTGTCTAAAGACTACAGAAAGCACGCTCCTGTAGCCTTTAATAGTTGGAACAGCCAACTTCACTTCTTCTCTCAGATGAAGAAGGAAGTCAGCTATCTGGCTCACAGAGGTTGTGGTGGAGGAAATGCCCTTCTTTCCTGCACCAGGATCTGAAGACAGCCCACTTCGATTGGTACATAGCGATCGAGGAGGGCCTCCTTGCGGTGGCAATCGCCTTCGCCACAGGTCTTGAAAAACCCCTCGCTCTGGCCAACTTCTTGATAGTCTGAACGCAGTCAGACTCAGAGCGGGGAGGTTTTTTTGTGGTACCTCTCGAAGTGGGCTGTCTGAGTAGATCTTTCCTTAAGGGAAGAGTCCTCGGAAAGTCTACCAGGAAGGACATCACCTCTGTGAAACCAGTCGGCTGCCGGCCAGAAGGGGCGATGAGTGTCATCCTCGGGCTCCTTCCGATGCCCGCAAACTTCCCTCATCACTTTCCCCGAGATCTTGAGCGGGGGAAAAGCGTATGTGTCTAGGCCCGACCAACTCCAAAGTAGGGCGTCTACTGCGACTGCTCCCGGGTCCAGAAACTGGGGAGCAATAGAGTTGAAGTCTTCTCGTCCTGGACGTTGCGAAGACATCCACCTGTGGACAGCCCACAGGTTCCACAGCGACTGGCAAACCTCTTGGTGAAGGGTCCACTCTGTCGGCAACAGCTGTCCTCGCCGACTGAGAAGGTCCGCCCGAACATTCTGTACTCCTGACACGAACCTTGTCAGGATCGTGACTTCTTGCGCTTTTTGCCCACAACAGGAGTTTCCTTTGCGATGGCAAACAGAGAAGCGAGTGAGTTCCCCTTGATTTCTTAGTATGCCAGCGCGTGGTGTTGTCCGAATTGATCTGAACGACTTTGCCGGATACTTCTTCCTGGAAAAACCTGAGAGCCAGATAAATGGCTGACAGCTCTTTCAGATTGATGTGCCAGGACACCTGTTCCCCTCTCCAGGTGCCCGACACTTCTTTCCCTCTATGTGTGCTCCCCCAACCCGTGGACGACGCGTCGGAAAACAACACTAGGTCGGGGTTCCGAAGTTTGAGGGAGAGCCCTTCTGCGAGCTTCCGAGGATCTGACCACCAACTTAGGTGATCCTTCACCTCTCTCGTTAAGCACAAGATCGCCTCCAGATCTTGCTTGTTCTTCCAACTGTTGGCTAGGAAGAATTGAAGAGGTCTGAGGTGGAGCCTTCCAGAGAAACAAACTTCTCCAGTGAGGAAATGGTCCCCAGCAAACTCATCCATTCCCTCACCGAGCATGTTTCCTTCCCCAGAAAGGTCGCCACTTTCTCCAAGCATTGAAGTTGTCGCCCCCCCTGGGACGGAAAAGCCCGAAAAGCCACTGAGTCCATCTGAATACCAGATAGGACTAAAGATTGAGACGGAGTCAAATGCGACTTTTCGAGGTTTACAGAAGCCCCAGGGACTTTGCTAACGTCATGGTCGTGTGCAGGTCCTCCAGACCACCAGTTCCCGCGATGAAGCTCGAATAAGCAGTCGTCTAGGTAGAGAGAGATCCGTATATTCTCCAAATGAAGCAGCCTTGCCACGTTCTTCATTAGAATGGTGAAAACCATCGGCGCTGTGGTCAGACCGAGAGCAAAAAGTGCCCTGAATTGGAATACCTTCCCTTCAGGACAAATCGCAGTATTTTCCTTGATTGGGAATGGATGGGGACGTGAAAATACGCGTCTTGGAGGTCCAGTGAGACCATCCAATCCCCCGGTCTCAAAGCTGACAGCACCGATTGAGTCGTCTCCATCTTGAATTTCTTCTTATCACAAAGAGAATTTAGACTGCTGACATCGAGGACGGGTCGCCACCCCCCGAATGTTTCGGCACCAGGAACAGGCGGTTGTAAAACCCTGGTGATTCAGGTCGAAGACCTGTTCCACCGCTTGCTTCTCGATCATTTGTTCCAGCAGATCGAAAAGCACTTTCTGCTTCTCTCCTCGATAAGAGGGAGACAAATCCTTTGGTGTTGAGGATAGCGGGGGGCCGACTTCAAGAACGGGATCCTGTACCCTTTCCTCACGACATCCAGCGACCAAGGGTCGGCATCTCTCTCTTCCCAGGCTCTCGCGAATCGAGAAGCCTGGCTCCTACCGGCGTCTGAAGGACTTCCGAATCACTTCCTACTCTTTGACGGAGCAGGGGTTTTTCCTCTGGAAGAGCCTCTTCCTCGGGAGGCTGCTTTCGAGGAAGGTCCAGCACGAAAGGGCTTCGATTTCTTGGCAAACGAAGCTCCAGAAGATGAAGCAGCTGCTGGCCTTCTAGAAGACTGAGCCAGAAGATCTTGCGTTGCCTTTTCCTGAAGGCTTGAAGCTATGTCCTTAACCATAGCCTGGGGGAAGAGATGGTCTGAGAAAGGAGCGAAGAGCAAGTCCGCCTTTTTGCGTTGGAGAGACGGATTTGGCCGTGAAGTTACAAAAGAGCGCTCTCTTCTTGAGAATCCCCGAGCTAAAGTGCGTAGCCAACTCCTCAGAACCATCCCTGACGGCCTTGTCCATACAAGAAAGTACGCTGGACAGCTCCCCCAGAACTAATAGTATCAGAACTCCTTGACCTGGCATCTAAAACTCCAAGACACCAGTCAAGAAAGTTGAAGACCTTCTAGCCGTCCGAAGAGCCTTTTAGGTGAAAGTCGAACTTCGTTATGGGTCCACGTGACTTTTGATGAAGACAGAAGGGCTCTTCTGGAGGCGTCTACGATGCTCAAAGTCACCTTGAGCAGAGGCTGGTAGTTTAACGCCTATGTCCCTCTCCTGTCTCATACCACATGCCTCCTTTACCGCAGAGTCTTGAAGGCGGTAAAGCTAAAGAGGACTTTCCTGACGCTTTATTCTTCTTCCATCCACTCATTGACTTTCCGGAACGCTTGCTTCGTGGAAAGCGACTTCTTCATTTTAATGAACCCCGATGCCTTCGTTGCCTTAAAAGAAGAAAATTGAGAAGGAGGAGTACGAGGGGCTCCGGTTGAAAAGTTTCTCCGAACTCCGACTGTAGCAGACGCATCAAAACTTTATAGTCCGATGAGACAGTAGCTGTTTGCTGTTCTTCCTCTGCTTCTACTAAATCATCGCTAACTCCTTCCTCAGAAAACTGAGAAGTAGGAGGAAACTCTGAAGAAAACTGACGACCAGGAAGGGTTCCTTCATCCACCTGAACTTGCATCGGTGAGGAACTGGTGTCTACCAGCGCGCGCTTGGCGTCCGAATCCGCACGTTTGGCGCCGACAGGTGCGCGCTCGACATCTACCAACACACGCTTGGCGTCCACTGGCGCGCACCGAGCGTTCCACTAGTGCATGCTTGGCTTCCACTGGTGCGCGCCGCCGCGTCAGTCAGCGAGCGGCTGCCGCTCACTGGTGCACGTTTATCCACAACAGGTGCGCGTTGGCGGCACCTGAAGCGAGCTCCACTTGCACAGAAGCGCGCTCAGCGTCCATCACTCGCTTGCGAACATGCGAAGACTTGAGAGCGGGAGTATATCATCCTGAGAGCGAGAAGCGAACTTCTCACCTCCTCTAGAGAGCTGCTGGGGAGCAGAACGAACTCTAGAGGGAGACTCGAACGAAGAGAGAGGCGAGCGAGGAGAAAGAGCGGGTCTTGACTTCTTCACAGGAAGCTTCTCATCCTTCCTACGACGCGGAAGAGCCTCTCTAGCAGCAAGAGCGTCCTGAAGTTGCTGCTGCAGTGACTGAATCATTCTCTTGTTAGGCGAATCTTCCTGCTCTGGGGAGGGACTGATCCTGTGAGCAGGAGAGCGGCGAGGGGACGCCCCCCTCCTCCTCCTCCCAGGTACGGCCTCTTCCCGAGCTCTGGAGCGACTGTATCGCTCACACGAGCTAACTGAATCCAAGTCCGAAGACTCTCTACGCCTTTTCTGCGGCGGAAAAGCAGCGAACGCACTGTCAGGCGAAGATCGCAAAAGCGGAGAAACTAGGACGTTGAAGCGTAACAAAAATTACGCGCCGTCCTTTTACGCGGACGTGAAGCCACCTTGAGAACTCCACCCTTACGTGGGGATGAAGCCTCCGATGACGAAAAAACACTCCTTGAGGAGGCGTGCACGCGCACGCTCCCTGGCAGTCTGGGGATTTTCATCAGTAACTGCCGAAGGCACGTCAGATCGGTGGGTTCCTTGTAACCCTCCTTCGGCTTTCGACATGCTCCCTCCCCAGGTCCGTGGGAGTCAAGCAGAGGTCCAGGCCTAGAGGCGAAACGAGGCCGATCTGACGCACCCTCCACTACACAAGGGGTATCACTGCACTTTTGCACGTCACTTTTGCTCTCAAGAGCCAACACTTTTGATTCTAGATTACGAATCGACTCCAATATTAAGGATAAAAGTATTACTTTCTACGACACTGTTTCAGGGGGCCGGAGGCAAAAACTACGGGTTAGGAGCATTAACAGAAGGAGGGTTAACAGGAGAAACATTAATATCTTGAACGCCTGAACACTCCTGGAGGAAGACCTCCTTAACCTATCCTTTTCAAGTTTCCTAAGATAGGTCTCATAGCCCTTCCACTCAGAATCTGTTAGTCTTTCGCACTCCTTGCAACGGCTTTCATACACACATTCATGCTCCCTGTAACTCTTACATACCGTATGTGGGTCTACTGAAGCTTTCAGTAGCCTACCTCTACAATCAGTTCTAGAGCAGAACCTAGCGCTAGCTGTACTAGACCCTGACATATTATTCCAAGAAAAGTCCAAACCAAAATCAAATCAATCCACTAATAACGTGTGCCTAGCCACCGATCCAATCAATTAATCCAAAAAAAAGAACCAAAAGGGATACTCAAGTAGCAAAAAGTTTCCAAATCCAGACGGAGGTGCTGTAAACAGATGTTCACAACACCGGCGACAGAAAAATTATGAATAGAAAATGGGAATGATTCCTGATACCCGCCTCCCAGCGGCGGGAATGGGTACTAACCACCTGACTCCCACTACGTGTGTCGTAAGTTTTAAATTCTGTCGGTGTCGGAAATTATCAGCTATATATATATCTGACAGGTAAGTTGCATGAACAAAATGTAAATTAAAATGTTGAGATCCTATTATATTCATATTTGTACACTGTCATTGATGAGTACTTTCCAAAAGTTTCTAATGTGACTCGAAATTGTGATTAAAAAGTTCAAATGCTGAATTTGGGTCAAAGGTCTTTAATCGATTAAAAATTTAATTGCTAAAGTATCCTAGAGAGTTTATACACCAACTGAAATACCTCCTGAAAGGCAATCAATGCTTGCTTTTAAAATAAATATTGTATTAATTATCAATCATCCCAAAACTTTCACTCTTGGTCAAGAAAATACACCACCTAGAATTGTTTAAAGTGCGGTAAATAATTTTTGACAAGATCTCAAAACATTCTAACTTTCCTATTCCTCAAAGATAAACCTACAATGAAGACTCACCTTATATTTCAGACTTGGAGCTTGTACTGCCAGTATGTCGTGAAGATCATTGTAATACTGAATTTCATTCTGCAACAGTTCTCTCATGGGACGATATACCTCCGTGTCTTTATGCCGTGCTTTAAAATGCTGTTGAATTGAAACTACATAAATTATATACATAATAAAAAATTATGTAATGTACAATATCTATCTGATGTAGCAGACTTAAATGATTATAACAATATAGTGCTTAAATATCATCTAATTAAGATAGAATATACAGTAACTCCTGAAAACTAGCAGAGTAAGAGCATATGAGCAAATATGAAAATAAAATTACATTTCTTTTGTAATTAAAATGACAATTTGTCCAAAATTGCATTTTTCCTAACTATACAAACCTGAGGTCCTTTTACAATAGGAAAGGTACTAGCGGCAGCTGGATAGGTCGTAAGCTTTCGAAACAACAAGGTTCGGTAGTTAACTGCTTGTCCGACAGGCGCGCGCGCAGCGACTGGGAGGGGTAAACAAATCACTTTTGCTTTTGGCCCAAGCAAAAACTGCAGAGTGAGGGGTGGCATAGGTGGGACTATGTGTAAAAGGACCTCAGGTTTGTATAGTTAGGAAAAATGCAATTTTGGACAAATTGTCATTTGTTCCGACACTGGCATACAAACCTTCGGTCCTTTTACAATAGGAAGACTCACTTCTTGGTGGGTGAATCTGAGTCTTTTGTGAACAGACTGGTGTTCGCCCAACCTTGGAAGCCTCCCTGGTCGTAAGAGCGAGGGAGGGGGGATCCAAGCCTCTGTCCGATTGATCGGGGTGTGCACCGCAGGATCAATGGTCAGACCTCTTGGACCAAGTACTAAGAGAGAGGCAAGCGTATCTCTTCGTACCAGCAATGTAAGAACTTGTTCCTGTACAGGAGCAAATATAAAGTCATGGGTTGTCTCTTGTAGGCATCCACTTCCCCCCCTTGTAGGAGGAAGTGGTGGATATTCTGCTCCTATCCCTAGTGAAAGGGATAGGATGGGGCTCTGTCATATAGCTCACCTGCATCTCGTCCTCATCCAGCGTAGTGACGACCGTGGCCCTCTGCCCACAGGTAGAGGAGGAGGAAAAGATGGGAAGAGAGAGCCAGTCACTCACTCATCACACATCCATCCACACAGTCACACCAGAACTCGATGCTGTTTCAGCCTGCGAGGGTCTGGTTAGCTACACAACTTGTTGAGCAGCCACCACGAGTCCCAAGGAAAAGGTATCCAAGGACCTGTGCAATATCCCGAAGGTAGAAGGAGGTGAAGGTAGTCTGGTTAGACCAGACACCTGCCTTCAGGACCTGCGCCACGGAGAAGTTCTTACGAAACGCCAACGAGGGGCCAATACTTCTGACTTCGTGAGCTCTCAGACGGGACGTACGGATGTCGTCACTACCATCAGCCTCATACGCCCTCCTGATGACCTCACACAGCCAGAATGAAAGAGTGTTCTTGGATACTTCTTTCTTGGTTACCCCGGTGCTAACGAAGAGGCGTCGACACTCAGGCCTGAGGTGTCGAGTTTTCTTCAGATAGCGCGTAGCGCCCCTCACAGGACAAAGCAGCATCTCATCCGCATCATTATCGGTGAAGTCCATTAGGGAGGGAATCGTGAAAGACTCGAACCTGTCGTCAGGGACCGACGGTTTCTGAGTCTTCGCAACGAAGTTCGGGACGAAATCCGAGCGTCACAGATCCCCATCCCTGGAGTGTCGTACATCATAGGAAAGACCATGAAGTTCCCCTACTCTCTTCGCCGATGCCAGGGCCAGCAAGAAGAGGGTCTTGAGGGTCAGATCCCTGTCTGACGACTCTCGGAGTGGCTCGAATGGTGTTCGAGTCAACTCCTAAGGACGAGAGTCACATCCCACGCAGGGGGTGGGGCCTGAGTTCCCTGGGTGGGCAAGACCTTTCGAAGCTCCTCATAAGCAAGGAGATCTCGAACGAGTTCGAGATGTCCAATCCCCTCAGTTTCAGGACGAGAGCCAGGGCGGCTCTGTATCCTTGACTGTGGGGACCGAGAGGAGCTTCTCTCGGCGAAGAAACAAGAGGAAATCCGCTACCTGCTGAAGAGTGGCTCTGAGAGGAGATAGACCCCGTCTACGACACCAACCACAGAAGACGGCCCACTTCCCTGGTACACAGCTGCAGAGGACTGACGGACGTTTTCCAGCCCATCTCTGTTGCTGCGCTACGAGAAAAGCCTCTCGTTCGCAAAGAGATGGTGGATAACAGCCAGCCGTGAAGTCGTAGGGACTGGACTGCTCGGTGGTACCGCTCGACGTGTGGCTGGGCGAGAAGGTTGTGCCAAGGGGGAATCTCTCTCGGTTTCTCCTGCGAGAAGGAGCCAGCAGGTCCGGTATACCAAATGGCCTGTGGCCATTTGGGAGCCACCAGGATCATCCTGAGATTCGGGGTGACCAGTGCTCGACTGATCACCTTGCGAATCAGGCTGAACGGGGGAAAGGCATAGACGAAGAGGTTGTCCCACGGGTGTTGAAGAGCGTCCTCTGCAGCTGCCCATGGGTCCGGCACGGCTGAGAAGAAAACCTGAAGCTTTCTGTTGTGCCGGGTGGCGAACAGATCCACGACTGGTCGCCCCCACAGGTCGAAGAGCCTTTCCGCCACGTCCTGGTGTAGAGACCACTCGGTCCCTATCACCTGATCCCGACGGCTGAGCGTGTCTGCTACTTACATTCCTCTTCCCTGGAATGTAGCGTGCCGACAAGCTCTATTGAGTGTGCCTCGGCCCACTCGTGCACCTGCCGGGGTCAACTGGTGGGACAACGGGAGAGACACTAGGCCCCCCTGTTTGTTGACGTAGGCCACTACCGTGGTGTTGTCGCACATCAACACCACTGAGTGTCCCATCAAGCGTCCTGGAACTCTTGGAGAGCGAGAAATGCTGCCTTGAGTTCCAGTACATTGATGTGAAGGTGCTTGTCGTTCTCGTCCCACACTCCTGAAGTCAGCAACTCCTCCAGGTGTGCGCCCCATCCCTCGGTCGATGCGTCTGAGAACAGCTGCATGTCCGGGGGGGGAGTGCGCAGAGGCACTCCTCTTAAGAGGTTCCTGTCGTCCAGCCACCAGGCTAGGTCCTGCCTCACCTCCGGTGTCAGTGACACTGGAAAGCTTGGGGGATCCGTCGCCTGTGACCAACTCTCCTTTAGTCTCCACTGAAGAGACCGCAGGTGAAGACGCCCGTGAGGGACTAACTTCTCGAGTGACGACAGGTGTCGATCACGACTTGCCATCGCTGAGCTACCTGTTCCTGCCGAGACAGGAACTGGTTGGCTGCCTCCCTGAATCTGCTGATCCGCGAGTCTGCGGGGAAGACATCGCCCTGCTACCGTGTCGATCAGCATACCCAGGTACTTCATCCTCTGCTTGGGCTCGAGATCGGACTTCTCGAAGTTCACAACGATCCCCAGATCGCGACAGAACTCGAGTAGTCGATCCCTGTCCTGTAGCAACTCGCCAGGACTAGCCAATTGTCGAGATACCTCATCAGACGTATCCCGTGCGAATGGGCCCAAGCAGACACCAGAGTGAACACTCGCGTGAACACCTGTGGGGCGGTTGAGAGACCGAAACAAAGTGCCCTGAACTGGTACACCGTCCCGTCCCGTCGAGGATGAAGCGGAGGTACTTTCTGGAGGACTGATGAATGGGTATTTGGAAATACGCATCCTTCAAGTCCACTGAAAAGCATGAAATCGTTCTCCCTGATGGAGTCGAGCACGGAACGTGCGTCTCCATCGTGAACCGGGTCTGGCGAACGAACCGATTCAGGGGAGAGAGATCTATCACCGGGCGCCAGCCTCCCATAGACTTTTCCACCAGGAAGAGTCGACTGTAAAAGCCCGGTGACTGATCCGTGACGATTTCTACAGCTCTCTTGCTCAGCATGGTCTTGATCTCCTGTCTCAATGCTACGTCCTTACGATGACCCTGGAACGTACGACTGCTGTTGGACCGGGTTGGAGGTGAGGGGTGGCCGAGATTCGAAGGGTAATAGATATCCCTCCCGAAGGACATCTACAATCCAGGTCTCGGCGCCGTAGCGCTGCCAAGTTCCCGCCCAATGGCTGGCCAGGCACCCCCCCACTTCCGGCCAGGCAGCAGGTGAGGGGGAACGCCGTCCCTAGCGTTTCCCCCCTTTCTTCGACTTCTTCCCAGAGCCTCCTCGGGAGAAGGAGGGCTGGTTACGGCTCCCCTTTGCAGAAGTCGAAGAAGACAGAGTCTCTCCCCGGGGCTTCGACGCGACTACCGTCTTAGCCACCGTGGAAGCGCTAGCCGAGCTCTTTGGCTTGGCCGCAGTTCGAGGCTGCCCAGAAGCCTTCGAAACTGCCTGGTGAACCAGACGGTCACTGTCGTCAGTGCGCCGTCTGTCCACCGCAGCGTCCACCATCTCTCCTGGGAAGAGAGACGTGGAACTCCGTAAAGGTCCGTTGCGGAGTCCCAATGCCGCTTCACGCCCAGCCGCCCTGGAAACTCGAGTAAGGACAGCGTCCCTACGTCGGAGAACCAGGTTGGCCCACAGGTTCACCCGTCTGTGGTGGGCAAGGAAGGAGATGGCTCTTCCCCAGACTGGCAAAGTCCTCCTAAAGGCCGAGTCATCTTCGGGAGAAATTCCCCCGGAGTTGGCTGCGACCTTAGATACTGTGAGGGACCACAGATCTATCCAGGAGACGGCCTGGAAAGCTGCCATGGCAGTGGATTCCAGGCCGAGTGCCTCTTGCTGCGAGAACCATAGGTTCTCGGACAGGAGCTGCTGCAGAGACACACCCGGCGTTAGCCTGGCTAACTCCGGGTTCACCTGTTTGGGCGGCATCGGGTCCTCAGATGGCACGTAAAAAAACGCGCCTGTCGCAGCATAGGAGGTGGAAGCAGCTTGCTCGACCTGCCAGACTTGAGAGAACCGTCTTGCCCGGAGACAAGAGATTTCTACTGGTCCAGCACTGAGTCGGCAAGCTCAGAACGCGGCAAACCCACCGTCGGTCCTGGGTTCCCTCTTCGGGCCCCAGAACGACTCGAGCCGGGACGTGGGCTCGGATGGTGGGAACGGCGATCCTTCCCCGAGGTCGTTGTGCTGACGAATCAGCGCAATTACCTCGGCAAAGTTCCTCTGAATCTCAGGAGTGACTGCATCCTGCGGAGTAGGACCGTCCAGTCCCTCGAACAGGAGCAGCTCCCGAGACCCTCCCCCCTCGAGGGGGGAACAGCGACAGACCCCTCTCGGTCTCCTCCAGCCACTTGTGCATACGACCCTGGCCGGTCCGAGAACCGTGCCTGGTACGTAGGACGTCGTGGTGGGATCCTGAGGGGCGCACCCCTCCCACGATCACTCCTCAATACCTCGCCCCTCCCGGTGTAACCCGAGGAGGTTGAAGGTATGGGAGAGGCAGACCTGACGCTCCCTCCTCGCTCGCTGGCAGAACCAGTGGGCTTGGAAAGACTGCAGGCGATCGGTCAACCCGCGGTGGCGATCGAGCTGCAGGCCTGTCGAGCCATCTCGCTGTGGAGAACGGCTGGACTGAGAAACAGCGCCCCCCCGGTCTCGTGTCAGAAGAGCTGGTGCTGGTCGCCGTAACCCGATCGCTCTCTGTGAGAGTGACGGTCAGGCGACCGGCGAGCTCCACTGTCACGGTGAGACCGGTGCGTATCCTCACGGCGCGTCACGTCGCTGGTCCGCCGGCGAACGGGGGGACCTCTTTCCCAGCCTCAGCCCCGTGGCCGGTCGTGGACCGTCACGTCAGCCCGGGTAGCCAGCTGATCGCCGCGAGAGCGAGAGCTGGTCTGGTGAGAGTCGCGTGAGCGGCTGTCACCAGTCTTCCGCTCCGTGCCCGTGAACCTGACGCTGAGCTGGCTCAGAGGTCTGGTTCCTAGCTGCACGGTCGCTGGTAGGCGACCGTACACTCGGTACCTCTCGCGAACGAGAGGCCGAGACGGATCCTGCTGCCGTGGTCGAACCACTAACAGCAGGCGAGGAAGTGCCGGTGTTGCGGAAGAAGAGACGGGTCCTGCCCCCGAAGGAGCAGGGTGACCAGTGGAAGAACCCCCCGTCTCACCGGAGCGAGACGGGCCGCCCTTAGAAGCTCCCGAAGGAGACTTCTTAGGGGGGAGGAGGCGACCTTCTTCTTCTTAGGCGGGGGAGCCTTAGAAGAAGAAGGGGAAGAGGCGGCAGACGAAGACGACGACGAAGAAGACAATGAAGACGACGACGACACCTTCCTCCTCTTCTTCTTCTTCTTCGTCAGCTTCCTCAGGACCGATGTCAGATCTGTCATCCAGGGCGGAGCGGGGCTGCTGTTGCCGAAGCAACAGGCCCGGACGCACCTGTCCAAACAGATCGGCATCGGGAGCAGCGGCGCCACGAACAGGAACAACGTCAGCAGGTGCAGGCATCACAGGAACAGCAGTGGAGACGGCAGAACAGATCAGGAACGGCAGCAGTGGTCGGCAACATCACGTCCGTAAACAGCGGCGGTGGGCAGGTACGGCAGGCTGTACAGGCAAGACCAGAGTGGACGGACCAGCGGCACAGACATCCTAGGTACTGGTGGGAGTCCAGGGCGAGCTCTTCGGGCACACAAAGTCCGGTCGATGGCAGCACGGCAAACCCAGGCGGCGGCATCACACTCCCCCGTGGTACGGCGACTGGCCCCTGCACCGATGTAGTGGGAGGAGTAACAGAGACCGCGTGCGGGGTATACACCAGGTGAGGAGGTGAAGCATAGCCAGGAGTTGAAAGGGTCGTGGTAGTGGTCGTCACCGTACATGCGTGACCGCCACAGAGCCAGCGAGATGGTAGAGCAGCCCCTGGACACTCGGCACGCCCTGCAGACCCAACGATGCCCACACCTGTCCGAGGTCGTTCCTTGCGGCAACAGCACCTGAGGAAGCAAAGGTCGGGTGATTAGCAGGATCCTCTACCCGTCCGTGCGATGTAGACGAACGGATAGAGGACTCAGAGTACAACTCAACATCGGGGTATCTCGCGCCCTCCTCCCAACACTCGACAGATCGAGTGAGCAGAAGGACCTAGAAACCCCCCCCGAAGGGGAAGGCGCCAAACGTGGGAGCTGAGCGGGCGGCAGGAAAGAAGACGAAGTGTCCGTAACCAAAGGAGTCGCGGAGAGCTTTCCGACGACTCCTTTGCAGGCCTTCCGCTTCTTCCTACCTTCGTACAAGCCCCACTGCGCCTCCGACCAAGACATACACACTTCACAGGGCTCGGCTCGGGTACATTCGCGGCCCCGACACCGAGCACACAAAATATGTGGATCAATTTCAGGAAACGAGCGGAACTTACCGCATTTACGCCCTTCGTACCCGGGCACAATCTCCGGAGGGTAGCGGGGCGTGGAGACTCCATAATTGATCAAATAACTCACAATTGATGAAATAAAGAGGAAATGATTGTACTTACAATGATTACTCAACACAAACACAACCATATACTCAAGGGAAAGCAAACGACGAGAAGCGGGCAGAGAGCGTCGAACACACACGTCTACTCGCTGTGAGGCCGAAAGCAAAAGAGATTTGTTTACCTCCCAGTCGCGCGAGCAGCGCGCGCCTGTCGGACAAGCAGTTAACTACCGAACCCCTTGAACCCCTCGAAAGCTTACGACCTATCCAGCTGCCGCTAGTACCTTTCCTATTGTAAAAGGACCTCAAGTTTGTATGCCGTGTCGGAACAAAAAATTTTTAGTTGCTTCACCCAAGTAAATGTAAAATAAGAAAAGGCAGTATTTTCATCTTGAATGATTCTATTCTTTCATTTTGCAGAAAATTAAGCTGCCTGAGAAAGTCAAATCTTAGATCAATCCTTTAAGTACAAAACATTGGGTGTAGATAGGCATCATGCCTTAGACAGTGACAAAACTGCATATTAATACATGGGAATGTATAAAAAATTCACTGCTTCAAAAAAGATGAAAGGCTGATAATAAAAACTCATTCAAAGTTTAGAATCAATGAACACTGTACTGAGCTGTGGAGGAGAGGTGGTGGGGGAGATATCATGGAAATACGAAATAGATGAAGACCTAGATGTGATAGTTCAGACAGAAAGTGCATAGGAGTGGGAATAGAGAAAACTCACTCCACACCTAACACCATAAAAGGAAAAGTATAAAAATATATATATGTAAAACAATAAACACTGTAATAAAATACATTGTCTAGTGCAGACAAATACTACAAAAGGTAAAAGCAATGTTTAAACATTTTTAGGCACATCTAGAACATACAATAAAAGTTTACTGAACCTACCAGCAGCTTTTGGTTTCACTTTAATTCCTTTAATTCAGAAACTTAAATTAAGTATAATATGCCCTGAAGGATATCATGAGGGACAAGCAAAGTTACCCAGAAGAGGCATAAATCTTCCACAAAAACCTAAAAAAATTTTCATGTGACCTGACCTTGAGTGCATGTTTCGTTCTTTGCTGAACAAAGTTATTTAAAAATGATATTGTCATGATACAATAAAGTTTTATACATACTTACCTGGAAGATATATACTTAGCTATAGACTCCGTCGTCCCCGACAGAAATTCGAATTGCGCGGCACACGCTACAGGTAGGTCAGGTGATCTACCGCCACTGCCACTGGGTGGCAGAACTAGGAACCATCCCATTTTCTAAGACAGACTTTCTCTTCCACCTGTCTCCTGAGGGGAGGCTGGGTGGGCCATTTAATAGTATATATCTGCCAGGTAAGTATGTATAAAACTTTACTGTATCATGACAATATCATTTTTATACATTCAACTTCCCTGGCAGATATATACTTAGCTGATTGGTACCTTTGGCAGAGGGTAAGAGACAGCTAATTACTGAATAGACAGGGAACAACATACGTTGTAGGTAACAAAAATATAAGAAACCTTGGTTCCTACCTGTGTCGGCGAAAGACTTCATAGCTACTGCCTAGGAGCTTACATCGCCTCAAGAGCCTCAGCGAGGTAGTGACCTCATGCTAAGAGTTCTTGATGGTCTGTCGATGGGGTCTTATCCACTTACTCGACAGAACCTAAGGATCTTTGTCAATGGGGTCCTATCCACTTACATGGACAAAACCACCTTGCCATATGGCATCATTAAGGAGCATAACACCGATCCCGATCACCTGATCCTAATACCGGGGTTAGTACTACGATTGAAAGGAGTTAACCCCCCAACATCCTTTCAAACGACCATTAAAAACTTAAAACCAAACAATCTTTTAGTTAAAAACAATATTATTTAAGGATCAGTACCAGCTCCCTGTCCCAGCACGGTATCCGCTGATACATAAGGTCCAAGAGAAAAACACTTCATAAGTCACCCTGACGTCTTTTAAGTAGTGGGAGGCAAATACCGAGTTGCATCTCCAATATGTTGCTGCTAATATGTCTTTCATTGACATATTTCTGTTAAAGGCTAGGGAAGTTGCAATTGCACGGACTTCGTGTGCTCTAACCCTAAGCAGCTTAAATGTTTTCTCTTGGCATTTTATGTGAGCCTCCGTTATCACATTTCTCACGAAGAATGCTAATGCGTTCTACGACATTTGCCTCTTCGGGTTCCTTACCACGCACCATAGGCTCTGATTACAACCCTGAAGTTGACTCTTTCTCTTCAGATAAAACTTCAGTGCTCTGACCGGACAGAGAGACCTTTCTGTTTCTCTACCCACAAGGGGAGAGAGGCCCTTGATTTCAAAACTTCTGGGCCAAGGTTTAGAAGGATTCTCATTCTTGGCCAAAAACAAAGGTTGGAAAGAGACAACAGCAGAATCTCCTCTAAAACCTACCCGAGAGTCTAATGCATGTATCTCACTGACCCTCTTGGCCGTAGCGAGGGTCAAGAGAAAAATGCACTTCCTCGAGAGGTCTCTAAAGGATGCTTTATCAGGTGGTTCGAAAGTATCCGAAGAGAGAAACTGGAGAACCACATCTAGGTTCCAACTTGGAGTGATAGAGGATTTAGACTTTGTAGTACCAAAGGATCGTATCAAATCATGGAGATCCTTATTGTCTTCTATGTTAAGATCCCTGTTTCGAAATACAGCCGAGAGCATACTTCTATAACCTTTTATGGTAGAAACAGCTAAACGTGATTCCTCTCTAAGGAAGATAAGGAAATCAGCAATTTCGGTCACAGAGGTATCGGAAGAGGACAGCTTCTTCGACCTACACCATCTACGGAAGACTTCCCACTTCGATTGATAGACCCGCAGAGTAGAAGACCTGCGGGCTCTGGCAATTGCGCTTGCAGCTTTTCGCGAAAAGCCTCTCGCTCTGAATTGAAAGACCCTTCCCTGCATCATGAATCGTAGATATTTCCTCGATGACGAATGAAGAGGGACGTGAAAATAAGCGTCTTGTAGATCCAAGGAGGCCATCCAATCTCCTGGACGCAGAGCCGCTAGCACCGAGTTGGATGTTTCCATAGAGAACTTCTGTTTCTCTACGAATCGGTTCAGTGCGCTCACATCCAGGACAGGTCTCCACCCTCCCGAGGCTTTCGGAACTAGGAACAGTCGATTGTAAAAGCCCTGAGAGTGTGGATCCGGTACTAATTCTATGGCCTCCTTGTCCAACATTTGTTCTACTAATTGCAGAAGGGTCTTCCTTTTGACAGGGTCCGCGTACTTCGCCGACAGTTCCCTCGGAGTAGACGTCAAGGGAGGTCTGTCCCTGAAGGGGATGAGATATCCTCTCCTTACAATTGAGAGGGACCAGTTGTCCGCCCCTCTCGACGCCCATTCTTCTGCAAAGTTCAGTAGTCTGGCGCCTACTGGTGTTTGGAGGACTGAGGTTCATTTGCTTTTCTTGTAGGTCTAAAGGCAGAAGCCCTACCTCTTCTTTCTGCTCCTCTCTTCTAATTAGGAGGATCTCGAAGATGAACTCCCTCGAAAGGGCGGCTTCGGGACCCGTGTCTCCCCCTTCGTGGCAGGAACAGCTGTCCTCGGCCTTTTGGTTGATTGAACCAGAAGGTCCTGTGTCGCCTTCTCGGTAAGTGAGTGAGAAATATCTCTCACTAACTGAGAAGGGAAAAGCTGGTTAGACAGAGGAGCGTACAGAAGGGACGACCTCTGTGCCGGAGAGACAGCTTTCGTAAGAAAAGAACTGAATACAGTTCTTTTCTTAAGTATTCCCGCCCCGAAAAGGGAGGCCACCTTCTCCCGATCCTGTCTTGTACTGCCTTGTCCGTACAAGAGTCAAAATACTATTAAGGACATCGGGGGCTCAATTGCTCATTGTCTTGTGTCCTCTTGGCCATCACCCCAAGGGACCAGTCCAAAAAGTTGAAAACTTCCAAGACATGGATCAATCCCTTGAGGAGATGATCCATTTCAGACATTCCCCAAGTTGTTTTGGCTGACGAAAGAGAGTGTCTCCTCGACGCGTCCACCAGCGTTGAAAAATCTGCCTCCGCAGTTTGCTGAGGGCGAGTCCCATTGCTTCGCCTGTCTCAACCATAAAGACCCCTCCTCCGAAAGTCGGAAGGGAGGTTTAAAACCGCTCCCCCCGCCTCCTTCTTGGAGTTTCAGCCAATTTCCAAAAGACTGCAAAGCCTTCTTCATAGAAATTGTCGGCCGCATCTTCAGGAAGGAGGACTACTTTGAGGTTTTCGCGCTCGTAAAAAGCGACCGAGGAGACGGAGGAGCGGCAGGACTCAAAGAATCTCCAAATTCTTGGAGCAAAAGCGCAGCTAATGCTTTATAATCTGATAGTCCAGCTCCTTTCTGGTCTTCGGTGTCAGAGACATCTTCCAATGCCAGTTCCCCCGGTAGAATCAATATTAGCCGAGGGAGAACGTCTTTTCTCGCAAGGTGAATGGCTCTTCGCAGAATCAGCTCCCTCCCGACAAGGGCAACGGCCGCCTGTGCGGCACCTTGAGTCCTTGTCCGGAGAATGCCGATCCTGAGAAAAAACCCGATCATCATCTAAGTCCTCCTGACAAGAATGACGGTCGCCTGTGCGACGTATCTCACTCTTCTCAGGAAACAGCTGTGCTTGCGGAAGATCTTCACCCGAAACGGAGATATCATGAACAGGACGACGGCCGCCTGTGCGGCACCTTTCGTCTCTGTCCAGAGAAATACGCTCCAGGTTCAAATCATAAAGAGACACTTCCTGGTTAACTTCTCCGTATGAATCTTTTGGCGCTTGGTGCTTAACCTTTGCCGAAAGTCTAGTTTGTCCAATGCATTCGGACGTATCTGTCCGTCTCGGACCTTGTCGTCTGTCCGAGCTGTCCACATATGGAACTTGGCGCTTGGCTGGTGTCAATGCAGTACGACACTTCTGCCTGTCCGACTTGTCCGCTTCTGGCGTCTGGCGCCCGGACGGAGTTGCCTGCGTACGACGTTTCGTCCAACCCAGGTTGTCCGCCTTGTCAAGGTTGTCCGCAATCGGTACGAGTCGTTTGGACATAGTTGTCCGCATAGGACATATCTGCCTGTCCGGGCTGTCCGCGTCTGGCGAATGGTGTCTGGTTGGCGCCGTCCGCGTAGAACACTTTTTCCTGTCCGAGTCTTCCAATTCTGGCGCTGAGCGCCTGGGTAGTTGTGTCCGACTCGGACACTCTTCTTCATTGTCCGTATGTGGCGTCCCAAGCCTATGAGTTTTCATCCTTCTCTCTTTATTTCTTTCTGTACTCGTACGAGGCGTAGAGGAGATAAGTCTGGAGTCCGGAACGCCCGTCGGACGCGATCTCTTAACAGGAAGAAATCGTCCTTTCTCCTCGTACGGTCTTTTTCCAATACTCCTACTAACGAGGAAATTTGTTCCTGCATTTTACATAGGATGTCCGTCGCAGTTTCTTCCTTTTCTTTGCTATGAATAGGAGAATGCGCTCTGGAGGGAGTAGGAGATCGTGATATTGTCCTCCTGGCTCTTTTCCTCTCGTAGAGAGAATCGTCCGGGAAACGTTCCGGGCTCGAGTCTAACGTCGGAGCTTTCCAACTCCTCTTAATCGGACGCGACAGTTCGTCGGAAGTCCATCCACTTCTTCGAGGAGACGAATCAGATGATGAAAAGCACTCTTTTAGGATGCCTTTCCAATGGCGATCCTTGGCAGTCTGGGACGCCTACAAGGATTCTGCCGAGGGGACGCCTCCGTAACCTCCGTACGACTGTCGACATTCCTTCTCCTCTGGGCCTGGGAGCTTGGAAGAGGTCTAGGTCTGGGAGCGAGACAGAGCCGATCAGACGCACCCTCCACTACACTGGGGACACTTATGTCACTTTCCACATTCTTTGTAAGGCTATCAATTTTGTTTCTCTGATTACCCTGCAACAGCAATGATTCAAGATCTGGTTACCCCTATAAAAACAACATGAAAGATCTATCATCAACATACAAACATAACAAAACTAGTTAAAATGAAGACCCCCAGACCTGATCTACTTTCGATACATATTAACAATATTTTTTGGGCGGATATATTAAATACTTTAACCAGACCATTCAGTCAAGACATTTAACTTTTATGCTGGCCTGCATTACCAGAAAATCCTTTTTAATGCTGACTTCAAATTTGCAATCTCCGCAGCAGAACTTGCAACATCTGCTACGGGAGGGGTTGAAACTGCATTTGAGGAAGCAATTAATTGAGGGTTAGTTATACTAACTGGCTCGTTAGAGCGAGATCTACTCATGCTTCTAGAGACAGCCTTTCTAACCCTATCTCTCTCTAGTTTCCTTAAGTAGGAATCTAGTTTCTTCCATCCTTCCTCATCCATATTCACACATTCATCACACGTGTTATTTTTAGTGCATTCATATCCCCTACACTTCTTGCATACCTTGTGAGGATCTAACGACACTTTCGGTAGCCTCACCAAACAACCCTCATTCATACATCTTCTAACTTCGCAGCTAGAATCAGACATTTTTGAGCAAAATCCAAAAAACGTTCCACAAAAGCGTATGCCAAACCACAGATCCAAATACGTCACCAAAAAGACAGTCCAGAAGATCAACGGCGATGAAAAACGAAATCCAAGTCAGGAGGTAACAACAACGATGTTATGGCTACCCTCGACAGAGAAAGTCTGTCTTAGAAAATGGGATGGTTCCTAGTTCTGCCACCCAGCGGCAGTGGCGGTAGATCACCTGACCTACCTGTAGCGTGTGCCGCGAAATTCGAATTTCTGTCGGGGACAACGAAGTCTATAGCTAAGTATATATCTGCCAGGGAAGTTGAATGTATAAAAACAAATAATTTGGACCACCTATGGTAGAAAGTAAAAAAATAATTGATTAAAAGCATCAATAATAAATTTTCGTAGTGGACTCAAACACTTCATGCAAAATCTCAGTTTTCCTCTGCAATGTGTAGAGCAAAAATGTTTGCTATTACACAAATGAAAACTCAGGACACAGCCTTTGTTTCTGTATAAAAAAAATATTTTATTGACTAACAGAAAACTTGCCAGTAAAAGTCCTTGAAATAACCATTTGAATTATTTTACTTTGAAACTCAATACTGATATCCCTATAGGATGGTACCATTGTGCAGCACACTGTAGAACAGTACTAAAGGTTCTCCACAGTATCCCTTCAGCCTCAGCTGCACTGCTTTCTGCCTTTTACTTTCGTCAATCCACTTTGGTCTATACTTAGCTGCCCCACTTCTTAAATGTTTTCTTCAAATGTGACTTTCAGCACTTCGTATTCATTTAGCTGCTCCAGCTAAATTACATAGGGCTTCCTCCCACTTTTTACTGAATAATTTTTCTGTTGCACTTTCTGAACTGAACTATTCTACAATTCTGTATAGAGCTGAATCTGACTGACTATCCTTTGATCATACAGGAAAGGAGAGGTTTGACAGGGTGCCTCCACCCAAGTTGGAATAGTCATGCATAATAAGGATATCTACAACAGAGGTCTAAATGTCAAATTTGATTGCGACTGACTGACAAGCCCAAACACTTGGAATCATGGGGGACTTTCCTCAGGCATACAACTTTGTAAGGCTATCAATTTTGTTTCTCTGATTACCCTGCAACAGCAATGATTCAAGATCTGGTTACCCCTATAAAAACAACATGAAAGATCTATCATCAACATACAAACATAACAAAACTAGTTAAAATGAAGACCCCCAAACCTGATCTACTTTCGATACATATTAACAATATTTTTTGGGCGGATATATTAAGATACTTTAACCAGACCATTCAGTCAAGACATTTAACTTTTATGCTGGCCTGCATTACCAGAAAATCAGTCGAGATTACTCTTTCTAAAAACTTCAAGAAGAATCCCATCTTCAGTCTTGGGAACAAACAGGCTACTGCCCTCAAGTTCAATATAACACAAGAGTCAGGACCACAAGCCCAAGTATATTTGATTAGAGAAACCACTAAATATATATTAAAAGAAATCTATGGTTTAAACATAACTGAAAACATTAAAGAAATAAATTTTTCAAATGTAACCTCTCCATAGCCCAACTTGCTTAACCCTCTTACGCCGAAGTGGTAAAAAAAAAAATTGTCTCCCGTGTGCCGGAGGTGTTTCAGAGTGAGTGCGGAAGCGGAAAAAATATTTTTTTCAAAAAATCACAGCGCACTTAGTTTTCAGATTAAGAGTTCATTTTGTGGCTCCTTTTTTTTGTCATTGCTGAAGTTTAGTATGCAACCATCAGAAATGAAAAAAATTATCATTATCATTATAAATAATGCGATATATGATAGCGCAAAACGAAATTTCATATATAATTGTATTCAAATCGCGCTGTGCGCAAAACGGTTAAAGGTAACAAGTTACTTTTTTTTTCGTTGTAATGTACACTAAATTCCGATCATTTTGGTATATAACACATTGTAAAACGATAAAAGCACACAGAGAAAATATTATCACAAATAATGCATGAATTCGTAACGCACGGACGTAAACAAATATTTTTTCAAAAATTCACCATAAATCTAAATATTGTCATAGAGACTTCCAATTTCTTTCAAAATGAAGACAAATGATTGAATATTACTATACTGTAAGAGTATTAGCTTACAATTGCAGTTTTTCGACATATCTGACGAGTTAAAGTTGACAGAATGTCGAATTTTTTTATATATATATTTTTTTATATGCAATTATTTCGGAAATAAGAAAAGCTACAACCTTCAAATATTTTTTCGTTTTATTCTACATGAAATTGCGCACATTTTCATATAAAAAACTATTTGAATGCCTAATATGAAATGGAGCAAATATTCCGAGAATGGGACGTACGCATTTCGGATTTGTGGCGGAGTCCGCACGCGGAGGGAAGGAAAGATTTTTTTTAAAAATCACCATAAATCTAATATTTTACTAGAGACTTCAAATTTGTTTCAAGATGAAGATAATGACTGAATATTACTAGACTGTAAAGAGTTTTAGCTTGCAATTGCGTTTTCGTCACCATTTCGGTAGAGTCAAAGTTGACCGAACGTGCTTTTTTTTCTATTTATCGTGATTTATATGCAAATATTTCAAAAATGAGAAAAGCTACAACCTTCAATTATTTTTTGTTGTATTCTACATGAAATTTCGCACATTTTCATATTAAAAACTTTATGTAACGGCTAATTTAAATGTGCAAACATTACCACAATCGCACGTATGATTTTTTCGGAAGATTTACCGCGCGTACGTAAAGAAAAATGTTATTTTTTTCATAAATTCACCATAAATCGAAATATTGTGCTAGAGACTTCCAATTTGTTGCAAAATTAAGGTAAATGCTTGAATATTACTAGAATATAAGCGTTTTAGCTTACAATTGCGTTTTTCGACCATTTCGGTAGAGTCAAAGTTGACCGAAGGTTGAAATTTTGGCAATTATCGTTATTTATATGAAAATATCTCAAACCTGATAAAAGCTACAACCATGGGTTGTTTTTAGTTGTATTGTGCATGAAATTGCACATTTCCATATATAAAACTTCATATAACGGCTAATTTTAAAATGGTGCAAACATTACCACAATCGCATGTATGATTTTTTTCGGAAGAGTTACCGCGCGGACGTAAGGAAAAAGTTTTTTCATAAATTCACCATAAATCGAAATATTGTGCTAGAGACTTCCAATTAGTTGCAAAATTAAGGTAAATGATTGAATATTACTAAAATATAAGAGTTTTAGCTTACAATTGTGTTTTTCGACCATTTCGGTAGAGTCAAAGTTGACCAAAGGTTGAAATTTTGGCAATTATCGTTATTAATTTGAAAATATCTCAAAACTGATAAAAGCTACAATCATGAGTATTTTATTATTGTATTCTACATAAAAATGCGCACATTTTCATATATAATACTTCATGTAACGGCTAATTTACAATGGTACAAAAATTATGTCAGAGTGACGAAATAATTTCCGAGATGTGTCACAGATACTTTTTAGTGCGGCAAGAAAGAAATTCGCGCTTGCGCGCCTGCGTAACGATTGTAAACAAAACAACATCTTGATCCGTGAACTCCCAGCATCCCCCAAGGCGCGTGATTCAAAAGTTTTAGGTTGGTAGGCCTATAAGTATTTTTCCGCGAATTTTAAAAAAAACTATTGTAAGTCGACGTAAAATACGTCCAGTCGGCACACGGGAGACAAAAAATGTCGACGTAAAATACGTCCAGTCGGCACACGGGAGACAAAAAATGTCGACGTAAAATACGTCCAGTCGGCACACGGGAGACAAAAAATGTCGACGTAAAATACGTCCAGTCGGCGTAAGAGGGTTAATTACATTCAGGGAACGCTACTATACTACCTCATATTCAAGAAGAGGAATTATCTGATAAAAAGTACTCTGTTGTGGCTATGACAAAATTAATGACCTTAGGAAATATCAAACTCTAAGTAAAATAGATCACAACAGAAATTACATAATTATCGTAAGAATAAAAATCATAGAACATAACCTGCCTTGAAGTTCAATATCCTTGCCTAGAGCAGAGGTATTTCTATTTGCATTCTCTAAAATTGGGCAGAATTATGATACACACTACAGCAAGGAGATATGTGTGCCCAGTGGATACAAAGATCAATAAAAAAACTGGAATTGTGTGTATATGTGATCAAATAATATATACAACAGGCAACCTTTATGAGAATAATAAATCTTGACTCAGTTTAAGAGTGAGATGAATACTTGACTTAAAAGAAATTCCCTCATATATGACTCCCCTGAAAATGAAGTTTCCAAAGCATCAGATTAAATTCCAAATTTTATATAACTAAAGAACCCCAGTTTCCTTCTCTATTTTCTGCACTCCCACAAAGCATTATATATGGAAACCCTCTGCCCAGTCTTCTCATTTATTTCTTGATAATTTTGTTACATCATGTTACATTTAACTCAAGTCATACAGGTAACAAAGTATTCAATAACAAACATGATTTCCATGGTATCAATATTGCAAATGATGACTGATCACCATCACCAGTTACATTTTATGCAAGATATCTCCTTTACGCAATAGCTGTGGAATGACTTCTCTCTACTGTCTTCTACCCTGAGCACTTTCTTCCTAAATAGTTATATGGTCTACTTACAGCCATCATTATATTGTAGTACTTACCACTCTGTCAGACAACTGTGACCCTCTCCCAAGAGCTACATTGGATAAAATGCATACAGACAATGCAGTGGCACTATCTCCAAGAAATATCTTCTGATAACCAAGAGCACTAGCACACTGCGACAACAATTCTTGTCTCAGCTGTTCAAGGAGATCTTGCTTGGCAGAGTCACTCTTACAAGATGACAAGAGTTTTTGGAGTTTTTCCTTTAATTCCAAACTAGTGTTCAACTCCACTGGATCATCCTATATATAAAAAAAAAAAGTTTGTAATTATGGAAGATGTTCCATTGTTTCACACAGGACATGGTAAGGGTAGCTTAGAAACATTAAGTCTTACCAAAATAAACAAAGGCTACAGACTACCAACAAGCTGTTTTTAGTGATAAAGGCCACTTTTGATCTCCCCTTTCTTCACTAATACTCATTAATCATAAGATGCAAAAATAATCCCAGGCTCACCATTATCATGGAAAGAATGCAACTGCTCAATCCATCAAGCTTTCTGCCAACATACACATATACTCTTAATTTATTTGTGTAACCCTGCAGCATCAACACCTCAGGGATATTCTCCCAGGTCTTGTTTGTGTGCTCCCAGCCTTTAAGCTTCTTGCTCTACAGCTAAATCACTTCTCATTTTAGGTCTTAACTGTTACTCATGGTACTTTTATTGATGTGAATGCAAATGCTGGGTACTTTCTCAAATCCCTTTGTGGAATTTGAGTAAGTACCCAAATTCTGTTCTATTTGTCAAAACCTTCATTCATTGACATAAACTTCTGAGTTCATGTTAATAAAGCTCACTTAACTTTCAATTATCCAGAATAGTGTTGGGGGGAAATATGTGTATGATTTTCTGTTTTTGTTGCATCATCTCGATTTCATGTTTGGACCATAAATTGTGAAATGTTTAATATTTAGTGCTGAATTTGCTGAATTATTTTTATGTCTATTTGGATGTCTGTCTTGTTCCTTCTTTGGGATATAATAGGATAATATCATAAAAAACTTTTTCCCTGTATACTTTTATACTTACCAAATAATATAAAACACTCAACCCTAATACAGTTAGTGTCGAATAGGGTTGGATAAATTTTTGCTACTCAGGCTTTTGCTGTTTTTTTACCTATTCTAATACACATCTACAAAAGTTTCATGGATTGCCAGGTAAGGCACACAGCTTTTTTATGTCCTCCCTAGACAAGGACCCTCACTTATTATTGTACTCATCTAGTCCAAAACAACTTGTTTAATCTGCAATGATTGGGATATATAGACCAGTTGTTCAAATTCACTTAGAAGAGGGCATATAGATGCCAGCCCCCATAAGATTCAACTATGACTTCAGACTCTCCAACTAGCAACTAGTTACCACTGTTGCAACTTAGCGCTCCCATGATAAGAGTGCTATGCCGCTGCCCGAGATGAAGGAAAGGTGCATGGTGCTGTAGATACAGAAGATGGACTGGCATTCCAACTCCCTGCTACACACTCATGCCACAACATCCTGTCCTCCAAATGCCTGAGCAATTCAGCCCTGGTGTTCAAGTGGCCAACCATGCTGCTTCTTTCATGTCTTTTTGGTTCTCATGCAACCACTATACCTCCTTCGCTGCCACGATGGGCCTAGACACAACATTATTGTCTCCATGGAGCTGCTTTCTCTCCAGGGTATAGGGTAGTTGAAGCATATCAAGAAGAATTCTGCTTCACACTACTTCAGCAGTTAAGACTCGGCTCTGGTCTACCCTATAGCAGACTATAACAAATATACCTGGGACTCCACCATCTTCAACAGTTTCCCACTATTAACCCCATTATCATCTTCTCCAGGACAGCACTACCTTGGTGGCCGTGGCAGCCTCCACAACTTTTCTGGTGTGCAGGATACCTAGACAAGGAATTGGAGCCTTCAGTTACCCCAGTAAACCAACCTTGGACAGACTAACTCCTTGTCAAAAACTGGAATCTACCTTACCAGCCTTCATCCTCTGTGACAGGTACAGTGGACACCCACCAGGAAAGACCTACCCCCATCCTTGGAGGGTTCAGGGAGCAGCTACAGCTTCTCCCAAGGTGCAGATAATCACTACCCACTGTAGTGGCAGCAATGGGGATAGGCACTTCTCCCACAGTAATGGTAAACAGGAATATCAAGGAGAGGAAGCAAGGGTCTCTCCACTTCCCTAATAAGAAAAGGAAAGGACCTGCAGGAAGTCATTCCTCAGACAGACACCATTCAAAAACAAAGGCTAGGACAAGCACAAGTTACCCTTCTGGCTAGCCAACCCCTGGAGTTACTGCATTGTCCTCTGGTAACAACTGCTTCCAGCTCATCTAGTGCCTCCCTATCCCTAGGGTCTGAGGTGGGCCCCATGTCTCTCCCCTGCAAGCAATGATCAAAGAATTTGCTTTGCTGTCCAAAGAACAGACACAGCTATATTTCAAGGCAGTAACTTTCTAGTTACATGCCCCTTCTCACAGTTCTAAGGCAGCAGATTGCTGTAAAGGAAGTCTAGGATGCCTTCCATCCCATATGGAGGCACTACTGCCAGCTCAAAGTCCACAGCCAAAGGGGACAGAAGGTAATGAGACTATACTCTGTTTTTTTTTCCATCTGTCAACCCGCCTGTGATGTTTGCGTATGGTAACACTGCGTCCCGGGCTTTAGATAAGTTTGCTATGTGTAAGTTTTAGGTAAATTAAAGGATATCTGGGTGTACATTTGCAACTGAAAAGTGTTTTAATAATGCATTGTGTGCAAATTACACAGTTAATATTTGAAATAGGATATTGTTATTATTGTTGAATGTAAGCTGAATGTAACTATCTAAAGCCCAGGATGCAGTGTTACCATACTCAAACACCACAGGTGGGTGGACAGATGGAAAAAACTGAGTATAGTCCCCTGCGTCAACCCTCTTTTGTTCCAGTGGGAGACAGTTTGCAAGAAGAGTGGAAAACCTAGCAGTTTATTTGGGTTAAACCCTGAGTGTTGGAATAAATGAATCATAAAATTTACACTATAAGGCAAAGCATGGGACACTTTCAGCCATTCAACATTAAGACTGTGAGATATGGGATTTGGAGTGGTTGGACACAGATAAAGAGGTAAAAAAAATTAAGAGGAAGTAAAAGGTCTTGCAGTGAAACTGGACCATCCAGTGCTTTTTACTGGAAATTTTGAAGGCCCATAAGTATATATAAAATTTTTTATTTTCAATTTAAAAATTGTTAGATTCAGGTTATAACAAGTAATATGATCCTATCTTAAGAGGCAAATGTATTATCTGTGTATATCATTATACACCTACACAAATAAGTAAGTGCAAGTCTAGTTTATGTTAATAACTTCCTAATAAATTTCAGTAGTACAAATTTAATTTTTAAACCTTCTTTGGAAAAAAATATAAGTTCATGTGGCTATTAAATTACTTTACTATTTGGAATACTTTATGATTACCAAAATTATGGTGGTTTTCTCATAATTACCAAACCAGCTGAGTGCTTGTCAGCTTAACATGGATGGAAACCCTTGTATAAAGAAACCTTGACAACAAATTACAATTTATCACATTCAATTACTTCAAAGCAGACTTACCTCTGAAATCAAAACAGGTACAGGTGGTTGAGAAGACATTATCTGTTCCAAAGATGTCAAATAACAGGGAAACTTCAGACCCAAGACTCCCTTACAAACTTGCTGGGTCAATTCTGGGCCAATGTCAGGACTATCACTAAGACAACTTTCTGAAAAACCGAAGTTTACACATACAGTACTCTTTTTCTTTGTCCATAAAATACAGATGGCCAAATACAAAATGTACTATTATTACTCTCAAAAAAAAAGGTTAGATAAGATAATTCACGGTTTCTGAAACATCTAATTTTCAATCATGAATATATTTGTCCTTTAGGCCTATCCATGGATGAGATGTGGATTCTTGTAGAACTTAGAAGGCTAATCCAGCAATTGAGGTGGTGATGTCAGTGGGGATCTTCCCCAGATTTGAGGAAGCATCAAGGCTGGAAATTTGGTGGAGGATGATGCCTTTGATAGAAGGCACATCAAGCAACTGACCCTTTAATGTAGGGATAACGGTGGGAAAGATCATGGCTGGAAATTACAATGAAGACAATATATCTCCTTACACTTGAATCTTGTAGGTGGGTCAGCAAGATTAAATATTTTCTTTTTTTTCATATTCTAAAGCCTGGACTTCTATAGGCTTGTCATTTGCAACTGATTTCATCACCCATCCTCTCATGCCAGCTTCCTGTAATGAGGAGTATTATCAATGTACCACTCCATCATTCTCAGGAGAACCACAGATTCCAGAACAGTGTTTCTTACTGGCTCAGGAAGTCAGCCAAAGTTTTGGCAGTAATATTACAGATAACAAAGCTACACAGAAAAGAGATCTAGTCCTCAAGATAGATCCCTATCTACTTTACTTGGATCTAAATACTATTTTAAATGTAGGCAGTTACTAATCTACTTTTTAAAAATGAAAATTTTTAATGTAATTTGTATTTTTCTTAACATACAAACCATTGGTCTTTACATGTGAAAATACCTTTAGCGCAGTGGGAAACCAGCCATTCAATTCTTAACAAGGTTGTTACATAGTTAACTACCAGCTGTAAGGTTGGTAGTCCCACCCTTCTGCCTGACAATACATTTACTTACCTTCTGGCCCAGGTATCAGAATGAGGGGTGGCTAGAGGTGGGCAGTATCTGTCAAGACCTCAGGTTTGTAAGTTAGGAAAAATACAAATAAAAATACTTTAAATTTTAAAATTTTCTCATTGTTCCTACAATGAAGTACAACAAACCGCCCTCGGTCTTATTTACATATGGAAGACTTACTTTTTGGTAGGAGAGATTGAGTGTTTCCAAACCAACTGATGATTCACTTCACCTGGGCCTCTCTTCCAGGTCATGTAGAGAAAAGGAAGAAGTCCCATGCGTCTGATCTGTTGAACATTGTGTGTTCAACTGCCAGACTTCTTGGTCTTTCGAATTAATGGGTATTGAGAGGCATCATTAATTCGAAAAGACCTGGATGAACCTTTAGTGTCAGAGACAATAAAGCTAATGATAACCAACGGATTTTTTTGTCAGCCCCTCTCTCCCCTTGCTAGAGAAAGGGTAAGACTTACTCCTATTGATCAAAGTATATTTAGATACTAAAAAGGGTGCTCAGTAACTCAACGCATCAAGCCTGTTCCAGCACATGACGGCATGCCGAGGACTTAAGGGCAACATCCCACAGGTAGGAGGTGAATGTGGTCTGTTGCAACCACACTCCTATCTTCAGTATCGGATGAACCGACAGTTTCTTCCTAAATGTGAGGAACAGACCAGTGCCCGGACCTCGTGAGCTCGGGCCCAGAACATATCGTCACGCACTTCCTCAGGTGTATAGTACACCATTTTGATTGTCTCACGAAGTCAAAAAGAAATGGTGTACTGGGACACCTCTTTCTTGGTCGAGCCAGTCTACTGAAGAGTTGTTGACACCCAGGCCCGAGCTGTGCATATGGCCGGGCAAATACTCAAACAAATAAAGAACGATGACACAGAAAAACCCAGGATCGGTGAGGCGAGCTCAAGGGAAACCAGGTTTGGTGGGCAGAGGCAAGCATGAAGCATGCGTACTGTCCGATGGCTAGAAGTTAAGTGGATGTACCGTCAGGCAGAAGCAGGTAGTTAACTAGCCAACAACCTTGTTAAGAATTGAATGGCCAGTTTCCAGCAGCGCTTAAGTTCAGGGTTTGTATTCGTGTAGAAACAATTCTACTTTAAGGATAGAGCCCACAGCAATACGTACTTGATTTTCTATACAAAACCCAACACTCATAATGATTTTCCAACTCCAGCTTTAATAGCAGGTGACTGATAAAACACCTGAGGCTTCAGGTGGTTCATAAAATGGTTCTTCAGTTTGCTGGACAAAAGAATTCCAGTGACTGGGTTATTCAAAGGCCATAAATATGGGCTTTAATAAATGACAGTTTGCATAAAAAATCAAATTGTATTTTTATAAATATTCTGTATCTTTTCTTCACCTCTAATGAACATATACTAATGCTAATCATATCCTTGGGTACCCAATATCCTTATACACTGGAAATCTTATAACTCAAAAATTAAATAAAGAATATTTTTGTATATCAATTCAATAAGTGACAATATCCAGTTTATAAGCAATCAATAACATACTTTATAATCAAAGTACACTACCATCAATGTAGATGCAAGCTGGTTCAAAGCGTAACTTTTTGTGCGAAGATTCATCCAATCCTTCTCTTACAAGATGCAGTAAAGCAGAGGATGATGTACCTCCGGAGGTAGCAATCAAAATTCGGTCACCAGGTCGAATCTGCTTAGATTTCCCAATAGTAGATCGGAATTTGTGGACAAAGTATGATAAGAAGCATTCCCTGATGGAAGAAAATAAGTTTTAAAAATTTTTCAATTCTACACTAATAAAAAATAACTACTTTTGCAAAGACTTCTTAGTACAGATAGTTAAAGTATATTTACAACCGAGATTCACTGTCAAGTGAAACTCACCAAAATTTACAAATAAGAAATGAAGGTTTCAATAGGTATATTACTATAATAATAAAACCATACAGAACAGAAACAGTGATTTCAGTATACTAACTGAATAGTGATAAATAAAATAGGATATGATGAAGATAAAACTAATTCTGTATTAACAGTGCTTACTCAATAATCAGGGGAAACTATAGCTAGCATACGTAGGCTGCACAAAAATTAAAAGAAAATTCAACAAGAACAAAAAGAAATCACTTTACTATCATTCAGCAACACATTAAATGATATAATGGTGACCAGCTGACTGTTTGACTGCAGTGTCAGTGGTAACACAACTAGTGCATTTGATTTAGAATTATCTTTCAAAATCAGACTTTTTCTTTTATCTTCCATTACTGCTAAATGATTTCAAATTAGACTGAAATGTACTGTTGACCTTTTACCAAACTTTCAAGCCAGTAAAAAAGAATGCTACTGATGTATTCTGAAGATGAGCCTTATATTTATATCCTCACTTTCCATGCAGTACTGTAAAGAGCAGTCTTGGCAAAGATTTTTAGTAACAATGTTGCGGCAATTTTTCATTATTACAGTGAAAAGTAAACATCTTTTGTCTTGCATTCCTTTGGCTTTAACTTCATCTTGCTCTAATTTTCCCCTCTCAATAGAACAAATCCCTCATGCAAGCCCAAATGAGTCTACAAATACATTTCAGTGGTCTGGTCTTGTTGAACTAACATAAGAATATAATGACAACTTATTACAGATGATTGTATAACCGTTATTGCTTTATAAATATTCAATACTTCCCAGGTACGCCATTATTCTACTGAATCTTAAAAGGCTGTTGATCATACATTTATTATCACTGTTATACAATTTAACAAGACTCCTACACTAGATTCAGATTAATAAATTCTTCATTAATAGAACAGATAATTATGAGAGCTTACATGAGAATTCATAATTAATCTGTAAATTATGCATGTACAATAGTAATTATTTTTAAATTTCAACTCTAACCTTAGCACAGACTCATAGGGTACAGCCCTAAATTTAGCCACTGCACTGACTTATGAAGTAGAATCATCTATATTAGGATATCACGCCTATCTTTGCACATTGATGACATTCTAAGTAAATACCTTCAATACATACAGCATCACACGTGACACAAGTATACATGTCAACTCACCTGCAGTAAGCATCCTTAATCCTCAATACAACGACAGCTTTTTCTGTGTTACACCTCCTACACATCACATTACCACTGGAAAAGAGATTATATGAACTAACCTTTGATGAGAATGAAATTCATCTTACATAAAGTGAAAAAGGTTCTGATTACAAGAGGAAAATCATCACAACCCTGATCATAAAAATAATTTGGCTTTATAATATAGGAAATAGAATTGAACTCTACAAAACTTAATGCACCATAATAACACTTAAAACTCAATGTTACCATAATTGAGATGCCTTTAAAAATGTAATCTATGCCAAACAAAACCTGACCAGTTTAGTAGTAGTACAGTAAGTAGGACCCATGAACTTTCAGTACGGTACTTGGGAAATCCAAATCAAAGTATGTACATATTTCAGCCTCCTAAAATACTGGATTGAACTCTGCTAGTATCAGTGACTAGTGAACAAAAGCATTACTAATTATATGTGTTTCCATGGAATATCAATAATGTATAATACAAACAAAATAATAAGCCATCAAATACTTTGTTTTTCCATGTTAAATTATATTTTGCATGTATAGCATATTTAGAACAGAGAAAAGCAAATCATGTCAGACTAGTAAATTTGGTAACTACGTGGCTCACCTGCTAATATCTAAGCCATCCGTGGCACGAGTCATCTCTGTGATTTCGTCTGGATCAACACTGCACATTGTTACCAAACTTGTTCAAACTTTTAAAGTAGCAATATACCTGGACAAAAAACGAAACAAAACATTTAGCTGGTAGGAATTAATTACATCATCTTTAAAATAAATTTCATATGAACACCTACAGTGATTCAAAATGACCAACTTAACTATAACTTAAGTGCACGTTTTGAGGTTTACTGGGAATAATAATGATACATGAAAATCCTCCTAGTCCATGAGTGTATAATCTCTCTAGAATATTAGTTTTTCCAAGTAAAATAGACAGATAATTCACAATATTGTTTTAATAGTTTATGAATAATTTTCATTAAATAAAGTAGTACTCTACTGCATCAATTTTCATATTCCTTCCCACAACTTAAATATATACAATACACCACAAACAAATTAACAGAAACTAATCCTGAATCTACTAAATGAGTTATGCCTAAAGGCTTTAATTGTCCTAATGTTATGGAATAAGGACTGCTTCTTAACCCATTAAATAAGATATGCTGTGAAAATTAAATAAGATATGCTGTGAAAGTTACTGCAAGTAAATATGTCAATATACATCTATCATACAGGAACAATTTACCTATATGGCATGGGTTTATATTAATCTGTTTTGTGATATCACTTACACAACCAACTCAAAAAGCATCACTACATGGCGCATAATAGTTTTGTATTTAAAATAATTTCTTTTGCAATATCAAACACAAATCTAGAATTTAAATGTAGTATTCTTATGTTTAGTACGTACAAACATTTTGTGAGGTTAACATCAAAAGATGGATGCATCTACTACATGGTGAACAATTATATTAAACTTAAAGTAATAGTACTTCAATCACATTCTTAAAGGTTTGCTTTGAATCCTATTGTTACCAAAATAAAATATATGGTACATTTAGTTTGTCAATAATACTTTTAGCTTTTAACAATTAACTATCTTTATAATAGCAAGATATCTACTGAATCATCAAATGAACTAGCCAAGTTTTGCTATCACAATTTTTAATGAAACCAAAATGTTTCTCCATACCAACAACTACATACTGAGATGATTAAAACCATTACACACTGTATTTTGGACTTTCATTTTCCTAAAACCATTACACATTGTATTTTGGACTTAAATAATTAATTTTCCTATGTCTTAATTTGAGCTATAAATGATTCTGATGTTCATTTTGTATAAGAAATTTAAGAGATATTGCACCCCTTATACCCTACAATTCGTAGGGCCATATTGGCAACACAAAACATGTATAATACAAGGATCAGCTAATTTTAGACTAAACTAGCGGCCAAGTCCTTCCCTAGCCAGGAGCGATACCCAACCTAACCTAAAATAGGATGATCGGTCCTTACCTATATGGTGGGGCTGGAGCCCCTGGACATCTACCTAATCTAACCTAAGATCCCAGGTCTTGCCTAGACCCCACCTAACCTCACTTAGTAAACTGCAAATAAATAATAAGGTTATGACCTCACAAATCACACCTAATCTATGACACCAAGCCTGAATGAGAGCTATCAAAGAGATTATCATCCTAATTTCACTCAACCTGTGTTTTCCCCCAACCACATTGTGGTCCTGAAGACTGTAGAACATGCTAAAGGCCTATGGGTGGGGTGCGCAACCTATAAAAGTAGTACCTACTCAGCTGCTAGGTTAGGTTAAGGTAGATTAGGTTAGTAAGGGTAAATGACATAGTAGCAACCACCAATCCTAGAATGCAACCACCTTGCCGAAAAAGTACTTGAATTCACTGCCATGAGCATCAGTCAAGAATTGTGGCCCATCCAGGCAGCACGCTGAGACCTCTACGTTCCTCTCGAAGTATTTTCTCCTAAATTACAATGGCATCATTAAAGCATTTTCTCGGGAAGTGGCCCCGTTGCGAGAGAAGTGGCTGCTGTGTTGCCACTCGATAGCTAGTTCCTTCCATAATCACCTAAGCCAATCGCTTCTTAAACATATGGCTACCTTATGACTTCCAGGGTGGCTATCATAACATGATCATTGTCCATTATCTCTCAATGTGTTTTATTCCCTGCCAGTCAGTTTATCATAGCCTCTACCTACCTACTAGGTAGTAGGTATTTACCGTCTTTCGTTTGTTTTTACATTCATCACCACGAGACTGGTCCTAACCATGGTACTATTAGGCTACTTATCAGTTTGCAAGTCTTACCAAGAATGATTTCAGAAGTGGAGGCAACAATCAATGCAGTATATATACCTACTACCTAGCTATAGCTAGCCTAGGTACCTAGGCTAGTACCTAGGTATAGGCTACTAGGTAGGTAGGTTAATTGTCAAAAACAAACATAGGTACCTCAACAGTTGGTTGGAATAGGCGAAGTCGTTGTAGGTGTAAAGTATTCACGATGAGCTTTAAAATACACTACACGTACTGTATATAAAATTGAAGGCACATATGCATCTAGGACATGGAGTCAAATAATGGAATCCATTTGACAGCGAAGAACGTGTGTAGTGAGTAATGAAGAATGACGTAATTGTAAACGTAAAGTGTTGGTAGTAGTATTACTTAAAAGCTATAGGCTTTAAAACGGCTCTCTTGTTCATTCTTTTGTTTGCTGCGGGGCTCGTTTAAGTCATAGATATAGTCTTAGAGGGATCAAGTTGTTTCTTTGGTGACTGGTAATGAAGTCACAGGAAGAATGTGATGATTTTGGCTAGTAAAAAAAAAAAAAAAGTCATTAATTTTAAACACATCAAAAGAGCGGCTGTCATTGGTATCAGAATTTGTTTGCATGGTGTTTTTACGTTGCATGGAACCAGTGGTTATTCAGAATTGACCGCCTGTTGCCCGCTGCTCCACTACTAGCACTACCAGCCCTTGAAAAATCTTTCAAGATCTTGAAAAATAAACTCAAAACTTGAAAGTTTGAGATGAATATGTTAAAATCTCTGAATCCTTGAAAACTATGTACCGAAAGTCCTGAAACACAATCTAGGGGAAAATGAAAGAAGGTTTCGGTCACACTTATCAGTGTTCTTGTCCCAACTTTCTTGTCAGATATGCGAGAGGTTTCGTTCGTTGTACGGGCTCATGTTCCTGGAGCAGCCCGTAACTGGATCATCTGAGAAAAAGAAATGCTTTTGGCGGTTAGTTGGTGAGGTGAAAAAGAGGGTGGCAGAGGATTGCAACCCCTTTGAACCTTACGGTACCCGTCGGTAAGAGAGAAAGTTTTATGGTGGCGAGACCCAGCCTATAGTAGATTCATATCAACTGTGCACTTGATGTCTTGGCCATTCCCTTACGACGCTCCTGATTGACTGTTGATTAGCCAGTCACAGAGCTGGAAACTCTGACTCTCGAGAGAGTTCACATAAGTAGGATGTATGTTCCACCTCTCCTGAGGGATACTTTAGAAAGACAAATCCCTCAGGAGAGGTGGAACATACAACCTAACTATGTGAACTCTCGAGAGAGACTGACAGTTGCCAGCCCTGTCATTGGCTTATCAACAGCCAATCAGGAGCGTCGTAAGGGACTAACCAAGACATCAAATACACCGCTGATGTGAATCTACTATAGTAGGAGAGGGCGGAGCAGGAAATGGAACCGCTCTTTTGTTTGAAGGAAATGTGGAAGTTTCGTTTAGAAGAAGAAGAGAATGTCATTGCTATATAGCACATCATGGAGCCAAGAAGCAACTAGTACTGAAAGACGGCCGAAGTCCAACGTTAAACTTGCCCTGAACTTACTTTCTTTAGTGTCTGAGCATCAGCTTGATAACTTGCAGGAGGAATGGAGGGTCCTTATTTGGGCAAAGGAGATAGTGCATCCCATGCTTTCTCGGGAATTACCTGAAATCTGGCATAATTTAAGGAATGTGTTAGATGGAAATGGCCAGTCACAGTTTATTTTATTGTCTGACTTCACGTGTAGCCTCCTTGTATTGCCACACTCTTCTTCAGCCTCCTGTGTTGAAAGAATATTTTCCCGGTTAAATATGGTGAAGACAAAACAAACACCGCTCTTTTGATGGTACGTTTTGTCTCGCTTTTTGAACAAGGTTTCAATTCTGAATCCGCGCTGTCGTAATACGCCCGTAGGAAAGATTAATACTTTTTTTTTTTTAACCTGTAGCTATTTCTTTACCTGAATTCCTCAAGGTACCATGTGTTTTGCGTCCATTCTTTCCTATTTTCGATTTCCTCCCTTGACTGATCTGTGAAGAGTCAGATGTTACCTACAGGAGATTCACATCAATTGTGTATTTGATGTCTGGGCCGTCCCTTACGACGCTCCTGATTGGCTGTTGGCTGTTGATAAGCCAATGACAGGGCTGGAAACTCTCAGTCTCTCTCGAGAGTTCACATGGGTAGGATCTATGTCTTTCAAAAGTACCCCTCAGGAGACGTGGAACACACATCCTGCCTATGTGAACTCTCTCGAGAGACAGAGTTTCCAGCCTTGTGACTGACTTATCAACAGCCAATCAGGAGCGTCGTAAGGGACTGGCCTAGACATCAAATGCACGGTTGATGTGAATCTACTATATTAGCTATGGTTGCTGCCATACCATGGTCAAAGGGTCTTCGTACTTTGGTACGTGTAGTATTCATCGAATGGGGAACTCAATGGATTTTCGTGATTACGCCGATGTTTTGTATATATGGCTCAGTTATCCAGATTTCTAAAATTCGTTATTTTTCGCTGATAAGCGCAGGTGAGAATATCCACAGGTAATTTAAGGCTTTGGAATCAAACTTACATTTTGAAGAAAAGTCCCATAAATTCTTGGGTAATTTTTCAGTAATCTATTGAGAAAAGCTAAACATTCTGGTTTGTACACAAAAAACGAATGAAACGTTTATCCAAATCAAATAAAGGTGATTTGCTAATACAATGAAATTCAAATGTACTTCAATTCAAATTTTACTCTTCTATTCCGGCAACCATACTGCTACCTTAAATCTTTTGAGAGTATTGTTACTTCCGTATAACAACGATGGTAAAAATACACCTTTGATATGAAACTTGAAAATAAGCCACCTTGGATAATTAGGGTGTCCCTATAAGATCAATATGGACTTGGATATACGAAACTGGCAACTTTCTCACTCGCGTTACATCACTGAGCCAAAATGTTCCCATTTCCTCAAATTGCAAGGCTGTACGACACCGATCCAACAGCACTGCTCTCTCTCTCTCTCTCTCTCTCTCTCTCTTCTCTCTCTCTCTCTCTCTCTTTATTGCTTGCTTATATTTTTACGGTGGTCCCCAACGGGCTTATAGTACTAAACACACCGCAAAGTGGATACATACCGGTTTAAAACATTTGATTGGCGATATATAATACGTAGGAAAGATTAATGTGACTTTTTTTTTACCTCTTCTCTCTCTCTCTCTCTCTCTCTCTCTCTCTCTCTTCATCTTGCTTGATGAAGCCATCTTGCTTGATGAGACGTTCCCGCGTGAAATCAGATTAATCAACAGATATCACAAGTTTAACATACGACTAGAATTTGAGAAATATCTAGAAGTGTTCGTGAGATAAGATTAGTGTGAAAATAGTAGGATAAAGCGTCTTCTAAGTTAGTTTATCAAGTGCAATACTGTAAATCAGAACAAGATGGCAGTAAGTTCCAACTGCGGGAAGAGATGGCGTAATTTAGCGTGTTTAGCAGATTCGCAATACGATGAGGTAGCAGGAAGGGAACTGGCATTTCTCATCTATGAAATCAGCAACAGTCCTAACCAAAAAGATACAAAAGCATTCATAGATATATTAGAAGGATATAATCCTTCAAACTGGAAAAAAATCTAATGAAAACATCTGAAAATAATTGAAGAAGTTCCAAATAAAATCCAAGTGGTCAAGAGACTCATAAAGAAAATATACATAAACCAACATATTCCGACAAAGAAAATGAATAAGGTGAATCTTGTGAATATCCTAATTGACGCATTAGGAAAAAGAATGCCAAAAGCATGCAAACTGTGTAAGGTTTGGTATAGCATAGTCAATCCACAAAACCTAATCAGAAAATGTGCTGCATGCAACATTCCGACCCCATCCACAGTGTGCTGAGGTAATACAAGATATGAGAAAAGATACAAGAAATTTTTGTTCAACATGTCTATCATGGATAGACAATGTTATTAAATCAACGATTGAATGTACAAATAGTTGAGGTGATGAAGAATGAAGAGGAAGGAAGAAGAAGAAGAATGAGGAAAACGGAAGAGAAGTAAACAAAAATGAAATGACAGAAAAAAATAAGGAAAACAAAGAACAAGATAAAGTATGGATGCAGAGATACTCATTGATACTACATATGAGGCAATAAAGCAGCATACCTACGAAGAAATAAATTACGATATGGCAACAGAAAAGCAAATCCCGAAGAGGCTCTACCCAGATCTACACAATGACGGGGAAAGAGGAAAAATAGACAAGAAAGACAAAATCTGCAACCTTTTGAAAAGAGGGAATTGCAGATTTGGAGAAGATGTTACTACAAACATCCTAAGGTATGTCACAACTATGAAATATATGGTAAATGTGCATACCTAGATGATATGGGGATGATTGCAGAGATCTGCATCCAAAAATATGCAAAACCTAAAAGAAAGAAGGAAAAGATGTAAGTTCGACAAAAAATGCAAATATATGCACCCTGTAGCCATGAATCATAATCAATAAATAACCAACCAAGTAATAAAATCCAAAATAAGAAAGAAACCAATAAAGAGAGAAATCAAGAATATCAGGTAAAAGAGAAAAGCAAACCACCAATGAGATATGCAGAGATGTCAGCAAAATTTCAATGCATCAGCTCCAAAATTTCTACTCAAGGGATAATAACTGTATTTATTATGCAAGAGGATATTGCAGAAACGGAGAAAACTGCAGATTCAGACACAAAAATGAATAATTATGATGAGGAAGAGTCAAATCAAATTATGGAAAAGTTGGATTTTTTAATGTCAGAATTTCTGGAAAGATGAAAAAAAAGACATACCAGAACAGAAAGAGACATGGGAAAATCCTTATTACTACCAATATTGGAAAGAAGAAAACACGCAAACCATCATAGTGATGAATGCGCAGGGTTTAGTTACGAGTAACTCAAAAAGAAAAATAGAGTACTTAGAAGAACTAACCAAATTGAAAAGAAAATAGATATAATGAATATAAGTGAAACCTGGTATTCCCAAGAGACTGGGAATGATGATCAAATAAAGGGTTCCAAACTTATAGATCAGATAGAAAAAAATAGGAATCAAGGGGGAACCGCAATATATGGGAAAGACAAAAAACAAGGAAAAATATATGAGAAATATAGTAACTCAGAATGTGAACTAATAGCGGTTTAGAATTTGAATCTGAAAAATTAATGAACATAGTAATATATAGACCTCCTAATACTAAAGAGTTTGACTTAATAATTGAAATTGATGATAATGTAGATATCACAAGGACTGGACTATTCTCCTATCTGGTGACTTCAACTTTCCTTTCGTAGAATGGAAAGAACGAATAGGAGATTGTGGATGTACTTATACATATAAAAAAGAGAGTAATAGTAGTGCAGAAGATAAGAGGCAATTCGAAAAGCTATTAGATATGCTACTAGAATACAACATTAACAACAAATCACCTGCCAACAAGAAAGGAAATACTTAGACCTAGTATTTGTGAACGAGGTGAATTATGTTAAAGAAATAATAGTTTTATAATGCGAGTATTTCAGACCATAATGTCATAGAATTAACAGTTCATTTCCAAAGCAAGTGAAAACAGAGATAAGCAAGAAATGAAAAAGTGGGAAGGATATGGAAAATACAACTTCTACAGTAAAAATATTAAAATGGTCAGAATAAATGAAGAATTAAACAAAGATGGGATAACATTTTCGTAAGCGATGACATAAGGGTAATACGGAGATATTATATAAAATATTAGAGAAAATAGTGGATAAATATATACCGAAGAAGAAAGTAAACATCATTCATGCATACCAAGAGACAGAAGGATCTTGTTCAGAAAATCAGAAAGTGGAAAAAAGGTCTTGCAAAAGAAAAAAATGCATGGAAAGTTATAGAACTAAAAAGTAAGATAGAAAATGCAGAACAAAAGATTATACAATCAAAAGAAAATGAAAAACGGGAATTGAAGAAAAAACCCTATTAATATCAAGCAAAACCCCAAACTATTATACTCATATGCGAAGAAGATGAATAAAAGAAGAATAGAAATAGGCCCTCTGAGAATTGAAGGGAGATTAACGAATGAAAAAAAGGAAATTTGCAACATACTGGCAGAACGATATAAGAGAGAATTCACCCCTAGAATAGATAATGAAGATAATGATATAGAAGTAAGGGACGAAAATAGTGAATATCTAGCTGACATAGAAATTAATGAAGCTGATATGTGCAGGCAATTAATGAAATTAAAATGGAGCTGCTGCAGGGCTGATGGAATCCCTGCTATTTTGTTAAGAAAGTAGTTCATTCTATCGCAAAGCCACTTGCATATTATTAAGACAAAGTGTAGATACAGGCAAGATTTATGATGAGCACAAATTAGCATATATCACCCCTACTTTCAAAAGTGGATCAAGACTTGAGGCAAGTAATTATAGGCCTGTGAGTCTAACATCACATATTATGAAAGTGTATGAAAGGGTAATGGAAGAAAAATATTATGAAACATTTAATAAAAAATAATTTGTTTAATATAGGACAACACGGTTTCGTACCCGGAAAAAGTACACAAACCCAACTGTTAGTCCACCGTGAGAACATATTCAAAAATATGAAAAGCGGAAATGAAACAGATGTGGTTTATCTAGACTTTGCAAAGCTTTTGACAAAGTAGACCATAATATATTGCAAAGAAAATTAGAAACACAATATCGTAGTATAAAAATAGGAAGATGGTTAAAAGAATTTTTACACAACAGAAAACAGATAGTTATTGCAAACGATGAGAAATCGATGAAACCAAGGTAATATCCTCCGGTGTCCACAAGGTACGGTGTTAGCTGCAATACTGTTTGTTATTATGATTGAAGACATAGACAGTAATGTTAGGATTCGGTAGTGAGTAGTTTCGCTGATGACACAAGAATAAGTAGAGAAATTACTTGTGATGAGATAGGAACGCTCTACAAAGAGACCTTAACAAAGTATATGATTGGGCAGAGGAAAATAGGATGGTATTTAACTCTGATAAATTTGAATCAATAAATTATGGAGACAGAGAAGGAAAGCTATATGCATATAGGGGACCTAATAATGAGACAATCACAAATAAGGAAGCAGTTAAAGACCTTGGTGTGATGATGAATAGGAATATGTTATGCAATGATCAAATAGCAATTCTTTTGGCAAAATGTAAAGCAAAAATGGGAATGTGTTACGGCACTTCAAAACAGAAAAGCTGAACACATGATTATGCTTTATAAAAACATATGTTCGTAGTCCACTTGAATATTGCAATATGATATGGTACCCACACTATCAAAAAGGATATTGCACAAATAGAGAGTGGTACAAAGGTCCTTTACAGCTAGAATAGAAGAAGTTAAGGACCTTGACTACTGGGAAAGACTACAATCATTAAAATTATATAGTCTAGAAAGGAGAAGAGAACGCTACATGATAATTCAGGCATGGAAACAGATAGAAGGAATAACAGAAAATATCATGGAACTAAAAATATCAGAAAGAGCAAGCAGAGGTAGATTAATAGTGCCCAAAACAATACCAGGAAAAATAAGGAAAGCACACAGGACATTAATCCACTACGCACCAGCATCGATAATGCAGCGTCTATTCAATGCGTTGCCAGTTCTCAGCGAGGAATATATCAGGAGTGAGCGTAGATGTGTTTAAGAATAAGCTCGACAAATATCTAAACTGCATCCCAGACCATCCAAGATTGGAAGATGCAAAATATACCGGAAGATGTACTAGCAACTCTCTGGTATACATTAGAGGTGCCTCACACTGAGGGACCTGGGCAACCGAACGAACTGTAAGGTCTGTAAGGTAAGTCCTCTCTCTCTCTCTCTCTCTCTCTCTCTCTCTTCTCTATATAATAAATATTGTAATATATATATATATATATATATAATATATAGATATATATATATATAAATACTATTATATATATATATATATATATATATATATCTTCTCCTCAAAAAAAATTATATCAACATACGAGTTGAAATGGTGGATAATAATGTTTGTCTCATTATATTTCTTACTTCCCTGACCTTCAAGTTTACTTTAGTTCGATTCTAAATTAGCAATGAATATTAATAAGAAGGTTAACAGAACCAAGAACGGACTCATAAAAGGACGCTCCTAATCGGTAATAATTATATAAGTTATAGAATTTTAAATAAAAGTATCCTTGTATCGCTGGACATCAACTTCAATTTACTTTTGTTGTGGAGTAAAAATCACTATGTCCATAAGTCAGCACATCTAGAATACAGCGAGAAAGAAATAAATAGTCCTACATTCACAATAGGATGTCAGAAGTTTGTATGGTGCAAATCACCATATAAATATACTCAATTGGTAAACCATTGACAGAGATGGCACAGAGTGAAATCACTATATGAATTGTTTATTATAAGTCAGGCGTTCAACACAAACATTTGTGAAATTTCTTTGCGGAGAATGGGTTTATATTTGGCTTGAAATCAATGGTCCTCACGATGCATGTTTCCATACACATGAGTGAAAGGCAGTTCAACCCCTAGACCTTTGTTCCAATGCTACTGCATCGCAGTGCCACGAAAATTATTTTCTTCTTCTTCTTCTTCTTCTTCTTCTTCTTCTTCTTCTTCTTCTTCTTCTTTCGGTCTTAAAAATGAACGCTTTCCATCACGGTTGGTCACCATCATGCACACAAACACTAAGCGTAATTTCAACGTGAAAAAAAAGAAAAAAAAAACGATTTCAAGTTGTCCCAAATTCTCTAACTGTCCCATGCATGGAGTCTCTCAATGTTCATCAAGAGCCTTGTAGTCCTTGGGAGGCTGACGTTCATTTAAAAGGTCGCCATAATCTAGGTCTTTGTGATACACAAAAGCCAGATGTTCACACTTTTTATTTATCTCATCAGAACCAATTGTTTTCAATTCACTGAAGAAGAGAACCAGATTTCCAACCGGAGAATAAGCTTATGGACGTTGCCCTCAATTCAGAGATGAGTGTCCAGAATAGGAAGGGATGTTTCCACCGTTAAACCTTTGACTTTTATACATCCTGCTGCAACAATGAACAAGGCTCTCCTTACATCATACTTCAGTATTTATTCTTAATCTAAACCCTCTGCTGCGAGCCGATTCACACACATTTAGGAAAGAATTGGCCTCATCTCTATCTAGGTCTACATTCTACAGTTTCCACAGACATGAACAATTACTCCCTTCATGTATCCACAAACCTATCAATCCTTATTTGATTTGATTTATATAGATTTTTAGCATTACGCCAAGCACTGGGGCAACTAAGGCCATTCAGCGCTGAAACGGAAATTGACAGTCAAAGGTTTTGAAAGGAGTAACAGGAGGAAAACCTCAAAGCAATTGCACTATGAAACAGTTGTTAGAAAAGGGTGGACAGTAAGATGGAAGAAAGATTATGAACGGATACGGGGAGTATCAACCAACACTTGGTTATCAGTACTGCTTCATAAATTTGTAATCCTGAATAACTACTTCGTGCTTACCTCCCTACAAGTTGTTTCTTAATTGAATTTTCATTTTCAATCTCAAATAAGCAAGGGGGGGGGGGGGGGGGGGTGGGGGGGGGGGGGGGGGGGGGGGGAGTGGCCGTCAGTGCACCTCACGGGGTGTGCTGTAGGCATTTACTAAAGGTTCTTTGCAGCGTCCCCTTCAGCCCCTAGCTGCAACTCCCCTTCATTCCTTTTACTGTACCTCTGTTCTTATTCTCCTGACAATTGTTTTATAGTGCAACTGCTTTCAGGTTTTCCTCTTGTTACACCTTTCAAACTTAACTGCTCTCAATTTCCCTTTCAGCGCTGAATGACCTCATAGGTCCTAGCGCATGGAATTTGGCCTGAACTCTGATATATTACAATATCATATAAGTTAAGTATATCTTAGTTTAACCAGAACACTGAGCTGATTAACAGCTCTCCTACGGCTGGCCCGCCCGAAGGATTAGATATTTTTACGAGGCTAGGAAACCAATTGGTTGCCTAGTAACGGGGGACCTACAGCATTATTGTGGGATCCGAACCAAATTACATCGAGAAATTGGTCTCTAATCACCAGAAACAAATTTCTCTGACTCTACGTTGGCAGAGCGGGTAATCGAACTCGGTACTACTACCGAATCGGTAGTCCAGCACGTAAACCACTCGTCCAACGAAGAAAAGTCCCATAAATTCTTGGGTAATTTTTCAGTAAGTAATCTATTGAGAAAAGCTACATTCTGGTTTGTACACAAAAACGAATGAAACGTTTATCCAAATCAAATAAAGGTGATTTGCTAATACAATGAAATTCAAATGTACTTCAATTCAAATTTTACTCTTCTATTCCGGCAACCATACTGCTACCTTAAATCTTTTGAGAGTATTGTTACTTCCGTATAACAACGATGGTAAAATACACCTTTGATATGAAACTTGAAAATAAGCCACCTTGGATAATTAGGGTGTCGCTATAAGATTAATATGGACTTGGATATACGAAACTGACAACTTTCTCACTCGCGTTACATCACTGAGCCAAATGTTCCCATTTTCTCAAATTCCAAGGCTGTACACACCGATCCAAACAGCACTGCTCTCTCTCTCTCTCTCTCTCTCTCTCTCTCTCTCTCTCTCTCTCTCTCTTGCTTATATTTTTACGGTGGTCCCCAACGGGCTTATAGTACTAAACACACCGCAAAGTGGATACATACCGGTTTAAAACATTTGAGTGGCGATATATACGTAAGAAAGATTAATGTGACTTTTTTTATCTCTCTCTCTCTCTCTCTCTCTATCTCAAACCAAAATGTACATACGAGTTGAAATGGTGGACAATAATGTTTTGTCTCATTATATTTCTTACTTCCCTGACCTTCAAGTTTACTTTAGTTCGATTCTAAATCAGCAATGAATGTTATAAGGAAGTTAACAGAACCAAGAACGGACTCATAAAAGGACGCCCCTAATCGGTAATAATTATATCAATTATAGAATTTTAAATAAAAGTATCCTTGTATCGCTGGACATCACTTCAACTTACTTTTGTTGTGGAGTAAAAATCACTATTGTCCATAAGTCGGCACATCTAGAATACAGTGAGAAAGAAATAAATAGTCCTACATTCACAATAGGATGTCAGAAGTTTGTATGTAAGCCTGTAAATCACCATATAAATATACTCAATTGGTAAACCATTGACAGAGATGGCACAGAGTGAAATTACTATGAATTGTTTATTATAAATCAGGCGTTCAACACAAACATTTGCGAAATTTCTTTGCGGAGAATGGGTTTTTATTTGCCTTGAAATCAATGGTCCTCACGATGCATGTTTCCATACACATGAGTGAAGGCAGTCAGCCTAGACCTTTGTTCCAATGCTACTGCATCGTTGTGCCACGAAACTGATTTTCTTCTTCTTCTTCCTCTTGTTTCGGTCTGAAAATGAACCGCTTTTCCATCACGGTTGGTCACCATCATGCACACGAACACTAAGCGCAATTTCAACGTAAAAAAAAAAAAAAAAGATTTCAAGTTGTCCCAAATCTCTAACTGTCCCATGCATGGAGTCTCTCAATGTTCATCAAGAGCCTTGTAGTCCTTGAGAGGTTGAACGTTCATTTAAAAGGTTCGTCATAATCTAGGTCTTTGTGATACACAAAAGCCAGATGTTCACACTTTTTATTTATCTCATCAGAACCAATTGTTTTCAATTCACTGAAGAAGAGAACCAGATTTCCAACCGGAGAATAAGCTTATGTACGTTGCCCTCAATTCAGAGATGAGTGTCCAGAATAGGAAGGGATGTTTCCACCGTTAAACCTTTGACTTTTAAACATCCTGCTTCAACAATGAACAAGGCCCTCCTTACATCATACTTCAGTATTTATTCTTAATCTAAAGCCTCTACTGCGCGCCGATTCACACACATTTAGGAAAGAATTGGCCTCATCTCTATCTAGGTCTACATTCTACAATTTCCACAGACATGAACAATTACTCCCTTCATATATCACAAACCTATCAATACTTATTTGATTTGATTTATATAGATTTTTGGCGTTATGCCAAGCACTGGGGCAACTAGGGCCTTCAGTGCTGAAACGGAAATTGACAGTCAAAGTTTTTTGAAAGAAGTAACAGGAGGAAAACCTCAAAGCAGTTGCACTATGAAACAGTTGTTAGAAAAGGGTGGACAGTATGGACCAGTAAGATGGAAGAAAGATTATGAACGGAGGTACAGTAAAAGGAATGAAAGTAGTTGAAGCTAGGGGTCGAAGGAACGCTGCAAAGAACCTTATGTAATGCCTACATTGCACCGAATAAGGTGCACTGACGGCACTACCCGCCTACGGGGAGTATCAACACTTGGTTATCAGTACTGCTTCATAAATTCGTAATCCTGAATAGCTACTTCGTGCTCATCCTACAAGTGTTCTTAATTAATGAATTTTCAATCTCAAATAAGCAATGGCGGGGGGGGGGGGGGGGTTAGTGCCGTCAGTGCACCTCACGGGGTGTGCTGTAGGCATTACTAAAGGTTCTTTGCAGCGTCCCTTCGGCCCCTAGCTGCAACTCTTTCATTCCTTTTGACGTGTACCTCTGTTTCTTATTCTCTTTCTTCCCTTTTATTGTCCACCCTCTCCTGACAATTGTTTTATAGTGCAACTGCTTTCAGGTTTTCCTCTTGTTACACCTTTCAAACTTAACTACTCTCAATTTCCCTTCCAGCGCTGAATGACCTCATAGGTCCTAGCGCATGGCATTTGGCCTGAACTCTGGTATATTACAATATCATATAAGTTAAGTATATCTTAGTTTAACCAGAGCACCGAGCTGCCCGAAGGATTAGATATTTTTACGAGGCTAGGAACCAATTGGTTACCTAGCAACGGGGGACCTACAGCTTATTGTGGGATCCGAACCACATTACATCGAAAAACTGGTCTCTAATCACCAGAAACAAATTTCTCTAACTCCTTGTTGGCAGAACGGAGAATCGAACTCGGTACTACCGAATCGGTAGGCCAGCATGTAAACCACTCGTCCAACGAGGAATTCCAGTAGCATATAAACAATACCAATACCATTGCACGGGGCTCTATGCTCGCGGGGCTCCTGAGAAACTGCCAAGCGTACCCATGCGTTAAAACAGCCCTATACCCGCAGCAGTTAACAGCGATTAGTACTACTAGTGAGAGGCGAAAACGCACATGAGGAAATCGTCTGCGTAATACCCAACTCTTAGACCAAAACAGGCTTAGATCAAAGGAAAAGTAGCCAAGAGAGAGCTGGATTCAGCAACGGGACCAACGGCTTTACGTGACTTCCGAACCACGTCCAGAGTGAACTTCCATCACCAGAAATACGCATCTCTCACCCCTCAATTGAATGCCCGAGAATCGAACTCGCGGCCACCAAGGTGGCGGGCCAAGACCATACCAACCACGCCACTGAGGCGCTCGAGAGAGCTGTTAACTATAACTATCAAGTTTCTTGTTTCTTGGTACTACAGTTTCTCAGTGGTGTAGGCGCATCATTACTCCATTTCAAGTGATTCCGCTTCCGAAGAAGAAAAATTAGAAAAAAAAGGGGGGGGGGGGGAGGGAGAAGTTTGAAAAGGTGTAAAAAAAAAAAAATCATAAACAGTTCCGCTAGATGGTAGAAAAGAAAAGCAGGTTCCCTGTGGCAACATATTATATAAGGATGAGGCTGATAGTCTCACATGCGCAGTTCCACGAGTGTTCTGTTCATTCCTTGCCGTTTGTCTATTCACATAATGACTATAGTAGACTCACATCAACCGTGCATCTGACGTCTGGGTCAGTCCATTACGACGCTCCTGATTGGCTGTTGATAAGCCAATGACAGGGCTGGAAACTCTCAGTCTCTCTCGAGAGTTCACATGGGTAGGATCTATGTCTTTCAAAAGTACCCCTCAGGAGACGTGGAACATACATCCTGCCTATGTGAACTCTCGAGAGAGACAGTTTCCAGCCTTGTGACTGACTTATCAACAGCCAATCAGGAGCGTCGTAAGGGACTGGCCTAGACATCAAATGCACGGTTGATGTGAATCTACTATATTAGCTATGGTTGCTGCCATATCATGGTCAAAGGGTCTTCGTACTTTGGTACTTTTAGTATTCATCGAATGGGGAACTCAATGGATTTTCGTGATTACGCCGATGTTTTGTATATATGGCTCAGTTATCCAGATTTCTAAAATTCGTTATTTTTCGCTGATAAGCGCAGGTGAGAATATCCACAGGTAATTTAAGGCTTTGGAATCAAACTACAATTTTAAAGAAAAGTCCCATAAATTCTTGGGTAATTTTTCAGTAATCCATTGAGAAAAGCTAAACATTCTGGTTTGTACACAAAAAACGAATGAAACGTTTATCCAAATCAAATAAAAGTGATTTGCTTATACGATGAAATTAAAATGTACTTCAATTCAAAATTTTACTCTTCTATTCCGGCAACCATACTGCTACCTTAAATCTTTTGAAAGTATTGTTACTTCCGTATAACAACGATGGTAAAAATACACCTTTGATATGAAACTTGAAAATAAGCCACCTTGGACAATTAGGGTGTCCCTATAAGATCAATATGGACTTGGATATACGAAACTGGCAACTTTCTTACTCGCATTACGTCACTGAGCCAAAATGTTCCCATTTCCTCAAATTGCAAGGCTGTACGACACCGATCTAACAGCACTGCCTCTCTCTCTCTCTCTCTCTCTCTCTCTCTCTCTCTCTCTCTCTCTCTCTCTCTCTTTCTTGCTTATATTTTTACGGTGGTCCCCAACGGGCTTATAGTACTAAACACACCGCAAAGTGGATACATACCGGTTTAAAACCCTTGAGTGGCGATATATAATACGTAGGAAAGATTAATGTGACTTTTTTTTTTTACCTCTCTCTCTCTCTCTCTCTCTCTCTCTCTCTCTCTCTCTCTCTCTCTCTCTCTCTCTCTCTTCTCCTCCAAAAATTGTATAACATACGAGTTGAAATAGTAGATAATAATGTTTGTCTCATTATATTTCTTACTTCCCTGACCTTCAACTTTACTTTAGTTCGATTCTAAATTAGCAATGAATGTTATTAAGAAGGTTAACAGAACCAAGCACGGACTCATAAAAGGACGCCCCTAATCGGTAATAATTATATCAATTATAGAATTTTAAATAAAAGTATCCTTGTATCGCTGGACATCAACTTCAACTTACTTTTGTTGTGGAGTAAAAATCACTATTGTCCATAAGTCGGCACATCTAGAATACAGTGAGAAAGAAATAAATAGTCCTACATTCACAATAGGATGTCAGAAGTTTGTATGTAAGCCTGTAAATCACCATATAAATATACTCAATTGGTAAACCTGACAGAGATTGGCACAGAGTGAAATTACGTACTATGAATTGTTTATTATAAATCAGGCGTTCAACTCAACATTTGTGAAACTTTCTTTGCGGAGAATGGGTTTTTATTTGCCTTGAAATCAATGGTCCTCACGATGCATGTTTCCATACACATGAGTGAAAGGCAGTTCAACCCCTAAACCTTTGTTCCAATGCTACTGCATCGTTGTGCCACGAAACTGATTTCTTCTTCTTCTTCTTCTTCTTCTTATGTTTCGGTCTTAAAAATGAACGCTTTCCATCACGGTTGGTCACCATCATGCACACGAACACTAAGCGCAATTTCAACGTAAAAAAAAAAAAAACGATTTCAAGTTGTCCCAAATTCTCTAACTGTCCTTGCATGGAGTCTCTCAATGTTCATCAAGAGCCTTGTAGTCCTTGGGAGGCTGACGTTCATTTAAAAGGTCGCCATAATCTAGGTCTTTGTGATACACAAAAGCCAGATGTTCACACTTTTTATTTATCTCATCAGAACCAATTGTTTTCAATTCACTGAAGAAGAGAACCAGATTTCCAACCAGAGAATAAGCTTATGTACGTTGCCCTCAATTCAGAGATGAGTGTCCAGAATAGGAAGGGATGTTTCCACCGTTAACCTTAAACTTTGACTTTTAACATCCTGCTGCACAATGAACAAGACTCCCTCCTTACATCATACTTCAGTATTTATTCTTAATCTAAAGCCTCTGCTGCGCGCCGATTCACACATTTAGGAAAGAATTGCCTCATCTCTATCTAGGTCTACTTTCTACAATTTCCACAGACACGAACAATTACTCCCTTCATATATCACAAACCTATCAATCCTTATTTGATTGATTTATATAGATTTTTAGCATTACGCCAAGGCAACGGAGGGGCAAACTAAGGCCATTCAGCGCTGAAACGGAAATTGACAGTCAAAGGTTTTGAAAGGAGTAACAGGAGGAAAACCTCAAAGCAGTTGCACTATGAAACAGTGTTGTTTTTTTTTTTTTTAAAGAAAACGGGTGGACAGTAAGATGGAAGAAAGATTATGAACGGAGGTACAGTAAAAGGAATGAAAGTAGTTGAAGCTAGGGGCCAAAGGAACGCTGCAAAGAACCTTATGTAATGCCTACATTGCACCGAATAGGTGCACTGAACGGCACTACCCGCCTACGGGGAGTATCACACTTGGTTATCAGTACTGAACTTAATTAATTCGTAAATCCTGAATAGCTACTTCGTGCTCATCCTACAAGTGTTCTTCATGAATTTCATTTTCAATCTCAAATAAGCAATGGGGGAGGGGGGTTAGTGCCGTCAGTGCACCTCACGGGGTGTGCTGTAGGCATTACTAAAGGTTCTTTGCAGCGTCCCTTCGGCCCCTAGCTGCAACTCCTTTCATTCCTTTTACTGTACCTCTGTTCTTATTCTCCTGACAATTGTTTTATAGTGCAACTGCTTTCAGGTTTTCCTCTTGTTACACCTTTCAAACTTAACTGCTCTCAATTTCCCTTCCAGCGCTGAATGACCTCATAGGTCCTAGCGCATGGCATTTGGCCTGAACTCTGATATAATACAATATCATATAAGTTAAGTATATCTTAGTTTAACCAGAACACTGAGCTGATTAACAGCTCTCTACGGTGGCCCGAAAGGATTAGATATTTTTACGAGGCTAGGAACCAATGGTTACCTAGCAACGGGACCTACAGCTTATTGTGGGATCCGAACCACATTACATCGAGAAATCGGTCTCTAATCACCAGAGACAAATTTCTCTGACTCCACGTTGGCAGAGCGGGGAATCGAACTCGGTACTACCGAATCGGTAGGCCAGCATGTAAACCACTCGTCCAACGAGGAATTCCAGTAGCATATAAACAATACCAATACCATTGCACGGGGCTCTATGCTCGCGGGGCTCCCGAGAAACTGTCGAGCGTACCCATGCGTTAAAACAGCACTGCCCGCAGCAGTTAACAGCGATTTAGTACAACAAACATGAGAGGCAAGAACGCACATGAGTAAATCGTCCTGCGTAATACCCAACTCTTAGACCAAAACAGGCTTAGGTCAAAGTAAAGGTATAGCCAAGAGAGAGCTGGATTCAGCAACGGGACCAACAGCTTTACGTGACTTCCGAACCACGTCCAGATGAACTTCCATCACCAGAAATACGCATCTCTCACACCCTCAATGAATGACCCGAGAATCGAACTCGCGGCCACCGAGGTGGCAGGCTAAGACCATACCAACCACGCCACTGAGGCGCTCGAGAGAGCTGTTAACAATAACTATCAAGTTTTCTTGTTTTTTCTTGGTACTAACAGTTTTCTCAGTGGTGTAGGCGCATCATTACTCCATTTCAAGTGATTCCGCTTCCGAAGAAAAAAAATTAGAAAAAAGGGGGGGAAGGGAGAAGTTTGAAAAAGTGTAAAAAAAAAAAAAAAAAATCATAAACACAATTCCGCTAGATGGTAGAAAAGAAAAGCAGGTTCCCTGTGGCAACATATTAGCATAGGATGCGGCTGATAGTCTTACATGCGCAGTTCCACGAGTGTTTATTTTTTTTCCTTGCAGTTGTCTATTCACATAATGACTATAATAGATTCACATCAACCGTGCATCTGACGTCTGGGTCAGTCCATTACGACGCTCCTGATTGGCTGTTGATAAGCCAATGAGAGGGCTGGAAACTCTCAGTCTCTCTCGAGAGTTCACATGGGTAGGATCTATGTCTTTCAAAAGTACCCCTCAGGAGACGTGGAACATACATCCTGCCTATGTGAACTCTCGAGAGAGACAGTTTCCAGCCTTGTGACTGACTTATCAATCAACAGCCAATCAGGAGCGTCGTAAGGGACTGGCCTAGACATCAAATGCACGGTTGATGTGAATCTAGATATTAGATATGGTTGCTGCCATGTGGGCAAGGGTCTTTCGTACTTTGGTACTTTTAGTATTCATCGAATGGGGAACTCAATGGATTTTCGTGATTACGCCGATGTTTTGTATATATGGCTCAGTTATCCAGATTTCTAAAATTCGTTATTTTTCGCTGATAAGCGCAGGTGAGAATATCCACAGGTAATTTAAGGCTTTGGAATCAAACTACAATTTTAAAGAAAAGTTTAATAAATTCTTGGGTAATTTTTCAGTAATCTATTGAGAAAAGCTAAACATTCTGGTTTGTACACAAAAAAACGAATGAAACGTTTATCCAAATCAAATTAAAGTTATTTGCTTATACGATGAAATTCAAATGTACTTCAATTCAAATTTTACTATTCTATTCCGGCAAACCATCAACTGCCTTACCTTAAATCTTGTTTGGAGAGTATTGTTACTTCCGTATAACAACAACGATGGTAAAAATACACCTTTGATATGAAACTTGAAAATAAGCCACCCTGCACAATTAGGTTGTCCCTATAAGATCAATGTGGACTTGGATATACGAAACTGGCAACTTTCTCACTCGCGTTACATCACTGAGCCAAAATGTTCCCATTTCCTCAAATTGTAAGGCTGTACGACACCGAACTAACAGCACTGCCCTGTCATCTCTCTCTCTCTCTCTTTTTTGCTTATATTTTTACGGTGGTCCCCAACGGGCTTATAGTACTAAACACACCGCAAAGTGGATACATACCGGTTTAAAACCCTTGAGTGGCGATATATAATACGTAGGAAAGATTAATGTGACTTTTTTTTTTACCCCCCTCTCTCTCTCCTCTCTCTCTCTCTCTCCTCTCTCTCTCTCGCTTCTCTCTCTCTCCTTCTCCTCCAAAAATTGTATAACATACGAGTTGAAATGGTGGATAATAATGTTTGTCTAATTATATTTCTTACTTCCTTGACCTTCAAGTTTACTTTAGTTCGATTCTAAATTAGCAATGAATGTTATTAAGAAGGTTAACAGAACCAAGCACGGACTCATAAAAGGACGCCCCTAATCGGTAATAATTATATCAATTATAGATTTTAATAAAAGTATCGTGGATCGCTGGACATCAACTTCAACTTACTTTTGTTGTGGAGTAAAAATCACTATTGTCCATAAGTCGGCACATCTAGAATACATTGAGAAAGAAATAAATAGTCCTACATTCACAATAGGATGTCAGAAGTTTGTATGGTGCAAATCACCAATTGGTAAACCATTGACAGAGATGGCACATAGTTGAAATCACTATATGAATTGTTTATTATAAGTCAGGCGTTCAACACAAACATTTGTGAAATTTCTTTGCGGAGAATGGGTTTTTATTTGGCTTGAAATCAATGGTCCTCACGATGCATGTTTCCATACACATGAGTGAAAGGCAGTTCAACCCCTAGACCTTCGTTCCAATGCTGCTGCATCGTTGTGCCACGAAACTGATTTCTTCTTCCTCTTCTTCCTCTTCTTCTTCTTCTTATGTTTCGGTCTGAAAAACGAACGCTTTCCATCACGGTTGGTCACCATCATGCACACGAACACTAAGAGCAATTTCAACGTGAAAAAAAAAAAAAAAAAAAAAAAAAAAAAACGATTTCAAGTTGTCCCAAATTCTCTAACTGTCCCGTGCATGGAGTCTCTCAATGTTCATCAAGAGCCTTGTTCCTTGGGAGGCGACGTTTCTTTAAAAAGGTCGCCAAACTAGGTCTTTGTGTACAAAACCATGTTCCCATTTATTCATGAACCAATTGTTTTCAACTGAAGGAAAGAACCAGATTTCCAACCCGGAATAACTTAGCGTTGCCCTCAATTCAGAGATGAGTGTCCAGAATAGGAAGGGATGTTTCCACTGTTAAACCTTTGACTTTTAAACATCCTGCTGCAACAATGAACGAGGCCCTCCTTAGATCATACTTCAGTATTTATTCTTAATCTAAACCCTCTGCTGCGAGCCGATTCACACACATTTAGGAAATAATTGGCCTCATCTCTATCTAGGTCTACATTCTACAGTTTCCACAGACATGAACAATTACTCCCTTCATGTATCCACAAACCTATCAATCCTTATTTGATTTGATTTATATAGATTTTTAGCATTACGCCAAGCACTGGGGCAACTAAGGCCATTCAGCGCTGAAACGGAAATTGACAGTCAAAGGTTTTGAAAGGAGTAACAGGAGGAAAACCTCAAAGCAATTGCACTATGAAACAGTTGTTAGAAAAGGGTGGACAGTAAGATGGAAGAAAGATTATGAACGGAGGTACAGTAAAAGGAATGAAAGTCGTTGAAGCTAGGGGCCGAAGGAACGCTGCAAAGAACCTTATGTAATGCCTACATTGCACCGAATAAGGTGCACTGACGGCACTACCCGCCTACGGGGAGTATCAACACTTGGTTATCAGTACTGCTTCATAAATTGTAATCCTGAATAGCTACTTCGTGCTCATCCTACCAGTGTTCTTGATGAATTTCATTTTCAATCTCAAATAAGCAATGGGGGGGGGGGTTAGTGCCGTCAGTGCACCTCACGGGGTGTGCTGTAGGCATTTACTAAAGGTTCTTTGCAGCGTCCCTTCGGCCCCTAGCTGCAACTCCTTTCATTCCTTTTACTGTACCTCTGTTCTTATTCTCCTGACAATTGTTTTATAGTGCAACTGCTTTCAGGTTTTCCTCTTGTTACACCTTTCAAACTTAACTACTCTCAATTTCCCTTTCAGCGCTGAATGACCTCATAGGTCCTAGCGCATGGCATTTGGCCTGAACTCTGGTATATTACAATATCATATAAGTTAAGTATATCTTAGTTTAACCAGAGCACTGAGCTGATTAACAGCTCTCCTACGGCTGGCCCGAAGGATTAGATAATATTTTTACGAGGCTAGGAACCAATTGGTTACCTAGCAACGGGGGACCTACAGCTTATTGTGGGATCCGAACCACATTACATCGAGAAATTGGTCTCTAATCACCAGAGACAAATTTCTCTGACTCCACGTTGGCAGAGCGGGTAATCGAACTCGGTACTACCGAATCGGTAGTCCAGCACGTAAACCACTCGTCCAACGAGGAATTCCAGTAGCATTGCACGGGGCTCTATGCTCGCGGGGCTCCCGAGAAACTGCCGAGGGTACCCATGCGTTAAAACAGCCCTGTACCCGCAGCAGTTAACAGCGATTAGTACTACACGTGAGAGGCGAGGACGCACATGAGTAAATCGTCTGCGTAATACCCAACTCTTAGACCAAAACAGGCTTAGGTCAAAGTAAAAGTAGCCAAGAGAGAGCTGGATTCAGCAACGGGACCAACGGCTTTACGTGAATTCTTACGACAACCACGTATCAGAGTGAAACTTCCATCACCAGAAATACGCATCTCTCACCCCTCAATTGAATGCCCGAGAGTCGAACTCGCGGCCACCAAGGTGGCAGGCCAAGACCATACCAACCACGCCACTGAGGCGCTCGAGAGAGCTGTTAACTATAACTATCAAGTTTCTTGTTTCTTGGTACTACATTTTCTCAGTGGTGTAGGCGCATCATTACTCCATTTCAAGTGATTCCGCTTCCGAAGAAGAAAAATTAGAAAAAGGGGGGAGGGAGAAGTTTGGAAAAGTGTAAAAAAAAAAAAAAAAAAATCATAAACACAGTTCCGCTAGATGGTAGAAAAGAAAAGCAGGTTCCCTGTGGCAACATATTATATAAGGATGAGGCTGATAGTCTCACATGCGCAGTTCCACGAGTGTTCTGTTCATTCCTTGCCGTTTGTCTATTCACATAATGACTATAGTAGACTTACATCAACCGTGCATTTGACGTCTGGGCCAGTCCCTTACGACGCTCCTGATTGGCTGTTGATAAGCCAATGACAGGGCTGGAAACTCTCAGTCTCTCTCGAGAATTCATATAGGCAGGATGTATGTTCCATCTCTCCTGAGTTATCAAATGCACGGCTGATGTGAATCTACTATAGAATCAACGCTGCTGGTTTCTCTGATAGAAGTCCAGTGGAAACAGCCAGCGTGATATATACATATTCAAGGTTATATTCCGATGATATATCATTCAAATTTTACATGTTGTATAATTCCTCTTCCAGTGACTTTGGTGGTTAAGCTTAACGCCGGGTAATTCAGAACCAATCAATCATACCACCTGTCTCGGGAATCTGACTTTGAAAGGACTAAACGAAAACTTTCTTTCAGTTTTCTTCTGAGGATGGAAAAATGAACCCACAAAATGACCGAGTATAACTTGAGAAAGGGCCACCACAGATAGGGCCTGAAGGTACTCGAGTGTTGAGTAAAAATACTATGTAAATACTTACAAGTAAGCAAGTTATACTCAGTAATTTTGTGGGTTTCTTTTTCCATTTGAAAGGATTGTTATTTCTGACCTTCATCGACTTCCCCAGGTAAACAACTCGCCGTGTTCTCGTATCAGGTTACGGGGCCTTGAGAATAAGGTGGAGTTATAGTAAATTTACACCAACCGTGCATTTGACGTCTAGGCCAGTCCCGTACGAACGCTCCTGATTGGCTGTTGATAAGCCAATCACAGGGCTGGAAACTCTCACTCTCTCTCGGGAGTTCACATAGGCAGGCTGCATGTTCCACCTCACCTGAAAGACGTATACTTCAGGAGAAGTGGAACATAGATCCTACCCATGTGAACTCTCAAGAGAGACTGAGAGTTTCCAGCCCTGTCATTGGCTTATCAACAGCCAATCAGGAGCGTCGTAAGGGACTGGCATAGACATCAAATGCACGGTTGGTGTGAATCAACGATAGTAACCGAGTCGACTCCGGTGTAAAGATCCGTTATGACTTCCAATTCTCCGAGTTCCTGACGTTAATTCATTGTTGGTATCTCCGGCTGGTCACAGTTGGAGGGCTTTCAGTGGTAAATTACCCTTGAAAATATCTCCGGTTCGATATACACCGCGGGTTTTCAGTGCAGGGCTCGAGTTGGTACACAAATCCATAATCCATCCTTTAGCGACTTCTTCTTCTTCTTCTTCTTGTAAAGCAACCCAGCATACCTGAGTAATAACATTGATATCACCTGACAGTCTTATGCACGAGAGCAGACCCAAATAGGAAAAACTCGGAGAGAGGCCAGACTAAATATTTAACTGCTGGGAAAAAAACAAACTCTGAAATTGCCAAGTCATTCTTTTACCTGGAGAAAGGAAGTCCTGTTCGTTTCGCCTCCTCAACAACACCAGTCCCCCCACCCCAAACTCCCCAAATCATTTGAACTCCTTAAATAAACAATACAAATAATACACTCGAATTCAAATAAATTGCACAGATCGTCCTTAACACGTTTTGTACCTAAGGCGTACAAAAAAACGAATAATTTGAAAAACAAACTTTCGCGACAAAATGACAGGCGAGATCATTTCCTAATTAACAGAATGACAATCCTCGGATGAATAAGAGGCCGCAAAAAAGCATCACTGTAATGAATTGGACTCCTTTTTTCTCTCTCTCTCTCTCTCTTTCTTCTCTTGGGCAGGCAGAGGGTGCTGGCAATAAACCCCCAATCCCCGTTAATGTGGATCTGGTATCGAGATCCTAGTTACGTTATTTGGCGATGGTTGGTTTTAATCCTTATATCAACCTTGGTTTTAATGTAATCCGCTTATCAACCTTGATTTTAATTTAATCCGCTTATCAACCTTGGTTTTAATTTAATCCGCTTATCTGCCTTGGTTTTAATTTAATCCGCTTATCGACCTCGGTTTTAATTTAATCCGCTTATCAACCTTGGTTTTAATTTAATCCGTTTATCTACCTTGGTTTTAATGTAATCCGTACATCAACCTTGGTTTTAATTTAATCGGGTTATCAACATTGGTTTTAATTTAATCCGCTTATCAACATTGGTTTTAATTTAATCGGTTTATCAACCTTGGTTTTAATTTCATCAGTTTATCAACCTTGGCTTTTATTTAATCGGTTTATCAACCTTGGTTTTAATTTAATCCGTTTATCAACCTTGGTTTTAATTTAATCTGCTTATCTACCTTGGTTTTAATTTAATCCGCTTATCAACCTTGGTTTTAATTTAATCTGCTTATCAACCTTGGTTTTAATTTAATCCGCTTATCAACCTTGGTTTTCACCTCGGTTTCAATTAAACTGGCTTTGCACCAACCTGCACCTCGCCCGGAGGAAGGTGGGATGTGAAAGGGAAGAAAGGTGCCTGATGGGGACTTGAAGGTTCTTCAGGAGAGACGTATACGTCATTACTTCATTCTGTCGACGGCTGTTCTATAGGATTGGACCCCGTAGGAAGGTAATGCCGTCAGTGCAATGTAAGCATTACTTAAGGTTCTTTGCAGCGTCCCTTCGGCCCCTAACTGCAACTACTTTCATTCCTTTTACTGTACCTCCGTTCATATTCTCTTTCTTCCATCTTACTGTCCACCCTCTCTTAACAATTGTTTCTTAGTGGAACTGGGAGGTTTTCCTCCTGTTACACCTTTCAAACCTTTTACTGTCAATTTCCGTTTCAGCGCTGGATGGCTTTAGTTGCCCCAGTGCTTGACGTAGTGCCAAAATTCTATATGAATCAAATCAAACCAAAATATAGGAATGGAATTGAATACAAATTTAGGCCAAAGGACAAGCTCTGGGACCTATGAGGCCATTCATTCAGCGCTGAAATGGAAATTGAGAGTAAGAGGGTTTGAAAGGTGTAACAGGAGGAAAACCTCAAAGCAGTTGCGCTACGAAACAACTGTAACAAGAGGGTGGATAGTAAGATGGACGAAATAAAATATGAACGGAGGTACGGTAAAAGGAATGAAAGCTGTTGCAGGTGCGGGCCAAAGGCTCGTTGCAAAGAACCTAAAGTAATGTCTACATTGCACCCCGTGAAGTGCAATGAGGTCACTTTATCCGAACACGAGCTGTTCTATATTTGATAAAACTAAAAAAAAAAAATCAGACTGGGGACATCTTGGAAGAAAAAAAAAGTTCAAATGGAGGAATAAATTGCTGGAAATAAATTGCTGGAAATATATATATATATATATATATATATATATATAAATATATATATATATATATATATATATATATATATATATATATATATATATATATATATATATATATACATTATATATATCATATACATATATATATATATATATATATATATATATACGAGTGTGTATATATATATAATATATATATATTATATTATATATATATAGAGAGAGAGAGAGAGAGAGAGAGAGAGAGAGAGAGAGAGAGAGAGAGAGAGAGAGAGAGAGGCTAAATGGGATAAAAGTAAATGTTTAAAGATCTGTCAACATGTATAAAGAGTAAAATTAATCAAAGATCTATCAATATGTATAAATAGAACATTCATTTATCATCAGAGCCGTTTATTCCTGATAAAATATTCACATACATGAATGACGTTAGATGCAACAAGCAACAAGACGGCGAAGAAATAAACAGAAGTATATACAAAATGAGAGTTTTCGAGAACCTGCATGCTCCTAGATTCTCGGTCTCAATCTAGATATCTAGAAGGAAAATCGAGCGGGTTCTCGAAAAGATATCTAGAAGGAAAATCGAGCTGGTTCTCGAAAGTTCTCGCTTTGTATATTTATTTCGAATATATATTTATACTTGAACCACTGTGGATTTCTTCGCCATTTTAGTCACCGACGCTATTGTGAGATTTTAATGAAGCAGCAAAATGTTATTAGAAAAATTTCACAGGCAAAGCAATGCTATGTGGTTAGATTTCTTGCCCATCTTTTTTATATATCATTTAGTTGCATGGTTTTCATTCAAAAAGCATCACATATGTCACGAATTTTAAATTGATTTTATAATGAGTAACATTGAAATGGTTGAAAAAGAAACCCACAAAATTACTGTGTATACCGTGTTTACTTACAAATATTTACATTTTATTTTACTCGTAAATATCTATAATTAAACACGTTATACACAGTAATTTTGTGGGTTTCTTTTTCAATCTTCAGAAGAAAACTGAAAGAAGATTTTGTTTGATTAAAAAGGTTCTCGTCAGAGTCAATCGTACCCCTTATAGATACTGGGGAAAGATGTGGTATAGTGTAACTAATTTGCCAATAAGGTGGTGAATGTACAGGAAGTTTCTTTTTTTTTTCAGCCAATATTCATCCCTTCTCTCAAGTACAAGAATCTCTGGGGAGGCTCCATCACCGTGCTGAAGAACCATATTTGGTGCCAGTGCTCGGCCTTTGGCCTAGACCTGGTATTTCGTACGTTTTGTATGAAATACCAGGTCAGCCCTGTGAGAGCTGACAGTCAGCTCAGTGGTCTGGCTAAACTATTTATATTTATTTATTATTATTGTATGAAAGCCCACCCCGAAAATTTGGAAAAAAAAATTGGAAATAAGTTTTTTTTATTAAAGCTTTCGGAGGGAGTTAACATTCTCTCCCTCTTTCAGAAAGAGAAATAAAACATATGTAGAACAGGATAACCAGGTTTAACTTTGCTAATTATATAGGAGCCCATAAAGACGACAAAATATATAACGTACGTACTATACTTCAGAGATAGCTGTCTCTCTCCCCCTCTCTGAAGTATAGTACTTACTTTCTATGTTTTGGCGTTTTTATGCGCTCCTTTTAGTAGATGGGATTCTGCTGTAACAGAACATTTTTACCAATCATATAAATGTATATATAATATATATATATATTAAATTATATATAATTATATATATATATATCTATATATAACATACATAAATATATATATATATATATAAAGATATAATAGATATATAATATATATATATATATAGATATATATATAATTATATTATATATAAATACATATATATATATTGCTGAAATCATCCACTGGCAAAACATCTAGAGGAATGGATTATATCAGTGTTCGTAGAAGAGCGTTCTTTATGTACAACGCAGCTCCCTGAATGATGTAACAACCTCACCGTATTCTCTCATCTACGCTGAAAACTACCTGATCTACACAGAAAGTAGGAGAAAGTCCAACACCGCCCATGACGTAGTATAATTATGACGTCACTGACATCTCTGAATAGGAGAAGTTTCTAGCTACAGATGCGTCTGTGACCTCATCAGTGACGTAGTCATGATGTCATTGTGACGTGGTGTCCACACAAGGGCAGGTTAGGACTAGGAGGCAGGCCGATGCATAGTGCATAAGGCAATATCGCCCAGAGTTGTAGAGTCATCGGTGACGTGGCCGGCCTCCCCGGATGTCGTGACGTCACGGAGGTATTTTCCTCCTTTGGCGAAAGGGCGCCGCCGCGTAGGGCGGAATCCAGCCCAAGGTCTAAAAGAGAAGAAAGGTTATTACGTTGAGAAACACCGGCTCCTCTCGTCAACTCTCGTGTATGGCTGCTCAGCGTATTGAGGCTATGCAACTACAGTTATGCCCGTGGGGCGGAATGAATCTACATCATATATAAATGAAAAAAATATACTGGGAATATTTTCACTGCGTCTAAATAGCCAACCAAGGAAAATTATATGCGAGCATCCAACTTGGGAATCACACGCCATAAATGAACAATGGTATCTACTAAGTAGAAATAAACATCAGTGAACATTGATATTCATTAAGTATACCCTTTTTTATTTTTCATTTCTCACGTGCCATCAGCACGACACTCCTTGGGTTTTCCAGCTTTCTTTCCCTTGAAGAAACATCCAAATTATGAATATTTTTCATCAGTCTGTTTTTACAACTTCGTTCACACGAATAAACAACCTAGAAAAAGAAATTACCCACGATAGCTCAACTCTGTTCACTCCACTTGGAGAAAAAACAAACAATTCACCTCGACAGACTGCAACTTTGTTTTACTTCCATTCATCATCGTCATCATCATCGCCTTCCATCCTCCGTAAAATTCCGTCACTAATGTCTTTCCTCTTATCTTCCACGGAACTCCACTCCCCTTCATCCTTCCTTCTTACAGTTCTCATCCGAGCATGTCCTCTGGGTCCCCAACCCTTGTGGTGGCCCTCAGGAACCCAGGTGACATCGTCACGCAATGTTCCCCCCCAGGGGTCGTGCAGAGGACATCCCTACACAATCGCCATCTTCCTTTCTTTATGATGTCATCTACCACATGTGGAATTTCAGTCATTTTCCCATATCGTTCCTAACTCTATCCTGTTCTCTGACTCCTTGAAAAATGTATCCTAAAATATATATAAAAAAACGAAATCTTTTAGATATAGTTTCATTATCATGAGTCAGTTCTTCATAGCATAACAGATCGTGCTGAATTAATACATAACCTTACTTTCATTATTCCATTTCAATCTGATTTTTCAAAGTCTTATTCAGCCTGCCTTTTGTGATCACTGTTTCTCAATATCTGTAAGTTCAACCTCAGTCCTTCTCAATCTAGTGCTATTTCATCCCTTTTTGCATACTCTGACTTCATTACTTAAATTTTTTTTTTTAACGATATTAAATCCCATCTCTAGCTGTATGATGTTTTCTACCAAGCGAGCGTTGTAAACCGTATGGTTTTACACTAATTAAAACAGCTTCAACTATCTATTCTGTCTGCCAAGTTTCTATCGATACTCCTATACAGACCCCTTCCATCTCCGACTACCATTTTCATTGAAAAGTCTATCAAAAAGGTAAATAGCGTAGGTAAAATAACGTTCCCTTGCAGTACCCCACTGTATGCTGCAAAATCACTTCTGCTGATCCCTCCAGTCTCTCTTTTCCCACTCTTGTGCCTTCTGTCAATGATTTCTATTGCTCATCCAGATCAAGACCGCAATTTTCGACTGTGGATCTACTAGAGATTTCCTGAGACCGGAGTCTCCTAATCTAGGTATACTATTAGCTTGTCTAATTGGACCCTTGCACTGCCTTCTTTAATGTTTCGCTTATTATCTCGCTCATCTCTCACCTATGACTTTTACTTTTAATTTCTTTTCCACCTTCATGGTTCTATAATTATTCTGCACTTCTAGTAAAAGACAAAAAGCAGCAGCATTCTTAGGCTATGATTTTCTGCCCAACGCACAAATCATAGGATAGGCAGTGGGATAAATAATTTCTGTTTGCTTTCGACGAAATTTGAGTTTGTCAGTAATTCACCATGACTTTCAAATCAAAAATACCCCTTACTGTCGAATTAATTTTGACTTGGGAATAACTTACACCAGAGGGGTAAGCATATGCCCGGCCAGGATTCGAAGGAATGCCTTGGGTTAGATACAGTGGTAGACAGTTGACTTATCAACCATGTGATCAAGAGAAATTATAAGTTGATTTCGACTCTGCTAATTCATACACCTGTCGAATTCAGGCTTTGTGGTCAGAATCGAAATCTGCCCATCTCTGCCATGATAGCCGAGTGTTATTGTGGGTTATATGTGACTTAACATTTTTGGATATATAACACGTATACTTGCGTTTTTAAGCACTACCTTTCCTCTTATATGTATGTGTAAATAAATAAATAAATAAATAAATTCTTCTGTTAAAACAGATTATATCTCAAGTATAAAAGGCCATTAAAACACTGGTTTAAAGCTAAGGACTACATTTCGGTGGACTTTCTTCCACCCCAATCAAGCAGTGAGTGTTTGAATGGGCCTTTTATACTTGAGATATATCCTGTTTTAACAGAAGAATTTATTTATTTATTTATTTACACATATATATAGGAGGAAAGTTAGTGCTTAAAATGCAAGATATATATACAAATGTAATATATATATATATATATATATATATATATATATATATATATATATATATATATATATATATATATATATATATATATATATATTATATGTATATATATATATGTATATATATATATATATATATATATATATATATATATATATATATATATATATATATATATATATATATATATATATATATATATATATATATACTTAAGTATGTGTGCATGCAAAATATCACAAAGAAAAAATAAATTAAAAAAAAATGAATAAAAAGGCGTGAATCCTAACATTTTTCGTCTTCCATAGACATCTCCAACAGGACTGGTACACACGAGCACAAAATTTGCACCGTAAAAAGAGACGGGGTAATCCCGTGTCTGACAGACTACGAGTGTTCCAATGACACATCGTGTTTTTCCAAGGACAGCTGATCTCAAATGTTTTATCTTACAGGTTAACTACACTCGATTTTATACATTCCTAGGCTGCTAGTCATATACTAATCCAAACTAGATCTTCAAAAGCTAGATTCCGTTGCGTTGGACAATTCCACATTCTTGTCGATGTACAAATCTTTCGCAAATCTCATGTGTGGTATTTTTCTCCAAGATTTTGGGCCTCCCGTGATAATGCGATTTTCGTTAGTATAACCTGACTCCAGCATACTAATAGGGTCAATGCAGGACCTGTCGGCATACTCCCGAAGTGTAACCGAGTACCGAGCCTTCCCTGAAAAAGCGGGACGCTATATCTTAAAAACTAACCATAGAATCTTCTTGGAAAACAACCTCAAACTAAACTAACCTGACTAAACCTAAGCTATCCTAGGGGCATGGAGAAAAAAAACTGGGGGTGGTGCAATAAATCTCGGGAATTTGCGATCCGCTTGGCTGGTTCTGGAGTAAACCAACTTTATGGCACCTGTTCTGTTAATAGCAAAAATTGTTCTCTATAACATGAACTAAAATAACGATTTTAACCCGATTCACGAGTTAATTTTGTTGATGTTTGGGTTTTAGTCTGTTTAATTCAAGTTCCTTTTCCTGTCATTTTCCAGTCTGATATAAACACGCTTTGCTTTTGTCTAGAAAGCGTTTTGTCATCGTATTACTGTGTTTAAATGCCAATTGAACGCCGGATGTCTTAAGCAAGGGGTGTAAAATTTTTACATCATCACTATGTAATAGAGCAAGTGAGTTTTTTGTATATCTGTTTCTATTATTATCATAAAACGTCATTTTGCCATTCTCAATGCACTGTCTAATAAAGCTTCAATATCTTTTGCTATCCTTACACGCATCTCTAATTATATTCATTTCTTGGCCAACACACCTCGTGGTACATGAAGTCTTGCTCTTAAAATACAAAATACAGATTCATTTTATTTATTTCTGAGACTAGAACGAGATTGCGCCTAAGTAAGAAAAAATATATTAACTATATATATATATATATCTTATATATATATATATATATATATATATATATAATATATCTAATATATATATATATAGATATATATATATATATATATATATATATATATATATATATATAATATATATATATATATATATATACAAATAATAATATATATATATATATATATATATATACATATATATATATATATATATATATATATAAATATATATACATATATATATATATATATTATATATACATATAATATATTATATTATATATATTATATATATATATAGCTGTGTGTGTGCGTGTGCATGTATGTATATATATAAATCAAAGTGGTATAATATTGTTTGAATGACAGTGAGTTCGCTAAACTTGACATGATCCAACATTGAAAATTAATTTGTAAAGAATTCAGCGAAAGCAACTATGAGTAGGTTTGTATAACCATTGAAATTTCCCTGGACATAAAAAACTAAATGCCTTTTATAAGTACAAATTATAGCCTACCTTGCCCTCTGTTTTATATTACCGTTAAAAATAATATTTATAACAGATTTAAAATTGAAGTTGTAATCACCTGTGAACTTACAACTAAATTTTTCTACTTATTACTTTCTCGTTCTGGTCGCAGATGTAAATAAAAAGAATCTGTATTTTGTCATTTATGAGCATAACTTCATGTAACCACGAGTGTGTTGGCCCAGAAATTAAAAAATTTTATTATTAGAGATGCGTGTAAGGATATGAAAATACACTGAAGCTTTCATTTATTAAACAGTGCATTGAGAGTGGCAAAAACTGACGTTTTATGATCATAATAGAGAAATATATATAAAAAAACGCACTTGTTCTATTACGCAGTGATGATTTTTGAAAAATTTCCCCTGTTTACTATTTTTCAAGACAATATTAAACCACTTTGTTCTATAATATATTATTAATTATAATATATATAATATTATATATATATAAATATAAATATATATATATATAGAGATATTCTATATATATATATGTATACATATATTGATATAATAATAAATATAAATTATATATATATATATATATATATATATATATATATATATACAAAATATTGTCTTGAAAAACAGTGGGTTCGGTAACTCTTAACATGATCCTCAATGTTAAACGCTTGATGCAATATGATATTACAGAATTAGACAGATTTGTTCATGCCTGTGCACCTTTGAAACCATCGTCGAAACAAACCTAGAAAATCTGATATATTGTACTATTCGGAAGTCTCTACGTCAGCGAAATGGCGTTGCAGAACTTGGCTCAATATGGATAAGATAAAGGACAATGATGAAAGCGAGGTCGTATAATAACGAAAGCGAGATCGTAATCGAATTTTGAATGGCAACGTGACCAAGGGCGCCATTGCTCTGAAGGATGTCACGTCAGAAAACAAAAACAACAACTAAACAGAACGAAGCAAACAACAACAACAACAACAATCCTTGAAAACGTGAATTAGAAGGGCAAGAAGCAAATTCACCCTTTTTTTTTTTTATCTTAACTCTGAAGGATGTCAAGTCAGGACCACAAAAATAATAAATAAATAAATAAAATTCTTAAAAACGCGAACTATAGACTGAAGCAAAAATTCATCTAGATCCTTACTCGAAGATCAGCCGACAAAAAAACAAAAAAAATTAAAATATAAAAACGCAACTAATAAGAGCATGAAGCAAATTTATCCTATTTTTTTTTTCCTTCTATCCCCTACCCCTACCCAGCAACTCATCCCGCTGCCAGTCACTCCAACCAGTACGGGTGCACCTGTGCAAATTTATCCTACTCTCTCTCTCTCTCTCTCGTACACCAAATGGCGTTGAACTGAGAGTGGTATGTGACCGACGATTGACGAAGTTTATTCCTTTCTCATCTGTACGATGAGTGGAACCTTCCATGTTCTGTATTACTGGATATGGAAACAATCTCACAATAAACCTGGTTCAGTGTTTCGATATCAGTAACCCTTTCGTTAGAACATAAGGCAGAGCAGCGAAAGCAAGCACTCGAAGCTCTCGTCCGATTCTAGTGAAACGTGACTTCATGGATACTGTCACCCGAATGACGCAATACTCCCGCAAAGGAAAAAACCGCACACCATTGTTTGGTCTATTTTTGACTCCTGGGCATCTGCGCAATGTAGTCTCTGTAGCTGATGCAATGCGCAATGAGGCGCTCTGAAGGAGAGAAAGGCAACAGGAACGAACAAGACAAGAGCTAAGCAAGCTCCCAAAAACCGGAAAGGGCACATCTTGAGTCGAGTCGAATTGAATATAAAATTTAGGTCAAAGGCCAAGCACTGGGACCTGTTAGGCCATTCAGCGCTGAAATGGAAATTGTCAGTATAAAAGGGTTGAAAGGTGTAACAGGAGGATAACCTCAAAGCAGTTGCACTATGGATCAAGTGTTAGGAGAGGTTTGAAAGTAAGATGAAGAAAGAGAATATGAAAGGAGATACAGTGAAAGGAACGAAATGGGTTGTAGCAAGGGGCCGAAGGCACGCTGCAAATAACCTTCAGTAATGACTACAGTGCACCGCGTGAGGTCCACTGACGGCACTAACCCCCTAACGGGGGAAAGGGCACACGTGGATATGAAGATATATAAGACCAGTTCTTAAGCTGCAGCTGTTGGAAACATAGCAGGGCCTGCACATGAACTGGAGGCTGAAGTTCGAACACATGCTGTGGACAGAGCTGCCCTTAAAATGAGTCAAAATCTGATGTTTGCATTCAAGTCTTAAGAGGCATTCATTCAGCTCTCCTGAAATATCAAAATGCAATGAGACTGGTAGTACTATCCTAATGCTATTCTTTTCCCATTTTAATCTCTCTCTCTCTGGTAACTGCAAAAGGTGCCACCTTCCGATTTACAATAATTGTATTGGGATTAAATTGACACCTGATGTAGAGTATTCTGGGTGGCTACCAAACGGAGAGGTCATTTGAACCAAGGTCTAACTAGTATACATTCGAGCGTCGCTGCTGCTGCTGCTGCCATTGGGGTTACCGCATTATCTGACATCGGATGCAAAAGGGTGGTTGGGCTGTGGTCGCATCTTCCAGAAGGGTTCATCTCGGTGGTCTCGGCTACATCCAGCCAGATCGACCTGGAACTTTGCCTGAGCTTTGCCTCCCTCCGTCCGCGTCATTCTTTGTGTGTGTGTGTGTGTGCGTGGTGGGGGGCGGGGTGGGGGGGGGAGGGGTTACCGAAGGGCTGCTATCAAGGAACTTACACCCAGAAAAGGCACGAGCACACGAACTTTTTTTTTTTTTTTTAGATGGAATGGAAATGTTCGTTTCGTAAAAGGCAGTAGTATGTGCTCACCTGAATGGTTAGATCTTGGGAGAGAATGCATTACGACTTTAGTCATGTTATTTAGGTTTGTTTTCTGGAACTGAGTTTCTCCTTTTACGTGGATTATGAATTTCTGTGATGTAAGGACTGAGCCAGAATTGCGCTCTGTCGAGTAACAGTTTGATTCCGTCATTATTATTATTATTATTATTATTATTATTATTATTATTATTCAGAAGGTGAACCCTATTCATATAGAACAAGTCCACAGGGACCACTGTCTTAAATTCAAGATTCCAAAGGATATTAAGGTGTTTATTAGGAAGGAGTAAGAAGAGGTAGAGGGAAATACAGAAAGAAGAGGTCTCACTTATTAAAAAAAGATTTTAAAAATGTATTAAAATACAAGAAGACTAATATAAGGGTGGTGCAGCATTGCATCCCCCACTTGTACTTTTGCGATCATTACAAAATCAAGAAATTTATCTCTTTCTTTAATTGATTTATAGGTTTTAGACATAATGCCAAGCACTGGGGCAACTAAGGCCATTCAGTGCTGAAAAGGAAATCGACAGCAAAAAGGTTTGAAAGGCGTAACAAGAGAAAGCCTCGCAGTTGCACAACGAATCAATTGTTAGGAAAGGGTGGAGAGTAAGATGGTAGAAAGGTAATATGAAAGGAGGTCCAGTAAAATGAATGAAAGTAGTTGCAGTTAGGGCCCGAAGGGACGCTGCGAAGAACCTCAAGTAATGCCTACATTGCACCGCATGCGGTGCACTGACGGCACTACCCCCCTACGGGGCATATCTTTCTTTAAATCAAAGTTACTGATATTCAATGCACTACGTCGATGACTTCAGCGGCGTCGCACTACGATAACGGGTTGGTGTAAATCGGAAAACCAGCAGACTGTAGTCGGTTTTAACAGGATAAGTAGAATTCTAGTTTCCTTAAAACACAACGCAAATATTTCTTGAACTCAGTCATTCTTCATATGTAAGGAAAACGATCAGTCTGTTGTTTTTAAAAGAAAATTCGATGAAAAGGATTTTTAAAAGCGACCTCTTGTTGAGGTTAATGTCTAAACATCTTCTGTGTGATGCATCTTCTGTTCTCTAATTCTAAATTTGTTTGACATTTTCAGTGATCTAAGATTCATGGGGGTTTCTTGTCTTTACGAGGAAACTTGCTGAGTACACACAAACACAGATATATATAGTATATAATATATATATATATATATATATATATATATATATATATATATATTATATTCATTAAAAGCAATTGCTTTAGTGGCATCAATAAAAGAAACTTATTGATGCCATTAAAGCAATTCCTTTTAATGAAAGTTGTATAAGAGAAAAACCATGCCCTAAAATAATATATATATATATATATATATATATATATATATATATATATATACATACAATATATATATATATATATATATATATATATATATATATATATATATATATATATATATACATCATTTCCTCTCATTTTTTGTAAATGCTTATCACAACACTTTCGGCCTTCAAGAAAATTTTTGGCAAATAAAATGTGCAAACAAATCTTACGATAACTGATTTACAAAGGAAGCAGTATCTGTACGCACATATATATATGCCGGGTGTTTTGAAGACAAGTATTACAAGAGGTCTAATATTTCCAGAGGATGACCGGATCCATGCGGGTAACCGTCTGAGGTTCCCCAATAAAAAGTGCAAAAAACCAAATAGAAGGGGTGGTGGAGGGGTAGGGGGGTAGGGGGGCGGCCCACAAGCCGCCATCTTCACAAAGTTTCCCGGTACATCCTTCGAGCACTGGGAAAACTTGGAAGCGCACCGGTCCAGTAGTATCATGATCTTTATAGGTCGTCTCTCGGTTTACCTCGACCTTACCCACACGGCTACGGCTCCCCCCCCCCCCCCCCCCACACAAACCGACGAGATGAACCAACTCCCCCCACCCCCCCCTCCCCGGTATCGTCCCCGAAACCCTACACCTCTCCCCCCACCCTCCAAAAAAAAAAAACCACATCCCCCTTCCCCAACAAAACCCTACTATTACGCCAGGAGACGCACTGCGCTTCACTTGAAACCTTACTTAAACCGGTCTGCCAGGTGCGTGTGTGTGTGCGTGCGTGTGTGTGTGTAGTAGTAGTGGGTAGAATTCGAGAATTCGAAAGCCCTGCTATGGGTGGGGGAATCGGGAATTAACCCAGGAATACTATATGCGTCAACAAGGTCAAGTGAGTTCTCCTGCGGGGACCAACCTCGAAGTGTGTGGTGATATTTACCTCGGGTGCCCTTTTGCAACTGCGGCGTAATTTTTCGCCCCCCCCCCCCCCCCCCAACCCTTCCTTTTTATTTAAATGCCCTCAGCCACACTGAAAGGAGACAAACCTTGCGCTCATAATACCAACTCTGTTGCTTCCTGGATGCGCTTTCTTGTAGAGATTGTAGAGCAACTTACTTTTAATCTCAGTAGGGTAAGAAGAGCGTATATAGGCTAAGAGACACCACATTTTATTTGCGACGCGTTTCGTTGCTTCTACATAACAACATTTTCAAACCTGAAAGAGACATTACAGTATTTAAATAGTAGTTAAAAGATTACTTTCAAGTTTATACGAGTACAATGTAAAAAGCATGAAATGATTTGTACTCGGTTTTATATACTATCAACAAATACGTAGGCTAGACTTCTAAACAAGCGCATCACATATGTAAAAGTACAACCACAAAACATGCCAACATATATGAAATCCAATCCGCCTTTGCTAGAAAGTAGAGATTTACGAGACTCCACATAAGCAGAATTAGCAATAGAGTTGTGGCAGTAATGAGATTGGAGCCCAGTCTCCAAACTCGTATAAGTAACATGATTTTGTTATACCATAAACTTACCTGGACTTGGGTGATAACCTGATATAAATATAACAGCTATTACTAATGCTTTGTCCTCTTGACGTATGGTAGTTACTGCTTGCATTTTTAAAAACTGCAATTCTCAGGTTGTCACCCTTAAATCTGATCTCACAAGGGAAAGTGATTCTTAAACTATCTTGGCTCCGAATGTAAAATAAGCGAAGTCTATTACACCTCGATTGTGAGTTTTTCCAAATGAATATTTTAAACTTAATATATATGGCCTGTCTATATCAAAGAAGATAATAAGAAAAATAGAAAGAACAAATCTGAAGTAAGTACAACTGAGACGGCCATTTACATCATAATAATAATAATAATAATAATAATAATAATAATAATAATAATGAACAGAGGAATGGCACAACAAACCAATGCATAGACAATACATGAGACAGACTTAAGAACTGGCCAGCGATGACACATGGCAATGGTTACAGAGGGGAGAGCTCAAGAAGGAAACTGAAAGAATGATAACAGCGGAACAAGATCAGGCCCTAAGAACCAGATATATCCAAAGAACTATAGATGGAAATAACATCTCCCCCATATGTAGAAAGTGCAATACGAAAAATGAGACCATAAACCACATAGCAAGCGAATGTCCGGCACTTGCACAGAACCAGTACAAAAAGAGGCATGATTCAGTGGCAAAAGCCCTCCACTGGATCCTGTGCAAGAAACACCAGCTACCTTGCAGTAATAAGTGGTACGAGCACCAACCTGAAGGAGTGTGATAGAAAACGATCAGACAAAGATCCTCTGGGACTATGGTATCAGAACAGATAGGGTGACACGTGCAAATAGACCAGACGTGACGTTGATTGACAAAGTCAAGAAGAAAGTATCACTCACTGATGTCGCAATACCATGGACACCAGAGTTGAAGAGAAAGAGAGGGAAAAAATGGATAAGTATCAAGATCTGAAAATAGAAATAAGAAGGATATGGATATGCCAGTGGAAATTGTACCCATAATCAGAGGAACACTAGGCACGATCCCAAGATCCCTGAAAAGGAATCTGGAAAAACTAGAGGCTGAAGTAGCTCCAGGACTCCTGCAGAAGTGTGTGATCCTAGAAACGGCGCACATAGTAAGAAAAGTGATGGACTCCTAAGGAGGCAGGATGCAACCCGGAACCCCACACAATAAATACCACCCAGTCGAATTGGAATAATAATAATAATAATAATAATAATAATAATAATAATAATAATAATAATAATAATAATAATAATAATATATTTTGGTAAAAGACGCTCTTTCAGGCTTTGTATAATTTTTAGAAATTCCCAATATGAATATTGGCCAGTTACTCGGAATCATCGCTGAGCCAGAGAAGCGAATTGTAAGAAAAATAGAAAAAAGCACAATATATAAAATCAACTCGCTTAATTCTGTCATTCTCTTTAATAATAATAATAATAATAATAATAATAATAATAATAATAAAAGCCATAAACACATGGGCAGTGCCAGTAATCAGATACAGCGCAGGAATAGTGGAATGGAGGAAAGCAGAACTCAGCAGCATAGACCAGAAAACTAGGAAACATAAGACAATACACAAAGCACAACACCCAAGAGCATATACGGACAGACTATAAATAGCATGAAAGGATGGAGGGAATGGACTACTAAGTATAGAGGACTGCGTCATCATCGAGAGCAGAGCACTGAGGCAATATCTAAAAACCAGTAAAAACGAGTGGCTCAAGAGTGCATAGGAAGGACTGATAAAAGTAGACGAAGACCCACAAATATACAGAGACAGGAGAATGACAAACAGAACAGAGGACTGGTACAACAAACCAATGCACGGACAATAAATGAGACAGCGATGGCAATGGCTTCAGAGGCAAGAGCTCAAGAAGGAAACTGAAGGAATGATAACAGGCGGCACAAGATCAGACCCTAAGAACCAGATATATCCAAAGAACGATAGATGGAAATAACATCTCTCCCATATGTAGGAAGTGCAATACGAAAAATGAAACCATAAACAACATAGCAAGCGAATGTCCGGTACTTGCACAGAACCAGTACAAAAAGAGACATGATTCAGTGGCAAAAGCCCTCCACTGGATCCTGTGCAAGAAACATCAGCAGTAATAAGTGGTACGAGCACCAACCTGAAAGAGCGATAGAAAACGATCAGACAAAGATCCTCTGGGACAATGGTATCAGATGATAAGTGCAAATAGACCAGACGTGACGTTGATTGACAAAATCAAGAAGAAAGTATCACTCATTGATGTCGCAATACCATGGGACACCAGAGTGAAGAAAAGAGGGGAAAAAATTGGGATAAGTATCAAGACCTGAAAATAGAACTAAGAAGGATATGGGATAATGCCAGTGGAAATTGTACCCATAATCAGAGGAACACTAGGCACGATCCCAAGATCCCTGAAAAGGAATCTGGAAAAACTAGAGGCTGAAGTAGCTCCAGGACTCATGCAGAAGTCTGATCCTAGAAACGGCGCACATAGTAAGTAAAGTGATGGACTCCTAAGGAGGCAGGATGCAACCCGGAACCCCACACTATAAATATCATCCAGTCGAATTGGAGGACTGTGATAGACAAAAAAAAAAAATAAAAATAAATAAATAAATAATAGTAATAATAATTTTTATTTTTTTACACCACGCAGGCTGCTACACACAACAATCAACTCACCACCAAGTCAGAAACTAGCTGGATCAGTCAAAAAAGACCCTGTGTGCCGTGTCCACACGGTCGAACTCTATCTGCAGACACAAAGACATTATCTGTAAATGGGCAATTTAAGCGGACAAAACCTTGAAATGTCCGTGTTTGCTGTTAAAGAGGGCACAAACAATGCCCTTGTTCTGACATATGAATATGAAACGACGACGCTGCCAGACACAAAATCAGTTTTCAGTCTGTTTCTATCCTGACTGAGTTAAGAACGTTTTTTATTTTTTCTTAGATTTATTACTGTGCATCATGTCCAACTCAAACACGTATTGGTCTCGGGATAACACTATTGAATTAACTGAATTATTGCAAGAACATGAATGTTTGTGTACAGTAAGAAGTGCTTCTTATGGGAATAGAAACCAACGTTCTGCAGCCCTCAAAGAGATAGCCGATAAGATTACCAGTAAAAGCTTCAAAGTTTTGACAAGTGATGTGAAAAAAAAGACAATCTCAGAAACCATTTTTATGGTGTATAGCGCTATCTTTTTACGGAAGACTCCGACCATTGTTATTGTACCGTATTACACTACCACAACTACACGCTGCCCTCGACTTGCTGCCGACTGATCAGTGATTACTTAAGACCGTAACCCATCTGTATAGCTCTGCGTTTGGACGAAGTTTCGGTCAGAGTTTGCATACTTTGTATGGTAAAGACACAGTCTGAAGACGAGTTCGACCGTGTGGACGAAGCATTTAAGGAGAAGGTAATCACTGCAACCTCATCTTCGACTGAAAGCCGGGTCCTCTCGTTTGTGAGGCATTAGTGCTACTGCTCATACCACGAGAGATCACGAAGACAGACGAAGCAGTCTCCAATCAGAGAGGAGACAGGGACGATTGGAGATTCTCTGATCAGAGTGGAGAGAGAGAGACGATTAGAGACTAAGAAGGCATCCAAACAAGCCTCTCTCTCTCTCTCTCTAGCGCCTCAGTGGCGTGATCGGTATGGTCTTGGCCTGCCATCTCGGTGGCTGCGAGTTCGATTCTCGCGCATTCCATAGAGGGGTGAGAGAAGTGTATTTTTGGTGATAGAAGTTCACTCTCGACGTGGTTCGGAAGTCACGTGAAGCCGTGGGTCCCGGTTGCTGACTAACCACTGGTTCCATGCAACGTATAAACACCATTACAAGCAAACAAACAAGCCTCTAGTTAAGAGTGGAGACAGAAGCGATTAGAGATTGTGATGGGAGATCAAGAAGGCAGCCGACACAGTCTCTATTCAGAATAGAAACAGAGGCGATTGGAGGTAACCAATACGAAGGAGTATCATGACGAATAAAAATCAATAACCCCTCAGAGAGGCGATTAGCATTCTCGGTGTGTTCGAATGCTTCTTTTAAACATGCTCGAATGCTCATATGGAAAATGTGGTGTCGAATTTCGCAACCAGATTTTTATAAGGAGTTCCTTTGCATATAAAGTGAGTGTACTGTAAACGTGTGTCCGTGCCAAGTATACTGGGACTAATGAGGCAGACTTCATCGCGCCATTCTTTTCCTATGCCGAAATTGATTCATACCCTACGAGCGGCAAAACCGGTTGTTGCACTGCATGCCAAGTTGACTTTTGGCCACCGAGAATAACAATGAATTCTGCGCTTGTCTCTCGATGCGTTAGAACTGTAGAAGCAATAAAGTAAACAGAATAACTTCCATTATGAAATTATTAAGTAACAGAATAGAATATAGTATTTACGCCGAAGGCCACTCGCTGGAACCTATGAGGTCATTCATCGCTGAACCGGAATCAATAGTCAAAAGGTTTGAAAGGTGTAACAGGAGGAAAACCTCAAAGCAGTTGTTAGGAGAGGGAGGAAAGTAAGTTGGAAGAAAAAAATATAAACGGAGGTACGGTAAAAGGAATGAAAGCGGTTGCACCTAGGGGGCCGAAGGGACGCTACAAATAACCTGAAATAATGCCTACTGCGCACTGCATGAGGCGCACCAACGCACTAACGACATTAACCCTCTACGGGGAACCCCGGCTTAGATATTTTCCTTTTACATTCTCTTTCATTCTTTTATTTATGTCGCATGTAAATGGGATCAGCTGAACGTGTCAATATATTAAATATCATAATCTGCTTCAAAGCAAAAACGTACAAGTCCGATAACAAACAAACACCATCGCCCCGTTCCTCATAAGTAAGATTCCACCCCTCCTTTCTTTTTGGCCAAACGTCTAAATGAACTGCTGACGCGTTTGCTCTTAATAGGTTTTATCTTGAGCTGCAAACCTACCTACTTCTTGCAGACTCTGAAGGTTTCCCCAACTACGGGCTATATTAACAGCCTGGATAGGATGCATTAGGACGAGACCTAACCTTGACATTGCAGATTGTTTGTTCGTTTGTTTGTATGGTGTTTTTCCGTTGCACGGAACCAGTGGTTATTCAGTAACGGGACCAACGGCTTTACGTGACTTCCGAACCACGTCGAGAGTGAACTTCTATCACCAGAAATACACATCTCTCACACCTCTGTGGAATGCCCGAGAATTGATATTGCAGAGGAGGTCCTGTGTGCTTCCCCACATGCATGCACAAATGCACAAATAAAGCCGCTTTCATTTCTCACCAATGACATACGGCGATGTGGTTGATGGCTCCCACGGGAAGGTGCTCTTGACTAATCTCTACATGGACGTAACAGAGGTGGTCTTGAATCAAATACTCATCCCTGCCACCTACAGACAGAACATAATCGTCCTCTTTGTGGAGATGGGCTTCAAAATTGGCCCTGTAACGTTAAGAAACCTTCCGTGTGCGAAGCACTCCCTTCCGTGATGTCGAAGCTACAAAGATTTCCATCAGAAAATCAGCAACGCTCTGCCTGAAATCTACCAAATGAGTGTCCTCCTGATGGCCACAAAAAGATAGGATACCTTCATAAAGAAGGCCCTCTAGATTGCTCTACTTGGGCTGGAATGATTATGTGCTAGTCCATACCGGTTTCCCTTGCGGGGAGATCCAGGTAGAAATTGCAGCGACACGAACTGGAGGAGGAACACCGAGATGACTCGCGATTGCAGAGGTAACATGTGTTAAGAAGTACCTGCCGGGCAAAACGGACTGAGGAAAGTAATACAGCAGAATACATCAGAAGAGACCTTGAATAACCACTTCTCCGTTCCAATTATGTAACAGAAACTTAATGAAAAGTCGGTTGGTTCGTATCATTCATATCATTAGTATGACTTCCATTATTTCATCTCAGCTGTTGAGGCCAAGCTAGAGGTCTGCAATAATCTTCTTGTTTCCTTTACGCTTTCAATGACTAACTCCCGGGCAATTCTTAACTAACAGAGTCTAACGACTTCACCTCACGAGGGTGGGACTCCCACTGAAAAAGAGGACTCCCGGGGGGAGGGAGGGAGGGAGCAGTATCTTTGCGCATGCGCAGCGCACGGATAAAACCTACCTAGATTACCAAGGGTGGTAATCTAGGATTAATTACTGAGCGCACATAAACAAGGAGCATAACTGCAAGGACATCAACTTGCCGAACAGATTGCTAACATGTGACCAATTGCACCGGAAGTTATCACTGGACAACAGAGGACACATTCTTGAACTGACGAGGACGCCGCCATCAGTGTAAAGTATTCACCCGCGAGTCAGTCTCGAAAGTTTCCTATTCAGAAATGAAAGTGGGACTATAATTCTCAGATGAATGTGCCTGTTAGGACGAATTTTCGTGCCGGCTTGGCATTACTTTGGGTCGTTCAAATGTCGACGATTTTGAGGAAAAATTCTTCACTGAGCAAATATTTCTTCTTATTTTGTTCTTAAAACGCGCGTCTGAGGGCGACTTCCATTATACCTGAGGAAGTTCTAGTCTGAGAGCGGCTTCCATTATACCTGAGGAAGTTCTCTTCTGAGAGCGACTTCTATTATACCTGAGGAAGTTCTCTTCTGAGAGCGACTTCTATTATACCTGAGGAAGTTCTCGTCTGAGAGCGACTTCCATTATACCTGAGGAAGTTCTCGTCTGAGAGCGACTTCGGAAGTTCTCGTCTGAGAGCGACTTCCATTATGCCTGAGGAAGTTCTCGTCTGAGAGCGACTTCGGAAGTTCTTGTCTGAGAGCGACTTCGGAAGTTCTCGTCTGAGAGCGACTTCGGAAGTTCTCGTCTGAGAGCGACTTCGGAAGTTCTCGTCTGAGAGCGACTTCGGAAGTTCTCGTCTGAGAGCGACTTCCATTATACCTGAGGAAGTTCTCGTCTGAGAGCGATGAAAGCGACTTCCGTTATGCCTGAGGAAGTTCTCGTCTGAGAGCGACTTCCATTATGCCTGAGGAAGTTCTCGTCTGAGAGCGATGAAAGCGACTTCCGTTATTCCTGAGGAAGTTCTCGTCTGAGAGCGACTTCCATTATACCTGAGGAAGTTCTCATCCATCACAGGAAAAACCCGCATGCTAATTTGGTCATGAGAATCGTCGTTATAGCGATGAGTTAGCCTTTCGAGTGAGAGAGAGAGAAAAAAAAATGGGGGGGGGGGGGGGGGGGGGGGGGTGAACAGGTCATGTGGATTTGCTCCGTTCTTTTCCTTTCTTCACAGCTTAAATTCTTGACTTTCAAACTTTTTCAAAATTTCAACTTAAAATCCCCACTCCTGTGCGGCTGAACGACTGACACTGTTATTTATCCAATACTATTCTTCAATAAATAAATAAAGGCAAGAGTGACAGATTGCAATTAAACAACCAATTAATATTTGTAATTTTATCCATACAATTCTTTTATTGGTAATTTTCTTATCCCAAAATTGAGTTTATATATGTCTGGTTGAGTAAGACTCTAAAATATAATCTTGTCTAAATGATTCTCTTCAACTCAAACAAGTGAATGTGTCTATTTGATTTGCACAAATTCTAAAAGGAATCTTGTCTACTAGATTTGCCCAAGATCGAAACTGAGTCGTATCTCTTTTGGGTCAGACAACAAACTCTCAGTCTCTTTTAGGTTCTCAGTAAAGAAAGAGAAGAAAAGAAAAAGCTTGGTTCTTTCCGATTTTATTCCCAATAACTCAAAACTTGCCTTGAGCATTATAACACTGAAAGTATACTACAGCAAGGATATATTCATCTCGTGTAGCGATTACTTGACCACAATCAGTGAGGCTCTACAGCAATAGTTCTCATTTTTTTTTTTTTTTAGTAAAGGTACACTAACTAATGTAATCATTACCCTGGCACTAATTCTTTATATATATATATAATATATATATATATATATATATATATATATATATATATAATATATATATATATATATATATATATATATGCAATGTTACGAAGTGCCAAGTATCTGGTTACTACGCTTACCAGTCCATTTATTGTTATCTCACAAAAAAAAAGCCAGGAAAACCTGAACCCTCATCACAAGGTATTAAACGACTGAATACTCTAAAGGCAAACAGTGATACCTTAACAACTTACCAGTATTGCAGAAAATCAGACTAAGTTCATCAAAACAGGTGTGAGGTAATCTTGTAAGTAATTAAATTAATCAAAGGGCATCAACAACTTTAAAAGTCTAAGTATTTCCCTGATTTCAGAAGTCTAAGTACTTCCCTGGTTCTAAGTCACTTCAAGTAAATTGAAGGAAAGCAGATTAATCACCACTCTATGTTTCAACCTAACATAAGTATAATCATAATTAAATGCAAATATACTGGTTAGAAAGGAAATACTTATAAAAATTTTAAATACAAAAATTTATTATTAAACTCAAAGTTTATAAGTGAAATTCACAATATCAGGGAAAATTACTGTTACTTGAAAACAAAGTAAAGTTTAATTAATTCTTGAATCAAATTAAGTAAAATTAAATCAAAATTAATTTATCACAAAATTAAGAAAATTAATTCAATCAAAATTGAAAAGGGTTAGGCAATAACTGAAAATTTGAAATTAATTCACAAGTGCCAAACAATAATAAAACTTGAAAAGAATTCTAAGTAAATGCAAATTAATTCACAAGTGTTAAATTTAATTAAATGTGCAATGATTAAGCAATGAAAATAACTAAGTCAATTAAATTGTGAATGCAAATGAAAATATAAAATAAAAAGGCACACTTCAATAAGAAAATGAACAAGTGCACAAACAATGGAACAAACACAAAACACAAAAATTCGCAATGTGTAAAAGTGTAAATCTTTTTCACTCAAAACATTGTAACCATCAGTTTTTACCAAACCTTCGTAACCATCTGTTATTAGTTACTAGTTAACCACTGTTCATATCAGTTATTAGTTTCTTACCAAACCATCATAACCATTAGATATTATTTGCAACTAATAAAAATATAACACACTTTACCTTTTTGGTATACCAATTTCTTTCTTTCTTGCCGCAGCTTGTATCACACTTTCACAAAAACCAGGTGCCGTTACAACAACATTTGTTCAGATTTACAAAAAACACTAAATAATACTAGATAAACTCTAAGAAATATCAAATCTAAAATTCTCAAGTTACGAGTGACCAGTTTATAAATACGAAATCGTTACGTTACTTTAAGATCAAAAGTGCTATGCGATGGAGAGAGAGGGAGAGAGAGAGAGAGGGAGATCTGATCGCCTCGCAGTTCTAAGATATAATGAATCTCTCTTCCTTACAGAAACTGGACAGGGCAGATGACACAAAATGCTTTTGGGCTATAACTCTTCCAGAAGCTTCGAAATCTTACGCAACTTCATATACAGTGTGTAACCTGCACGTGGCTTTGACAAAGACATACACGTATGAGTTCAGTCTGGTAAAAAAAAAGACACGTACTCTACTCGATCGACACGAAGGAGAAGGCTTATCACACATGGTGACAGATTCCCAAAACACAAATGAAGTCTGGAGCTCGCTTATCAAACGTGTTGACAGATTAGGAAAGCAAACGGATCTCGGAGACCCTCTAATCTCAAAGTGTTGACATAACAGGGAAACAATCGTAGTTTCGAATGGACAAAGAAAATCTCTCTCTTTTTTCATTCTATGTTATATATATATTCTTTTACAACATGTTATGCAAAACCTGAACACACATTTTAAACATCCTATCTCTAAGCTATCTAGGAATCTCAAAAAATGTTGCACAATTCTACATAACATTTTATACAGTCACAGAGGAGATATATGCATTTTAAAAGTAGAAATATATATACACTTATAATAGTTATATGAAGACTTCTGCAAGTTTTTTTTTTTTTAATAAATGTTCAGAGATGATTTAGCCGAGACAAAATTCAAGACAATCTTGCGGCACCCTAGGCACCGCCTGTGGCACCCTGGAACTAGTTTGAGATTCGCTGCACTAAAGGAACAATGAACTCATCCATACATCTTCCTCGATTCCCCAGAGCAGATGCGTTTTCATAGAAATACAAATAATTATTCTTCATCAACGAAGAATGAGTCTACATCACTTTCACTTCAGTAGCCTTTATATACAGCTCTATTTATTTTCGGTGTATTTTATTTGTAAAATATCAGTTAATACGTACACGTGGATTGTACATATTGCATTTTATTCATTCTCACACACAGCACGCTTTATGTAAACACACACACACACACACACACACACATATATATATATATATATAAAGATAAATGCCACGAAGGAAAAATAAACGAAGGAGTCTGCGAGATCTTTCGGCTGAAAAGCCCTTTACTGAAGCAGCTACTGACAAAAATACGAGAAAAGACAATACAAGAAGGTTCGTATAACTGACAGATAGGGATTATAAAAAGATTAGTGCCTAGAATCCGACACACCTGGAAGATAAGAAACCTTCCCAAACAAGCATAAACAAAGGGTGCAATTAAAGGTTTAAGACAATCATCTCAGATACAATCTCCAGACAATTAAAGGATTAAAGGTGACAGCTATACGGAACCTGGTAGACAAAACCATATTCACAAAAAATGACAGACATACATTACAATAAAAAATTTTTTAATAACTCTAAGGCAACTGATTTTTATTTAAGTCAGTAATTATATATTTGAGGTCATTCTTAAACATGTTACAGATACAAGGGTCTAAATGAAAAAGGCCACGACTAACATTGAAATTACAATGAAAAGTAAGTTGTATTAAAGCAGATTCTAAAAGATTTCGTGATAAGACATCTCTTGACCGTGCAATTACTGAACTGTCAATCCAATTAATTCGGTGGTTGTTTTCACTTAAATGAATAAATAATGCATTAGATTTTTTGCCCCAGTTTTTACAGAGTATTTATGCTGGCTTAGCCTTACTTCTAAGCCCTTGCTCGACTGTCCGAGGTAGAATGAGGGACAATCCATACATGGAATTTTATATATTATGTTGTTGCTTTCTCTGGGGCCATTTTTTATTAACATTCTTTTTAGTGTGTTATTATAGGAAGAAACAAGGTTGACATTAAAAGCTTTTAGCAATGGTTTAATGGTTTCAAATCCGTTAAAATAAGGCAAACTGAGAATGTTCTTAGAATTTTCTTTCTGTGTGTTGTTTTCAGTATAAAACTTTTTGTGGGCTTTATTATAACAAATGTCTAATATATGTGAAGGATAGCATAAATCTTTCCCTATTTTTCTTATGTATTCAATTTCTTGATCCAAATATTGTGGACTGACAATTCGCAATGCTCGTAAAAACATAGAGGAAAAAATTGATATTTTTATATTAAGATGGTGGCCTGAGAAGAAATGAACATAAGTTAAGTTGTTAGTCGGTTTCCTATAATACTGAATTTACATTGAAATGGTTCTCTATGTATCAAAACGTCTAAGAAAGGGAGGCAATTGTCTTTTTCTAATTCTAGAGTAAACTTAATCGATGGTACCTGGTTATTTAATTTAGAGAGTAAATCATTTACATCAATACCGACAGGAAGAACAGCTAAACAATCATCAACGTAACGATACCACTTTACAGGAATATGAATGATATTAGGTAAGTAGCGTTTTTCGAAGAATTCCATATACAGGTTTTGAGAGCAATGGTGATAAAGGATTTCCCATTGCCATGCCAAAAAATTTGTTGATAAAATTCACCATTGAATATAAACTTACAATCACAAATGCACAAACTCGTGAGTGAAATAATGTGACTTATAGGTAGAGGTAATTCATGCTGAGTTAGTTCATTGCTAAGATATTCTAAAATAGAGTCTATAGGGACTTTAGTAAAAAGAGAACATACGTCAAAACTAACGCATCTTATCAGTAGGGCAAAGAGCAATTTTGTATAATTTATCAACTAAATCTAGAGAATTATATATATGAGAATCGGAGATGGTTCCAAGTAAACGGGGACAAGATC
>NC_087203.1:40580825-40598325 GCF_015104395.2 Macrobrachium nipponense
ACAAGTATTTAATAAAATGTAAGTACCTATAAATAAACACGTTATACACAGTAATTTTGTGGGGTTCTTTTTCAATAATAATAATTTGGTGTCATCACTTTCTCGTGATGATTAAATGGAAAAATAAAGTCCACAGTAGTATATATTATGTAGTACATTGCTAAATACAATTATCATTTCTATGTTGACTTCAGGCTGGAGAGGCCAGCTGATCAAGTTTGCGAAAGCTACCTGTATTTAGCAATATACTACATATTATATACTACTGTGGACATTATTTTTCCAATAATAATAATAATAATAATAATAATAATAATAATAATAATAATAATAATGTTAGTTTGAACGTACTGCGGAAACCACTACCTATGGTACATCATTGGACCGTGACCGGAAGTTGAAAATGAACCCCCCCCCCCCCCCCCCCCCCCCGCCCCCACCCGCCCCCACCGCCCCCTCTCTTTCGCCACACAGGTTCCCAAAGCAGCAACAGCTGTTCGTAGACCAGGTAACGATGCTTAAGGTTATTTGCCACATCAAGACCGCCTAAGGGCTAACAACGACCAACAAATACACGAAAGGCAGAAATATAGGAGAAACTCCGCGTTTTGGCGAGTCATTCCAAGCGACCACCCGTGACAGGACCATCAGTTTATAACTGGAGACTTTATAAAAATCTCAACGAGACTTACAACAAAATTCCATCGCATTTTTATATACTTTTCTCAAAATTTCTCGTATGTTATACCAGTTGGCGTCATAGGACCGTAGTGCATACCATTTTAGTGGTGACGCTTATAGTTTCAAAATACAGAAATTACTCATAGACGCAACTCGAAAAGGGTGGAGGGCCTCTTAGAAATATCTAAGTCATATGTGTTCCTCCCTCTTATCTTTATAAGCAGTTTTTCGTCCCCATCCCTCACTCCCCCTCACACGCACACACACACACACACACACACACGCACAATAAGAGAGCCCATAAAAACGCCAAAATATAGAGAGAAAATACTATATTTCAGAGACTGCTGTCTCTCCCTGCCTGAAGAAACAGACAGCAGTCTCTGAAATATAGTATTTTCTCTCTATATCTTGGCGTTTTTATGGGCTCCTTTTATTAGATGGAATTCTGTTGTAACAGAACATTTTTACTAGTCATATATATATATATATATATATATATATATATATATATATATATATATATATATGTGTGTGTGTGTGTGTGTGTTGTGTGTGTGTGTGTATGTGTGTATGTAAGTATGTACATATGTATGTGTATTACAATTTACAGTTTATAATTTAAAGCATGCTTTTCCTTTTCATATTTCGGAATGGTAGAATGAATTCGGAGAGTAACCTAAAATTTTATTTCTTCGCAACCCTCACGTGGTGTTAACATTTATTAGCATATGTGAGCTGTGAGGTATTCGATCTAACTATATATTATATATCTCTATCTATATAATATATATATTATAGAGATAGGTAGATATTATAGATAATAAATACCAAAAAGCTCACATACGCTAATAAATGTAACATCACGGGAGGGTTACATAGAGCATAAAATTTTAGGCTTTTATACGAAATCACTGTGATCACGCTGAAATATGAAACTGCGAGGTAGGTTTCTAACTGCCAACTGTAAGGATGAATACTGATGTACTCAACTGCGTAAAAATTTAGATACAATTTCTGTTAAGGTTTACTTTTTTTTAGCAATTTCTTGTCCCAAAAGGCCCGCCTCTTTACCGAACGGGAATGACAAGGTAAAACACGAAAAGGGCTACTTTTGAGAGAAATTTCTTTTTCAAAGACTCGCGTCTTTACAGAACGAGAATTATAAAGGAAAGTAGGAATTTTACTCCATTTCAAGGAAGTCTTGGAACGCCATAAAACGTCACATGGGTGATTCACAACTTCTAAAATCAATTATTCTACAGTTGCGTATCACGACATGAAAAAGAAGTGTAGGAAACCATTGAAACTTTCATAATCTTTCCTAGGAATGGACACTGTTAACTCACTGACGGGTATTTAAAACGCGCCGGAAGCAAGCATTACGCCAACTGCAGCAGGTAAGGTCTCGATGCATGTACTCACACCAGTAGCAATTACTTGTACAAGTTGAATTTTCCTACTTGGGGGCTTACGCCGCTAGTTACCACGTGGGAATCTGCTGTGAATTGCGACAGGAGACGGCGGGAAATAACGCCGTCTGGAAATCGTACCTTTTCTTGGAGTCCGGAGGAGCCGCCAGTTAAGCGGAAGGCCCCAAGAGATCAAAAGTTAAATTTCGACAGTAGGGAATTTCCATATTTGCTTCCTGATCGATAGGCTTCGGAATATTTTCATAATGGCAGCTTCCAGTAACCGTGGAACAGCTTCCAATGTCATGGCTTCCAGGGTATACAATTTCCAAACGTCTCAAGTGGTTCTAAATGCTTCAGACTGCTTTCGATTACAAAAGTTCCACGTGCTGTGAAACAGTTTCCTATTCAACAGCTTTCCAGTGCCTCAAATAGCTTTCAGTGTGACAAATTCCACTTGCTTCAAATAGCTTTGAATGTGACATCTTCCACGTGTTTCAAATAGCTTTCAATGTGACATCTTCCACGTATTTCAAATAGCTTTCAATGTGACAACTTCCACGTGCTTCAAAAAGCTTTCAGTGTGACAAATTTCACTTGCTTCAAATAGCTTTCAATGTGACATCTTCCACGTGCTTCAAATAGCTTTCAATGTGACATCTTCCACGTGCTTCAAATAGCTTTGAATGTGACATCTTCCACGTGCTTCAAATAGCTTTGAATGTGACATCTTCCACGTGCTTCAAATAGATTTCAGCGTGACAAATTCCACTTGCTTCAAATAGCTTTCTACGGAACAGTGTCACAGTACTAAGAAATACCCTTCATATTGTGAAATTAACTTTCCTAACAATAGCTTCAAGGGAAAAAATGACCTTCATTTTAATTTTCTGGAAATCCGCGTGGCTTCCATCAGTATCTACTAATCACCCTTTTGGAATTCCTGTAGCTTCCAGAAACAATATAATTTACTTCCTTTGGTAGTTTCTCGTAGCTTGAAATTTCTTCTTCTCCCGGGAGTTTCAGTAGCAAGAAATAGTAGCTACGAATTAGTTTATCCCCGGATAATCTGCAGCAGTCGAAAAGTCTTTGTCTGGCAATACTTTTTAGTAGTTACAAGTGGATTTATATGTAGTTCCTGCAGAAAAGAATGATCTATCTTATCGTACCTTTCAGTAGTTTTGAAGAATCCTTTTGCTCAAGCATTCTCCAGCAGCTAGCCAATCTTCTTTCTTAAATGAGCTTCCAAAAATTGCTGGGTACTCTTGCTTACATTGGTCAGTACCCAAAATGATCTTTGTTCCTCCTAGTATTTCACCTTTGCCCTCGGTGGAACCCAGTAACTGTAAGCTCTCTCTACTTGTACTGCAATTATATAACTTTAAATGATCTTCGTCCTCACCTGCATTCAAGCGCCATATTTTAACTTCACTGTTAATGACATTCGGCAGTTTTAAATTACCAATGATCCTGGTGGCATTCAGTAGCTTTAAATTACCAATGATCCTGGTGGCATTCAGTAGCTTTAAATTAACAATGATCCTAGTGGCATTCAGTAGCTTTAAATTACCAATGATCCTATGGCATTCAGTAGCTTTAAATTACCAATGATCTGGTGGCATTCAGTAGCTTTAAATTACCAATGATCCTGGTGGCATCAGTAGCTTTTAAATTACCAATGATCTAGTGGCATTCGTAGCTTTAAATTACCAATGATCCTGGTGGCATTCAGTAGCTTTAAATTACCAATGATCCTAGTGGCATTCAGTAGCTTTAAATTACCAATGATCCTAGTGGCATTCAGTAGCTTTAAATTACCAATGATCCTAGTGGCATTCAGTAGCTTTAAATTACCAATGATCCTGGTGGCATTCAGTAGCTTTAAATTACCAATGATCCTGGTGGCTTTCAGTAGCTTTAAATTACCAATGATCCTAGTGATTCAGTAGTTTAAATTACCAATGATCCTGGTGGCATTCAGTAGCTTTAAATTAAAAATGATCCTAGTGGCTTTCAGTAGCTTTATATTACCAATGATCCTGGTCCCATTCAGTAGCTTTAAATTGCCAATAATCCTGGTGGCATTCAGTAGCTTTAAATTACCAATAATCCTACTGGCATTCAGTAGCTTTAAATTACCAATGATCCTGGTGGCATTCAGTAGCTTTAAATTACCAATAATCCTACTGGCATTCAGTAGCTTTAAATAACCAATAATCCTAGTGGCATTCAGTAGCATTAAATTACCAATAATCCTATTGGCATTCAGTAGCTTAAATAAACCATAATCTAGTGGCATTCAGTAGCTTTAAAGTACCAATAATCCTACTGGCATTCAGTAGCTTTAAATAACCAATAATCCTAGTGGCATTCAGTAGCATTAAATTACCAATAATCCTAGTGACATTCATTAGCTTTAAATTACCAATAATCCTGGTGGCATTCAGTAGCTTTAAATTTACCAATAATCCTAGTGGCATCAGAACCTTTAAATTACCAATAATCCTAGTGGCATTCAGTAGCTTTAATTTTCAAATTACCAATGATCCTAGTGGCATTCAGTAGCTTTAAATTACCAATGATCCTAGTGGTATTCAGTAGCTTTAAATTACCAATGATCCTGATGGCATTCAGTAGCTTTGAATTACCAATGATCCTAGTGGCATTCAGTAGCTTTAAATTACCAATGATCCTAGTGGCATTCAGTAGCTTTAAATTACCAATGATCCTAGTGGCATTTAGTAGTTGTAAATTACCTCTGCACTTGATATTTTCTTCCCGGTGGCATCCAGTACCCAGAACGTATTCACCCTTTAGTCAACTTCATTAGTTAAATACAAAGTTGTTTTTGCAGTATCAAAGAGGTATTATATGTGTTCCCACTTTACTTATATCCGCAAAAAAAAAAAAAAATCTCCATATGACTTGTCACTGGCCCTATTAGCAGAGATAGTAGATTCATATCAACTGTGAATTTGATGTCTAGGCCAATCCCTTACGACGCTCCTGATTGGCTGTTGACAAGCCAATCACGGGGCTGGAAACTCTCAGCCTCTAGAGAGAGTTCACATAGGCAGGTTGTATGTTCCATCTCCTCTCAGGGTACGTCTTTCAAAAGTATACCTCAGCCCTGTGACTGGCTTATTGACAGCCAATCAGGAGCGTAGTAAGGGATTGGCCTAGACATCAGATGCACGGTTGATGTGAGTCTACTATAGCTATTATTAGCAGTTCTTATAACATGGTAGTTTACGTCAACCGAACTCTCAAATTTGACACAAAATTTTATCGATGTATGTTGTTTGCATAATTATAAGTAATTTTCAGAGTTTTCAATGTCATCAGGTGCATTTTCCTATTAACTGTAGACGCAAAAGTTCATTGATTTCTAGTACCAAACATACACATCATACTGAAATGCGCTGGCGAGAGGTAGAGACAGTGGCCTTGCATAGTATGCTGTACGCTCAAATCAGATCCACAGATTGCCTTTAAAATAGTGCTTTCAAAAGCAATGACATTGGAAACGAAAGCTTCTTCGGCTACTGTTCAAATAACTGAGATGTACTTCATCAAACATCTGCACTACACTCTTGTCAGATACCTATACGGCATTAAGGACAAACTGAAATGGAACTCGCAATTTTTCTTGGACTAAACAACTTACTCGTCCAGCAACTATGCAAGACCATCAAGTAGAAGGAGAGCAGAGACGGAAGGAAATGAGCCTTGATGTGGCGAGATGGTGACGGGGGCTTGTCTCAAACCCAAGAAACAGAAGAGGAAATCATTTCGAAAGAACGCGAATTGCCCGTCTCGATTTCAGTGTAAACGTCTGGCAGACTGCTACTTTCCTATTCTGTGGCTGGCCGACACAGACTTGGCAACCAAATGCCCCTGACAAGACCAAGGTCAAAAGAAATGGAAAAAGAAAGACCTTTCCGGCCTCCAAAGGACGCAACATACCAACCTCCCAGAAAGCGAAAGTAAAGGAACAGGACTCTTTATGCTGTTTCTTCCCCCTTACTAGCCTTAATTCTTGTTCTTTTATATGAAACTCAAAGCCGGGGATTTATATTCTTTTCCATTTATTTATTTCCATTAATTTTTTTATACTTTTTTTTTTTTACTTTTTAAAGGGCCTCTCACCAAGAGCTACCATGACCTTCCTAGTATAGTATAATTGTTGTTTGAAGTATATATATATATATATATATATATATATATATATATATATATATATATATATATGTATATATATATATATATATCTCTATTTACACGCCTCCAATACTATGCAATGATCAGGGCCACTGCACGACTTTCACGTACTCATTTCCACAAATCTCCACACGCTTGCAACCTCCCGTCTCGAAGTCATCATCCAAATAGGTCTAGGTCTTCAAACTCCTCTGGCGCCAAGCTGATGACACTTCCACGTACTATCATAATCCCATGGGTGGTGCCGACTGACATACATCCAAGCCATCTCCATCATCTCTGCATGAAGAAATTCCGTGATTTCCCCGATAGCATCATTGCTCATTCTGTGTAATAATTTGACTCACAATATTCTTCTTATATCTCTTTTCGTAAACTGGGAAAATCTTGTAGGTAGTTTTATTATTTTACCACGATTCGCGTCCATATAACAATAAAGACAGCATTAGACTAATTTATATTAAGGGTTTTTTTTTTTTTTTTATTTTTTTTTTTTTTTTTTTGCTTTCTAAATGTTATTCAGGGTAACCTATTGCTTGATTTGCTTGATTTGTATTTTTTAGTCTTTCAATAACTTCCAACTCAAGAGAAACCTTATTGGAAGTCGTTGTTCCCAAATATCTGAAAGAATCATTCATTTATGAATATTCTGTCTTCATGCTTCTGCTTTTCTTGAATTCATCTTGGTATACATCTTATATGATGCATTCATTTATTTAAGTTTTTTTTTTGCGCTAATAAAGAAGTCATCATTATCTGCGTATTCAAATTGCAAATATTCTCTTCCATCTCCGACAATTTTTTCTCCATTATAAAACCCACAAGGGTGGCGGGGGGGGGGGGGGTCGGGGGGGGGGGGGGGGGGGGGGGGTTGGCGGGCTGGTGAAAGCAAAGTTAAAACAACATTCTTGAGTACCATCTCCACCATTTACTGCAAAATCACGACTATAGGCCGTGACTCCAACGATATAAACACTGCATCCACTCTGTTCAGGGACAGTTTCTAATAGCTTCCCATATTCAACGCGAACACCTTTGTGACCTGAGTCGTTAAATAATATTTGTCATTGGATCCCGTCTTGTCAACAGCTTCTTTGTAATCGAAAAGGCGAAGAGGCTATCAGAAGAGATTTTTAAGCTTCAATCAATGACACAGTGTCTAAACATACAACCATACATACATACATACTATAATAAGAAGATTCACATCAACCGTGCATTTGATGTCTAGGCCAGTCCCTTACGACGCTCCTGATTTGGCTGTTGATAAGCCTATCACAGGACTGGAAACTCTCAGCCCCTCGAGAGTTAACATAGGCAGGATCTATGTTCCACCTCTCCTGAGGGATACTTTTGAAAGACGTATCCCTCAGGAGAGGTGGAACATAAATCCTACCCATGTGAACTCTCTCAAGAGACTGAGAGTTTCCAGCCCTGTGACTGGCTTATCAACAGCCAATCAGGAGCGTCGTGAGGGACTGGCCTAGACATCAAATGCACGGTTGGTGTGAATCTACTATAACAATAAGGTCAGATAAAATTAAGCTTTACATTAACATATAGTTAGAATAATCTCATAGTAATTACCAACGAAAAACCACCATCAGCAACAACAACAGCAATGTCAATGAAATCGAAACAACCAAGACACAACACAGGTGAACGGAAGTTGAAACAACAGAGCCCTCGTGGGGCTCTGCGAGTCCTAGACCGATGCTGGGCTGGGTCTCTAGGCATTGGCCTTGGGTCTAGGTCTGGGCCCTCACGTACTCGCGTATCAGCATTCCCAACAACCTGGGCACACTGGGCAGAGGAGAGGAAGGTTTCTCTTCGACCGGTACCCCCAGACAACGGATGCCTCTCTGGATGACTCATCCATCCACGCTGCGTTATGAGTCTGTTATGCAAGCTTATTCCTCGCTGCTTATTCTCCTTTTCATCAATGATAATGATTACCTGGTCGATTGTTGTAAATGTTATCTTAAGGAAAAAAACGAACAAGTGTATTCCAAGAGTTTCTGAGAAGGAACAAGACGCTATTTGAGGTTTTACGAGAATAGCGACATATTGCTGATTCATGTCTATAAATAGACCTTTACTAAGTCTTCTCACCTGTACTATATGATGACAAAAGATTACAGTGACGACAGAGACGGAGTATTCCCGACAAATCTGGTTAAATCCAACGCAACTGGTTAAAGGAAGACTTTCGTCTCGTGCAAATCGTGGTATAAATGCATAAATCTAATACTGGCTTTTTACGTTTACACAGATGTTGATAAATAACGCCCAGTTACCAGGGCAAAACAGAAGGCACTGGTATTCCAGATTGAAGTTCAAAACCAATCATTTACTTATCTATATAAATTGTTTGTTGAACAAATCGATGCATTAATTCACAGGCGTTACCGTAAACATAATAGCCACAATGGCCTCTTAACTTATCAAATTCTTTGCTCTTGTTGTTTTTGGATACGCTTGTCACTACAAAGCCTCGAGATCCAACTTCAAAGAAATATGAAAGGAATCATGACGTCCGGTAGCGGGAAACGAACACCGTGATTTCGTTCATATTTCTTTGAATTTGGATCTCGATGCTTTGTAGTGACAATTGTATCAAAAAAAAAAAAAAAAAAAAAAAAAAAAAAAAAAAAAAAACGAGCATAGAATTTGAGAAGTTAAGAGAGCATTGTGGCTGTTACATTTACATACGTATCTGGTGAAAATGACCAGTAGATTTATACGCGCAAGCACACACGCACGCACACACACACACACACACACACACACACACACATATATATATATATATATATATATATATATATATATATATATATATATATATATATATATAAATGATGAATTGCAGGACGTTCAATAATGGTATCTATTCCGGCGTTCGAACAGCTTATTCTCACAAAGTCTTCGGATTTCTACTGTTAACCAATCATCAGCTGCAAATATTAATTTTTACCATTTTAACAGCCGGTCAGAATTCGGAAAAACCGACTGCCACATTGTAAGTTAAAAATTAACAACAGCCGACGAATGGCATATATATAAATGACCAAATCCAAAACAATAGTATTAAATATACAATCACAATGGCAACAATACACGGTAAGGTCAGTTGAAAAATACAGTATATGAAATATGTAACACTGACTATGAAACCCTACATATAACTGAAACAACTTCAAGGGCGAAATCGAGCTATTGATGTTTAAAGTTGGCTTCAAGGATTTGATAAGGAGGCTTAATAATTATTATTATTAATTATCATTACTCAGAACGCCAGTCATACGGAACTGGAAAAGTCACTCAGGTATAACTGCAAGGGTTTGACAAGGATATTTTCTTTGCTCTTTAGTTTATTCCTGCAGGTTCCAATGTTGCGACAGCGAGGGACATACTGCTAGACCATAAAAGGCAGTTACCAGACACTAATTGCTAGACCCTAAATAGCAGTTACCAGAAAGTGATTGCTGATCCTAAATAGAAGTTACCAGAAACTGCTTGCTGGACCTTAAACAACAGCTACCAGAAACTGATTGCTAGATCAAAAATGGCAGTTACCAGACACTGCTTGCTAGACCTTAAACATCAGTTACCAGAAAGTGATTGCTAGACCCTAAATAGCAGTTACCAGAAACTGATTGCTAGACCCTAAATAGCAGTTACCAGAAACTGATTGCTGGACCCTAAATAGCAGTTACCAGAAACTGCTTGCTGGATCCGTAAATATAGCAACATTACCAGACATTATTGCTGGACCCTAAACAGCAGTTACCAGTAACTCCTTGCTGGATCGTAAATAGCAGTTACCAGACACTATTGCTGGACCCTAAACAGCAGTTACCAGTAACTCCTTGCTGGATCGTAAATAGCAGTTACCAGAAACTGCTTGCTGGACCCTAAATAGCAGTTACCAGAAACTGCTTGCTGGACCCTAAATAGCAGTTACCAGACACTATTGCTGGACCGTAAACAGCAGTTGCCAGAAACTGCTTGCTAGACCCTAAACAGCAGTTACCAGACACTAACTGCTAAATCCTAAATAGAAGTTACCAGAAACTGCACATTTAAAGGCGCAAACAATGTCAGAACACCATTTACGAGCGATCAGAGATCTAGAGACCGTGGTGGGAACATATTTTCATCTTAAATTTTAAGAGTAAATTGTTCGTCAATCAATTCGAGGGAAATGTAGGTCGTCCTTCATTCAGCGAATCGTGAATGATCCAGACAGTGACTATTGATTTATTGTTTCTCTTTTTACTCTTGAATTGTAACCGAGTACCGAACCTTCCCTGAAAAAGCGGGACGCCAGATATCAAAAACTGACTAAAGAATCTTCTTGAAAATCATCTCATTATGTTTCCCAATAATAATAATAATATTAATAACAACAATAACAATAACAATAACAATGAAATTACCAAGATATTTCTTCTTAAAACTAACCTAACCTAACCTAACTAAACCAAGGGGCATGGCAAAAGAAACCGGGGATGGTGCAATACTAGTTATACATTTCAGGAATCTGCGCCCCGGTTAAAGAATAGAATATAGTATTTAGGCCAAAGGACAATCGCTGGGACCTATGACGTCATTCAGCGCTGAAACGGAAATTGACAGGAAAGGGTTAGAGAGGTGTAACAGGAGGAAATCCTAAGTATGAAACAATTGTTAGTAGAGGGTGGATTGTCAGATGGTGAAAGAGAATATGAATGGAGGTACAGTAAGAGGAACGAAAGAGGTTGCAGCAATGGTTAATGTAAAGGATCGAGCAAGTGGCGTGAGTGGCCTAGAAATTCTTTAAAGAGCCTAGAGAATGACTCACCGAGTAGGAAAGCAATATAAGTAATCGGGGTTGATGTAGTCATTCAAACATGCACGTTGACTTTTCACAAGATGCACAAATTATTCAGTTATATAATTTGTAGCGAAATAGCTGCGAATCGACAACTTATAAACGCTGTAGAGGAACAAGCGAACAAATAAACGTCCACAATAAGCAATGATAAAAAAAATAATAATCAATAATAACAAAAAAACTTATTCTGAAGACGTTCACTTGAAGCGTCGTGAGAGAAGGGCACCAAGTACACTAGGTACGATTTTAATGAGATTAACAAGATTATAAATTGGTGGACATCACTGAAGACTTATAGGGGGGAGAAGCTGGTGAGAGGTTTATAGTCTAGGAACTTTTAACAAAAAGGAAATATATTAACAAGAATGGCTCGAGCTATTAAGTTTCTTTTTATCAAGGATGGCTTTGGGTTAAGATGACTCCATATATATTATATATATATATATATATATATATATATATATATATATTATATATAATACAATATATATATATGTATATATATATATATATATATATATATAGATATATATAAATTCTTCTGTTAAAACGGGATATGTCTCAAGTATAAAAAAGTCCATTAAAAAACACTGCTTTAAAACAAATCACTATATTTCAGTGGACTTACTTCCACCCTTATCAAGCATGATAAAGGTTTATCTTTAAAACCACTGTTATAATGGGTCTTTTATACTTGAGAAGTATATATAAGTATATAAAAAGTAACGCCGTGACTAAACGCACCTCAACTAAGCGGGATTATGTGTACGATATGAGGATGAAGAAGAGATCAGCGGTTTGGAGCCGTCTATCCAAGGATCATAATAAAAAAAAAGAGCTGCAATTGTACGTGGAAGGACATTCACGTTAAGGATTTGGCCGAGGCTTGAAAAAATAATAAAAGAGGGACAGGAAGTAATATGTAATTGGACGGAGAGGTTGATAGAAGAAGGAGGAAAATAAAGAAGAAGAAGTATTGCACCTTAGCAATCGAGACGATTTGTTGCATAGCCCAGGGAGGAGACGCAAACACGAAATCAACTAGAAGCTGTCTTGAAGGGAATCTAAGCCTTATTAAATTAAAATATGAAAAATGGGTCTTAGCAAAATAATGGACAGTGAGTGTGCTTAATAAGTCTGTCTCGAATTGCCATTACTGATGTCTAAAATTGACATTACTGGTGTATAAAATTGCCATTGCTGATGTCTAAAAAAAGCCATTACTAATGTCTAAAATTGCCATTAATAATGTCTAAAAAAAAGGCCATTACTAATGTCTAAAAAAGCCATTACTAATGTCTAACAAAAGCCATTACTGATGTCTAAAATTGACATTACTGATGTCTAAAAAAGCCATTACTAATGTCTAAAATTACCATTAATAATGTCTAAAAAAGGCCATTACTAATGTCTAAAAAAGCCATTACTAATGTCTAAAAAAGGCCATTACTAATGTCTAAAATTGCCATTAATAATGTCTAAAAAAGGCCATTACTAATGTCTAAAATTGCCATTAATAATGTCTAAAAAAAAGGCCATTACTAATGTCTAAAAAAGCCATTAATAATGTCTAAAATTGCCATTAATAATGTCTAAAAAAGCCATTACTAATGTCTAAAATTGTCATTGCTGTTGCCTAAAAAAGCATTACTAATGTCTAAAATTGGCATTACTAATGTCTAAAAAAAAGCCATTATTAATGTTTAAAATTGCTATTACTAATGTCTAAAACTGCCCTCACTGACGTCTGAAAAGCCATTACTGCTGCCTAAAATTGCCATTTCTAAAATTACCATTACTGATGTCTAATATTGCCATTACTAATGCCTAAAAATCCCTTACTAATGTCTAAAATTGCCAATACTAATGTCTAAAATTGCCATTACTGATGTCTAAAAAAGTCATTACTAATGTCTGAAATTGCCAATACTAATGTCTAAAAAAAAGCCATTGCTAATGCTTAAAATTGTCATTACTAATGTCTAAATTGCCATCAAAAATGTCTAAAATTGCCATAATTGATGCCAAAAAAGCCATTACTAATGTTTGAAAAAACCATTACTAATGTCTAAAATTACCATACTGATACTAAATGCTTCCGAGCAAAACAATGGGCAATGTCTAAAAAAGCTATTCCTAATGTCTCAAATTGCCATTACTGATATCTAAAATAGCCATTACTAAATGCTTCCGAGCATAACAATGGACAGCGTGTGTGTCTCAAGATGTCTAAAAATTTCCATTACTCAAGCAATGCGTATCGCTACTTGAAAATTACCGTCTCGGAAACTACAGCTGACAGAAGAATTAGCATGATTTTCGATGCCACAGAAGAAGCTTCTACTACAGTAGATTCACATCAACCGTGCATTTGATGTCTAGGCCAGTCCCTTACGACACTCCTGATTGGCTGTTGATAAGCCAACCACAGGGCTGGAAACTCTCGGTCTCTCTTGAGAGGGATACATCTTTCAAAAGCATCCCTCACGAGAGGTGGAACAAGCATCCAACCCATGTGAACTCTCGAGAGAGACCGAGAGTTTCCAGCCTTGTGATTGGCTTATCAACAGCCAATCAAGAGCGTCGTAAGGGACTGGCCTAGACATCAAATGCACGGTTGATGTGAATCTACTACAGTATAGGGTTATTAGGCCACTGGGACACCCAATAGAAAGCAGAGGCGATTGTTTCAGGAAAATCAGAACAGAATTTAGGCCAAGGGTCCAGCACTGGTATACCTATGTAGGCCATTCAGAAAAAGGAAAAGAAACTGACATTGACATTAAGATGGTTTGAAAGGCGTAACAGGAGGAAAACCTCAAGCAGTTGCACTGTGAAACTGTTGTTAGAGTGGGTTAGAGAGAGAACATGAACGGAGGTACACTAAAATAAATGAGAAAGGTTGCAGCTAGGGGCCGTATACGGACGCCACGCTGCAAAGACCTCAAGTAATGCCTACACTGCTCGCTTGAGGGGCACTGACGTAATCCTCCCACTGGGGTTGAGGATAAAGAGTGTCTTTACTGCAATATTCATGGACCTGCTTATGTAGTATTAGAATCACAAGAAAGAAAGAGACAATACTTATCCTCACTAAAAAAAAAATACTAAGCAGGTCAAATCCTCACTAAAAAAAACACTAAGCAGGTCAAATCCTTACTAAAAAAGACAGTAAGCAGGTCAAATCCTTACTAAAAAAGACAGTAAGCAGGTCAAATCCTCACTAAAAAAAAAACACTAAGCAGGTCATCAACAGGTATAAACCTGTTTGTCTTGGTATTTACAAAAACTAAAGAAACAAAGGATATATGATTTTAATGTTGCGTAGCGGAAAAAGGATTTTTTTTAATGAGAAAAGTTATAGGAGAGAAACAATTTTGGAATATATATATATATATATATATATATATATATAATATATATATATATATATATATATATATATATATTATATAATAGTATATCTGAAATAATTATAATAATAAATTTAAAATAATAATAATTAAATAAAAAGAATAATAAATAATAATTATAATAATCTTTCTGTCACCTATATGAAAGCAAACTCAAGAGAAAAATCGAAGAAAACTAATACCTACTTTAACAGGTAAAACGATGTTATTGGGAAGTCAAGATCAGTGTAGTACATGAAAGTCTACCTTGCACAGCGTCTTAAATTGTCGAATAAAGCTTGAATTTCATTAATTTTCTTATCCACTATATTATTATTAATGTATAAGAAACCGGCATTCCATTAGTTCTTTGTGCATCTTTTAAGCAGTTCTTTATAATTTTGACCATCCACTGCATTTACATCTTCCTAGAGTTTATAATAATCCCTCGGAACGCCAGATATGTGAAAAATTCATAACTGTGCCGATTACGTTAATAAGCATTTCTATCGTGTTTAGTCTATTCTTCACGTCTCTCTATCGTTTTCCGTACCAGGCTTGGACTGCATCTTGGCAAACAATGATATCAAACTCTTCTAAATTCGCCGCCCATAAGCGGTTTCTCCCCAAATGGAAATATGGATAAACGAACATGACTAAAGCGCTGGCGAATGAATAGTTATTTGTGTAATCAGTCCAAGGACGCCATTCGCCTCGAATATATATTTAACCAATGCAATTATCAGAAGTCATTACTTAGGGTTGCCGACTAGGAAAAATCGAGAAGCAGAGACGAGGGAGGTAAGGGACGATTAAGTACACATAGCAGCTGTCATATTATCGCATCATTCATTATCATGATCACTTGTACACAGACACACACACATACCATATATATATGTATGTATGGACACGCACGAGCTATAGTAGATTCACATTTGATGTCTAGGACAGTCCCTTACGACGCTCCTAATCGATTGGCTGTTGATAAGCCAATCACAGGGCTGGAAACTCTCAGTCTCTCGATAGTGTTCACGTAGTCAGTGGTGTATGTTCACCTCTCCTGAGAAACACCTTTCAAAAGTATCCCTCAGGAGAGGTGGAACATACATCCTGCCTATGTGAACTCTCGAGGGAGACTGAGTTTCCAGCCCTGCGATTGGCTTATCAACAGCGAATCAGGAGCGTCGTAAGGTACTGGCCTAGACATCAGATGCACGGCTCATGCGAGTTTACTATAGTAGCTCTTGTCAACGGGCGTATTACGAAAGCGCGGATTCAGAATTGAAACCCTGTTCGAAAAGCGAGACAAAACGTACCATCAAAAGAGAGGCGTTTGTTTCGTCTTCACCAGCCGGGAAAATATTCTTTCAACACAGGAGGCTGAAGAAGAGTGTGGCAATACAAGGACTGACCATTTCCATCTAATATATTCCTTCAATTATGTCAGAGTTCAGGTACTTCCTGGGGAAGCATGGGATACACTATCTCCTTTGCTCAAATAAGGGCCCTCCATTCTTCCTGTCAGTCATTATGCTGATACTCAAACACTTGAGGAAGTAAGTTCAGGGAAAGTTGAATCATGGATTTCAGGTGTCTTTCAGTACTTGTTGCTTCCTTTGACTCCACGTTGTGCAATATAGCAACCACATTCTCTTCTTCTTCTCAACGAAACCTATCGTATGTCTGATAAGAAAGTTGTGACAAGAACACCGAGCAGTGTGCCCGAAACCTGCTTTCATTTTTCCATAGACTGTTTCACGACTTTCTGTACATAGTTTTAAAAGATTTGGAGATTTTCACATTGTCATTTCGAGCTTTGAGTTAATTCTTCAAGATCTTGGAAGATTTTTCAAGGGCTGGTAGCAATGGTACTATAAAAAAAATAGATTCACATCAACCGTGCATTGGATGTCTAGGCCATTTCCTTACGACGCTCCTGATTCGCTGTTGATAAGCCAATCACAGGGCTGGAAACTCTCAGTCTCTCGAGAGAGTTCACATAGGCAGGATGTATGTTCCACCTTGCCTGTGGGGGTACTTTTGAAACACGTATCCCTCAGGAGAGGTGGAACATAGATCCTACCCATGTGAACTCTCGCGAGAGAGACCGAGAGTTTCCAGCCCTGTGTTTGGCTTATCAACAGCCAATCAGGAGCGTCGTAAGGGACTGGCCTAGACATCAAATGCACGGCTGATGTGAATCTACTATAGTGAGCAGGGGTCAACAGGTATATGAAATAAAAATAAAAACTCGCCACATTCTCAATCAATGTGACGTTGCGAAATGGTTAAAACTTTTTTTTTTTTCTTTTTCATTTCTAATGTTAAACATGCCGAAAAGTTTGCGAATTCGCAGCTAGCACTATTTTCCTTATGGTTATATAAATATGATTCCTTTGACGCATTGGTATAATTCGTAATCTGTGATTTAAACCGATTTTTTTTTTTTTTTTTTTTTTTTTTTTAGCGTTGCTTAGTTCAAAAAGTACGGTGTGATAAACTTAGTATAGCGGTGCCTGAACATTTATTCTCTTTTTACACGCAGTTTTTTGGAATTTTAGTATATACGGATGTACAGGTATGTGAAACGAGTATGTATATACAGTGTATGGGTATGGGTATATGTATGTATATACATAGTAAATTCAAGTCTGTTGAGCTATGAAAAAGAAATATAAATAATTTTATTGATACTGTACATAAATTACATATATTGTATGTGTACTTATTGTAAAAAGACCTGTATGTGAAATGAGTATGTATATACAGTGTATAGGTATGGGTATACATAGTCAATTCAAGTATGTTGAGCTATAAAACAATATATATAAATAATTTTATTGATACTGTACATAAATAAATTACATATATTGTATGTGTATTTATTGTAAACAGACTTTTAACGCGTATTT
>NC_087203.1:40605825-40607091 GCF_015104395.2 Macrobrachium nipponense
GAGGTATGGAGGAGCCTGAGGAGAAGATGGTTGCCAGAGAAGTATGTGCGATTGATACAAGAGATGTACCGGAATGTATTTACCAGAGTGAGGAGCAGTGTGGGGAGACAGAAGGTTTTGAGTGAGAGTAGGATTACACCAGGGGTCTCGGCTCTGAGCCCATTTATCTTTAACATAGTGATGGATTTATAATAGAGGAAGTAAGGGAGACAGTACCATGGAACATATTGTATGCGGATGATATTGTTCTGTGTGCAGAGAGCAGGGAAGATCTGGAAGTGAAAATTGGAAAGATGGAGACAAGTACTGGAGGACAGAGGATGAGAATAAGTAGATCCAAGACAGAATATATGTGTACCACCACTGAGGGGGATGATAGAGAAAGTATTCAGCTTGGTGGAGAGCAAATAAGGAGAGTTGATAAGTTTAAGTATTTGGGATCTTTTGTTAACGCTGGAGGAAGTATGGAAGAAGAAGTAAAACATCGGGACAGGCAGGCTGGAACAACTGGAGAGCGGCCTCGGGAGTTCTCTGTGACAAAAGAGTGCCGCTTAGGTTAAAAGGAAAATTTCACAAGACGGTGGTAAGAACAGCAATGCTGTATGGTACGGAAACAGCAAGCATGAGAAAAGCAGAGCAGAAGAAGATGGATGTGGCAGAAATGAGAATGCTTAGGTGGATGTCTGGGGTAACAAGAGTGGATAGGATCAGAAATGACTACATAAGGGGGTCAACTAAGGTGGTGGAAGTATCAAAGAAAGTGCAGGAAGGGAGGCTGAGATGGTATGGACAACCTGTTGAGGAGAGATGAGGACCACGCTGGGAGACATACTATGGTGGGTGGAGGTGCAAGGAAGAAGAAAAAGAGGGAGACCAAGAAAGAGATGGAAGGACTGTGTGAGGGGAGACTTAAATGAGAAGGGAATTGATGAGGCAGAAGCACAAGATAGAAATAGATGGAAACGGCTCATCCGAAACGGCGACCCCATATAAAAATGGGAAAAAGCTGGGAAGAAGAAGAAGATATATATATATATATATATATATATATATATATTATATATATATATATATATAATCTCATGTTTTTAAACCGAAAGCAGGAAATGCTACGTACTGTTTTCACGTATTGCACTTTCAACATTGGCTCCAAAACTGTAGGATTTAAATTAATGAAATGTCAAAATTAGAATACTCTTCACTAATATTTTTTATTTTTTCTTGGATTAACTAACATTTCCAAATATGAGACATTAAACACACACA
>NC_087203.1:40607591-40730091 GCF_015104395.2 Macrobrachium nipponense
ACTGGGAGTTTACACAGAAAAGGACTATTACGTTGCTTGAATTAACTAGGGGATGTTTACTAGCATCACAAAGGAATTAATCACAGCATTGAACCAAAATTGGGGGAGTGAGAAGCTGAACAAAGAAGACGGGAAAGTCGCCTTGGAAAAAAAAGAAATGAAATACAGATGAGAGGCAAAACTGTTCCCTGGCTGTACTAAATTTACGTCTCACAGTACCTGGAAATCCTGGGCTTGGTAGTCTTCTTATCTGCTGATATTTCTGTGCACTATGGAGGTATAAGAATACTCAGGATACCGCCACCAGAGGAGGCAGGGTGGGGGGGGGGGGGTGGCAGAAAGCGTGAAGTAAAAGTCTGCAGGGCTTGAGAAAGTCTGAGGAAGTCCGGCTTCTGAGCGGTCCAGGAAGGTTTTCAGGTGGTCTGAGAGTTTCTGAGAGCGAGCTGCTGTGGCCCTGCTCTTTTAAAATCTCGCCTGGGTAGCTCTGCCCCCTCCAAGGTCCCCTGTGGAGAAATAAATCCAGGAACAGCCAATGGGAGCAAAGAGGGTTTTTCTAGAGAATGGAGGCTTTCAGTTCACAGGGGTAACTTGCACATAGGCAAGGATGTAATGAGTCTTGTTATAAAGAGGTCTTAACTTTCTTGGTTCATTGGTTTAAAAATCCTGGACAATATATAATATATATATATATATAGAACAATAATATATATATACTAATATATATATATATATATATAATATATATATATATTTATATATATATATATATATATATATATATATATATATATATATATATATATATAGTAGCGTCATGAGTGTACATGTGTCTTTCTAGAACTTCATTTCTCTTGAATTCGCCTCACCAAGGAGACTGTTGACGACCCTTTCACACGTGGAGGCATGAACGAAGGGTGGGTGGGTGGGTGGGTGGGACTGGGATGGAGGGGGGGTGGTTAGGAGGCCAGCGCTATTTGGTTATTGGAGACCTTGAGATTTCTGGGTCCCCAGCGTACCAGCCCCACGGTACGAGCTCTGAGTTAGTGTTCTTTGGCCTTGAGGAATTCATCTACCCCTATAATACTTTATAATGCACATACACCAAATACACCATAACAGAGAGAGAGAGAGAGAGAGAGAGAGAGAGAGAGAGAGAGAGAGAGAAACGATGAACTTCTGCAAAGGCCTTTCGACTTCTCGTCTGCTACGTAAAGGACTAGAAGTCGAAAGGCCTTGCAGGATTCCGTCGTTTCTCTTTCCTCCGTGGATTTCGTATTCGATTGTAATCATCACGTTCCATAGTTTCGTGATTCAGTGAGAGAGAGAGAGAGAGAGAGAGAGAGAGAGAGAGAGAGAGAGAGAGAAACTTTGTAACCTGCGCCTATTTATATCATAAATCACGCATAAGACCCCAATCACCGGTATAAAAATATAAACATAAATATTTTTTACTGTGCAATTACCGAAAGATTAAAATAAATTATATGCATTACATATTTTTTATCTAAATATTTTACAGCAAAGGTTAAATACTGTTCTTGATCAACTAACATCAAGCCGTCGTGATTTGCTGCAATAAATTTTAAAATGTTCTATTTACAAAACTATGACATCTCGCTAGCTATTTATAGATTTAATTCCACCTAATATACATAATCGACTCATTTAAAAAACACTTTCAATTTGTAATTTTCCCTCGGGTTATCAACCACAGCCTTTCATATGTAAAAAGCAATTTCCTTACTACGATTCAACTTTCAAATGTTTCCAAAAATGAGTACCCTAGCTTGACAACTTAACTAAGCAGTTTTTTTTATATAAACAATCGTTAGTTCTAGTTTTCTGTAAAAAAAAAAACACTATTGAGATGGCTTTGTCTGTCTGTTTGTATGGTGTTTTTACGTTGCATGGAACCAGTGGTTATTCAGCAACGGGACCAACGGCTTTACGTGACTTCCTAACCGCGTCGAGAGTGAACTTTCATCACCAGAAATACTCATCTCTCACACCTCAGTGGAAATGCCAGAGAATCGAACTCGCGGCCACCGAGGTGGCACGCCAACACCATACCGACCACGCCACTAAGGCGCTACTTTGTCTGTCCGTCCGAATTTGTTATGTCCGCCCTCTGCTGGGGCTGGACCGAAGGACTAGATATTTTTATGCGGCTAGGAACCAATTCGTTGCCTAGCAAAGGGACCTACAGCTTATTGTGGGATCCGAACCCCATTATATCGTGAAATTAATATCTATTACCAGAAATAAATTCCTCCGATTCCTTGTTGGCAGAACAGGGAATCGAACACGGTCCCTGAGATCGGTAGTCGAGCACGTAACCCATCCGTCCAACGAGGAACTGCCCTCAGATCTCAAAAACTACTGAGGCTAGAGGGTTGCAAATTAGTACGTTGATCCTCCACCCTCCAATCATCAAATATCCCAAATTACAGCCGTCTAGCCTCAGTAGTTATTTTATTTAAGGTAAAAGTTAGCCATAATCGTGCTTCTGGCAACGCAACAGTGCAGGCCACCACAACCGGCTAAGAGTTTCATGGGGCACGGCTCATACAGCATTATACCGAGACCACCGAAAGATAGCTCTACTTTTGGTGGCCTTGATTATTCGCTGTACAGAAAGCTCGACTGCATTTTTTACGTGCTTGTATTACGCTGTAATGTGCAATAACTGACGTAAATTGCATTAAACTACGAATCAGTGGAAAAATGATTTACCGAAGTTTAGATGAAAGATCTGGAATTAAAAAACAAACTTAAATGTATATGAAAACAAAATAACACATCAGTCTAATACGACTGGTACTGTTATACGGACTTGAATCATAGGATGACGATGAAACCATATTAAAAAAGACTTCGATTTAAGAATGAACCTTCAAGAAAAATATTAGGAATCAGATAGTAGGATGAGAGGAACAAAAAAAAAATAATATCACAAGGAAAATTGCTTAATTCATATTTGCAAATGAGATAATGGCGAAGGGGAGAGGGCGATGGTTTAGAATAGAAGAGAACATATAAGTAACAAGGACGAAAGGGAATATGAAAGGAGGTCCAATAAAACGAACGAAAGGGGATTGCAGCTAGGGGCTGAAGGGACGCTGCGAAGAACCTCAAGTAATGCCTACAGTGCACCGCGTGAGGTGTACTGATGGCACTACCCTCCTAGGGGGGAGGGGGGGGGGTTGTAATGGACGCCATGATAGCCTCGTTTCTTCCTATGAAAAGTTAAGTATATCTTAGTTTAACTAGACCACTGAGTTGACTAACAGCTCTCCTAGGGCTGGGCGAAGGATTAGATATTTTCACGTGGCTAGGAACCAACTGGTTACTACCTTGCAACGGGACCTACAGTTTATTGTGGGATCCGAACCACATTACATCTAGAAATCAATTTCAAATCGCCAGAAATATATTCCTCTGATTCCACGTTAGCGAAACCCACTCGTCCAACGAGGAACTTCCCTCCTACGAAAAGATGCCATGTTACGGAGCTGCTTTTTCTCCGGTCACGGATATGCGATCATCTCAGTATACCCAAGGTATATAGAATAAGGAGTATACCAAGGTCCTAGTACATCCCCTTGCGGTAATCCTCCCGGAGCAGTCGAAGTCCTGAGGACAAGGAAAGCAGGAAAACACGACGCTGAATGACTCTCTCTCACCTCGGGGGAATCCCCGCCCCACGAAAGGTGAAGAGCCCCGGGAGGAAACAGTCAGCGATGCAGGAATTCCGATTTTTGTTTTTCAGTCTGTGTTCGAGAGTGTTGTGAGGTGCGCGGGGATGCGTTTGTTCGAGTTGCCAGCCGAGACAGGCCTCCTGGATTCCTGTGTGGTATTTCATCAACTGGATGATATTCTAGTTGATTCTGTTAAGGTTGCTTGAACGACTTTTACATAACATTTATTTTTCTTCGCTACATTTCAAAGGCTGTTTTTACGTAACATTTTTTTCTCTATATATTTCAAAGGTTGTTTTTACGTAAAAAATTTTCTATATATTTCAAAGGTTGTTTTTACGTAACATTTATTTTCCTTTAAATTACAAACTATTTTATGTAACATTTATTTTTCTTTACATTTCAAATGATATTTTTACGTAACATTTATTTTCCTTTAAATTTCAAAGGTTGTTTTTACGTAACAGTTATTTGTCTTAACTATATTTCAAAGGTTGTTTACGTAAGATTTGTTTTTCTTTAGATTTCAAAGGTCATTTTTACGTATTTATTTTTCTTAACTACATTTCAAAGGTTGTTTTACGTAACATTTATTTTTCTTAACTACATTTCAAAGGTTGTTTTTACGCAAAATTTATTTTTCCTACCTACATTTCAAAGTAACATTTATTTTTCTTAAGAACATTTCAAAAGTTGTTTTCACGTAATATTTATTTTTCTTATCTACATTTCAAAGGTTGTTTTCACTTTGATGTGTTTCTTCTTGAGATCGGCCCGGCTCTTTAATATAGCAAAAGGATATTTTGGCTTATACTGTTTCATTCCTTAAATAATCCCACGAACCTGCCCTTCAAATCATCCTGAATTACTTCAGTTTTACTAATCGATTAAGATTATATATATATATACAAATATATATATATATATATATACATATATATATATATATATATATATATATATATATATATATACATATGTGTGTGCGTGTGTGTAATAATAAAAGGAGCCCATAAAAACGCCCAAATACAGAGAAAATACTATATTTCAGAGACTGCTGTCTCTCTCTTCAGGTAGAGAGAGACAGCCAGCCGTCTCTTAAATATAGTACTCTCTCTCTATATTTTGGCGTTTTTATGGGCTCCTTTTATTATATATATATATATATATATATATATATATATATATATATATATATATCTGTGTGTGTGTCGCTTGCAGAATCTTTTACCGGTATGAGTCTTAATAGCTAAAATGCTTTCTTACAATTTCGCTCGTTGCGCAATCTAGCATAAACTGTTCATTTAGGAAAAGTTATTTAATTTTTTAAATAATTGATGGGCGTCGAATCATGCAGATTAACACGTAGTACTCACACCCACCGCACACACTGCGAGAAAGATTCGTCTCTGATCCCAACAATGGAAAGAGATACACTGTTACAGAATGTTTTAACATTAACAAGGACTATGGAGGTTACGTAACATTACGGTCAAACAGAGGCGGCCTGACGTTTTTTGCTCGTCATATCGGAAACCAATCAAAGATGGGCGGAGTAAATTCATATGATTCCTTCAAGTAATTTATATAATATATCTATAAAATACAAATATATATATCGGTATCGATTCCAAGAGCAGCCCCTGAGTCTACAGGCATAATATGATTGTGGCTTAATATTTGTGAAAACAAAAATGAGTCGCGCGTGGTAGCAAAATAATATATATATAATATATATATATATATATATATATATATATATATATATATATATATATTTATGTATATATATATATATATATATATATATATATATATATATATATATATACAATTCTGCTATATTTTCACAAATATTAAGCCTGTAGGACTCAGGGGCTGTGCTTGGAATCGATGCCGATATATATATTTTATAGATATATTATATAAATTACTTGAAGGAATCATATGAATTCACTCCGCCCATCTTTGGTTTCCGATATGACGAGCAAAAAACGTCAGGCCGCCTCTGTTTGACCGTAATGTTACGTAACCTCATAGTCCTTGTTAATGTTAAAACATTCTGTAACAGTGTATCTCTTTCCATTATTGGGGTCAGAGACGACACTTTCTCGCAGTGTGTGCGGTGGGTGTGAGTACTACGTGTTAATCTGCATGATTCGACGCTCATTAATTCTTTTAAAAAATTAATTCTTTTCCTAAATCAACAGTTTATGCTAGATTGCGCAACGAGCAAAATTACCGGTAAAAGAACCTGCAAGCGACACACACCGATAAAAGAACCGCGAAGTGATTATGGGAGGCGTAATAAGGTTGGATTAGTTCCGTCGATCAGTACTTTCAGAAACATATATGACGAGAGGAACATTTTATTAGCTTTATTGATTTCAATCTAGAAGGAGTCGAAAGACTGGCTCTTGGCAGGTGATAGCAACAAACAAACAAAATAAATAAATAAATAAAAGGGGGGGAAAGGGGAAGAGGAAGAAGAAACTTGGCAAAAACTTTACCGCGTAAGACTGAAGGCTGACATGGGAGCTAAAAGTATTGTATATGGGGTGAGTGAACTGTGTAAAGTAAAGAACATTTTGGAGACATTATTATTATTATTGAGATGACAACCCTTATTCATATGGAACAAGCCAACAAGGGTCATTCACTTGAAATTCAAGCTTCCAAAGAATGAGGAAGAAGCAGATGGAAATATAATGAGAAACCACTTACTAGAAACGTAAATCACCAAATAAACAAATAAATCGAGAAAAATGTAAGTGAATTATCAAAATGCAAGGAGAATCGTATTAGGGTAGTCATGCATTGCACCATTGCTTGAACTTGTCCAAGTTGCAATTGCATGACCGAGAAAGAATAAAAAAGAATAAAATAGTAGTGATTTGGCAGCGCAGCCAAAGGGAAACAGCAGGAGAACTAGAAGTGTTTCAAACCCTGTGATTTAGAAACCACGTTATAAAAACATTAGATAAGACTGTGATGATGCAATATTGGAAACTTGAGAAAGAAGGGCAGTCGGCACCACAACCACACAAAATGACTGGACGAGAGAAGTTTGAAGGCAACAGTACAGGGTGACCGAAAAATCCCTGTGCGCCTCATTTTTTCTAAATAAATAAAGTCCTGTGTAGCTGTTTTTATTGTTTGTTTTTATGGTATTTTTACGTCGCATGGATTAAGTATATCTTAGTTTTACCAGACCACTGAGCTGATTAACAGCTCTCCTACGGCTGCCCCGAAGGGTTAGATATTTTGACGTAGCTAGGAACCAATTGGTTACATGGCAACGGGACCTACAGCTTATCGTGGGTTCCGAACCACATTATATCGAGCAATGGATTTCTATCACCAGAAATAAATTCCTCTGGTTCCACGTTGGCCGAGCCGAGAATCGAACTTCGGACCACCGGATTGGTAGCGGAGGGCGAAATCCACTCGTCCAACGAGGAACACTGGAACCAGTGGTTATTCAGCAACGGGACCAACGGCTTTACGAGACTACCGAACCACGTCGAGAGTGAACTTCTATCACTAGAAATATACATCTCTAACCCCTCAGTGGAATGCCCGAGAATCGAACTCGCAGCCACCGAGGTGGCAGGCCAAGACCATACCAATCACGCCACTGAGGCGCTGTAGCTCTTGTTATTGTTTTCTCTGTTTTATTGTTTTGTTGTTTGATCCTTAATAAAAACAAAAAATTTATATTAATAACTTACACCTTTATTTTATTTCAGATCTTAATTAAGGGTTAAGCTGCTTATATGCAGCGAGAATCGTAAACTGAATAACCCAAAAGCTACTGAATACTTTGAATGCTAAAACTTAATAACCCTAAAGCTACCGAATACTTTGAATGTCAAGCTGAATAACCCAAAAGCTACTGGATATCTTGTACATTTACGGGTTTTCTTGCTAGGCTCAGAAAACTCAGACAAAACCAATCAGTTTCTTCCTAGTGAATGTGTACTACTCTCCCCAGGCATATTCTCTCTTACAGCTCAAGCAAAACTTCAAGGAAAAATATGCCATCGGACAAAGTATTCTGTACATGACTGAACTTAAGTAAAACCCTTGATATGTATCTCTCTCTCTCTCTCTCTCTCTCTCTCTCTCTCTCTCTCTCTCTCTCTCTCTGCAGTAATGAAGAGGGCATTCACTGCCGACATTTTCCTATCTCTGACGCGTCGTCAACGCCAGTGAACTCGATTCTGGTTTGTTTGTTTGTATGGTGTTTTTACGTTGCATGGAACCAGTGGTTATTCAGCAACGGGAACCAACGCTTTAGTGACTTCGAACCACGTCGAGAGTGAATTCCATCACCAGAAATACATATATCTCACTCAATGGAAGCTCGATAATCGAATCTGCGGCACCAGGTAGCACGCCAACAACATACCGACCACGCCACTGAGGTGCTTACTCTGTTCTGGGTCACACGTACTACCGGCGCCATGACCTCTTCCTATCGAAGCATCGCCAATAACCATAACAATACCAATAGCAGTGATTGTAGTTCACTGAAGTGTTTTATATATATATACGTGTATATATATATATATATATATATATATATATATATATATATATATATATATATATATATATAATATATAGATATATATATATTTATATATATAATAAATATATATAGATGATTAATCAGTAAATTCCTCACCAATCTGCCTAAAGCATTTTCAGCACTTCGGACTAAGGCATTGGTCATGCAATATGAATTCATACGAAAAATTCCTACGTATTGTAAAACTGGTTAATCAACCTCTCTCTCTCTCTCTCTCTCTCTCTCTCTCTCTCTCTCTCTCTCTCTCTCTCTCTCATGCATGTTTATCTGCGAGGCACCATCTCTCCCTCCTGACGGTCACTTATGTAATATTCCTGTTCTGCACATGACTGGATCCGAGTTTCCTCTCGTTTCTCTTTTATTTTCTTCGTATCCAACAACGTGCTCTTTCTTTCCTATGTATTACATTCTTGCAACTTTCCCTTTTCTCACCAAGAACCTCGCCACGCTCTTTGATTAATTTCGAGAGGTTTCTCGTCGTAGGAGGAGTTACAACGACTTACTGGGGCCCAGTGTTTTTATTATTATTATTATTATTATTATTATTATTAACGGACACATGAGTACCCTTGATGCCATATGTATATTCGTATGTTTCACGTAATGGATCTCTCTCTCTCTCTCTCTCTCTCTCTCTCTCTCTCTCTCTCTCTCTCTCTCACTAGATCCACAATTTTCATTCATTTAACCCTCAATCAGCACTAACTAATGTACTATTTCATAACAAAGGCCGCACTGTTATTCAACACCTTGAAAATAGATGAGTTAAGCTAATTTTTTATCATCCCGGTCGGGCCTGTAAAGGAACAAAGGAGCCTTATTCATAGACATATGTGAACGCAGTCAAAGAGGTCCTGTACTAGATACCCCTATAGAGATGACGTAATATGTTTTCGTCTCGGATGTGTACACTGAAATACACCCATTCCCCTGATACGCAGTTACGCATATAAAACATTCATTCGCTTTTGAGACGGAGCGGCGTGCGTTAGAGAATTTAAGAATGCTCTCTCTCTCTCTCAAAATCTCTCTCTCTCTCGCTCGCTATGTTGCGAGGCTATTTCAGTAACTTAACGTAACGAGCTGGTCACTCATTTCTTAGAAAAATATGTGTTGTTTGTGGAATCTAAACATAGTATTGTTTCTGTTAGTTTCGTGAAGGCGCCCACGAAAATAGTGAAAAAGTGTAAAATTGTAACAGGCCTTTTGACTGAAGCTGCAGCTGTGTATAAGGTATTTTTACGAATGTTTTGAAGTGCACTTCAAGGTTTTTATCATTTTTCTAAACACATTTATCTTTTCCTTTGTTCTTTTGACATATCCAAATTTTATATGCTTAATCTTTGTACTGTCAATGCTTTAATTGTTTTCGTATTATGCATTATGTTTTTGCATTGTCTTTGTTTTGTTTAATTAGTTTGAATAATATTCTATTGTGTAATTGTTGAAATTTAACACTTGCAAGTTAATTTGTAACTAATTGAATTTCATTTCAAAGTTAATTATTGCTTTATAATTTAATTTAATTAATTTTCTTGATAAACTTTGATTTAATTTTGCTTAATAACCAATTCAAGAATTAATTAAACTTTCGTTTCCAAGTAATAACAATTTCCCTGAGATTATGAATTCCACTTATAAATTTTGAATTTAGAAATAAATTTTTGTATTTAAAATTTTGGAAGAGTTTCCAAATTTATAAGTGGAATTCATAATCTTATTTATACTTTCCACCAGTATATAGCAATTAAGTATTATATTTTATTTTTGTTTAGGTAGAAATATAGAGTGATAATTGTGACGTTTCCCACAAATAAAACAGTATCAGGGAAATACTTAGATTTGAATTTGCAGGAGTGATGCCCTTTAATTAAGATTACCTCACACCTATTTTAATGAACTTAGACTGATTGTTTTCGACTGTTCAATTAAGAAAAAGGGATCACTCTTACCTTTAGAATATTCAGTTGTTTAGTATTTGTGATGAAGGGTCAGGTGTCTGTCTGTAGTGAGGTAAGTAATAACCAGGTACTTGAACAAACTGTGCACTAAGTACAAAAGGGTGTCCCAGACCCAGGTAAGGGAAAAGGCTCTTGTACCAGCAAGTACAAATGGTAAGTGTAGTAACCAGATACTTGGCAATTTGGGTTAACAAATATTAATGATGTACAGACACAGATCCTTGACCATCTCGGCACCAAGTATTAATGGTATCCAGACCCAGATACTCTAGGCCACTTCGTCACAATATATATATATATATATATATATATATATATATATATATATATATATATATATATATATATATATATATATATAGTCTGCAATACTCACGCCGCGGGCAGTGCTTCACGGAAGGGAGTATAAAATTCAGTTTGAGAGAAATGTTAACACTGCATCAAGTGCCATTGGTTTCCAGTTATGGGCCCTGCACTGTATTTGTTTGTTTGTATGGTGTTTTTACGTTGCATGGAACCAGTGGTTATTCAGCAACGGGACCAACGGCTTTACGTGACTTCCGAACCACGTCGAGAGTGAACTTCTATCACCAGAAATATACATCTCTCACTCCTCAGTGGAATGCCCGAGAATCGAACTCGCAGCCACCGAGGTGGCAGGTCAAGACCATACCGATCACGCCACCGAGGCGCTAAGGAGGTGGCAGGCAACCGCGGAGCCACGGTCCAGTAACCCCCTCCCGAACTTTTCCTATACGGTCATAAGAGCCACCACATCCGCATGCAAATCCAGAGGCGTCTCTGCAAGCCCTGTGGCGAAGTGACCAACGAACGCTCTGAGGGACGTGTACTACTGTACTTGAAGTGCAGCCAGCTCGTACCGGCTACAGCCGGACATCCAAGGTCAACCCTTGTTGTTGTTGTTGAAGGTTGAGCTGGCATAAATGCCAGCACGGGCTCTTGCTCTATGAGCAGCCCGTAACAGTAGATGTGATCTGGAATGATAAAAGATGGTGGTTATAAAAGAAAGGAAGAGAAGGACAGGCAGGGTTACAAACCCCATTAAACCTTACGGTACCCATCAGTGTGAGAGAAAGTTTTACAGCAGAAAGTCCTGATTGAGTATTAGGAAAACCAGGAAGGAAATGGAAAAATTTTAGATCAAGAAAAAGCGAGAAACTCTTTTGGAGAATACTTCAAAGAATTAACTCTCTCTGTGGAAATTAAAAATTTCTTATGTCATATTGAATTTTAAGCTGCTTATTCGAACCGAACAGCAGTTGCTTTAGGACGAGGATTCTGAATCAGGTTTCCCTGTCAACTTCTCGGAGAGAATAAGGATCCCTTCTACTGTGATTGTAACACAGTCACTGGTTGTTTCGGCTCTCTCTCGGCTGGCACTGGCTGGAACTCTGGAGGAGGAAGGAGTTGGAGTTGGGGAACAGGTGAGGGAAGGGAGAGGATCGGTTTTTGGAGGTGGGATGGGATTTTGTGAAGGTAATGGCTCAGGTATTCTTGGTTCCGGTGTGTAGTCGACTTTCTTTCTTGGTGTACGACGTTGTCTGTGTGGTTTTGGCGGCAGTTGTTGCTGTGGTGCAGTGGGTATTTGCTGTGGCTTCGATGTCTCTTGTTTTGATGGCTTCAGCGTCGGCTACTTAGGGGGAAGAACGCCTTTCATCCTTGCAACTCGCTCCAATCTTGCAGTGCAGCGCTTGTTCCAGGCATGATGTTGGCTGGAACAATTCGGGCATTTGCTGGTCACTTCTTCACCTTTCTTGTAGGTGTCGAGGCATTGTTTGGTGGGGTGTGGCTGGCTACATATCCCACACTTCTCTTGTCCTTTGCAGCGGCTGCTGTGATGCCCAAACTTTTGACATTTGAAGCATCGTAAGGGCTCAGGTGTGAAGGCTTCTGTGGGGAAATTTCCCCATACTCCGAGGGAAACATGACTTGGGATATGTCCCTTGAAGGTGGCGATGACCTTTTTCGTCGGATCTCCCGATTTTCCGATACATCTCCGGGCCTCCACGACGTTCTGCAGCTGAAGGATCGGTTCTAGGGGCAGGCAGGTCGGGAACTTGCAAATCACAGCCTTCTTGATCCGTTCATTCGGATCTAGGCACTGGAACCAAGTGTGCTTCTTCAGGAACTCGGCGGTTTCTCGGTCTTTTGGAGAAATGATCAAGTCTGCATTTCTGTATGGTTTAACAGTCATTTTTAATTGCTTATATTTGGCTTCCAAGTCTGCTATTAATAAATAAGCAGACTTTTCAGCACTTGCTGTGACTCGAAACTTAGGGAGTTCCGTTCCAGCAGTAGCAGTAGGAGCAGTTGTAGTAGGAGCAGTAGTAGTAGGAGCAGTAGTAAGAGCGGCTGCTTGGAGTAGGGCATTCCCCCACCCCCCCCCCCCCCCCCCCACCCGTCTGGAACCTCCTCCTGTTTGGAAACTATTACTGCGAGGTGAAAATTCTCTCTCTCTCTCTCTCTCTCTCTCTCTCTCACCTTGCGCTTTTGTGGAGAACCTTACAGACATACGCATATTTGCAAGAACGCATCGTTTATGCATGTTTTTATGTTTGGAATTACATATAAAACATATAAAACTTATGGAGTAATGAAAGTCCACAGACTGCCTTCCTAATATACGTGAGTGACCTCACAAGCATTCCAACAACAGCAACAACGAGAATCCCAGGATCATTTGCTATTGCTTTTTTTTTTTTTTTTTTTTTTTTTTTTTTAGCAAGGTCACTCAAGGTTGTTCTCTCAAAACACCTCGTCGAGGTCATTTTCAAGCGCGGTGGATACCAAGGTCTGAGGAATTCTTGGTGGGTATACCGAGTTATTGTCCCCGCTGGTTTTCTGGTCTGTTGGCTTAGAATTTCTGACGGCGTTATTTCTCTGTGTGAGTCGAGAAGGCTCCTTTTCGAAAGCCCATTCACTTAACTGTCAAAAAAAAAAAAAAGTGAGTGGGGGAGCGACACAATTTTCCTATCCACAGAGCGATCGTCAAGTAGGAAAAGCACAGCCGAGCAGACGCTAAATCGCTGTTGCGAGGACGTCCGCTAAACAGAAAATTTACGCGATAAAAAAATCAGTTCTAAATAGGAAAGAAATCGGCTGCTTATCAAACGCCGCTCTCTCTCTCTCTCTCTCTCTGTATATGAAATAATCTGGTAACCTACAAACTTTCCTATTTCAAGACCGCTCACTAAGTGTATTGGGCCGTTAAACTGGTCAATGTTTATTTACTGTCAGGTAATTCATGCTTCTTTTTCCGACCTTATCTGATGGTTATCTTAATGATTATATCTGTGGGAGAAATCCACCGTATAAGGGACACCTGATTCTGAAACGAGATGTCTACATTCATTTAATTTATTGCTCTCAGCCAGCGTCTTAATGCATATATATCTATTTTATGGAAAGGGGTACATTTGAAAATAAGTGACAAATGTTACGTAGATAGTAATTCCAGTATATTATGTTGCACAGGCACACAGCACGCATATATATATATATATACATATATATATATATATATATATTATATATAGATATATATATATTATATATATATATATCGGCTCGTCTTTTGGCCAGACATTTGAACGAGGGAATAACATAATTAAGAGAGTTTGTTTTGGTGGTTATCTCCCTTGGAGACGTTTCCAGAGTCCTGCTGTCCTTCGTAACTTTTTTGTATATAATTTTTGAAAAGGAAAATCAGTACGGCTGATGAGGTCTCCTGATCAAGTAGACGAAAGCTCCCGTTTTTGTTTTTTTATGTATTTTTAATACACATTTTACATAATTGTGGTGACTTTGATTACTTGAATATATATATATATACATATATATATATATATATATATATATATATATACCATATATCTAAGATATATTACACAGCTTTTTTACTTCACCATGTCCCTCTTTTTAAGAAATTAGTTTTTCTTTTTTTTTTTCCTTCTTCCACTAATCCCCCTCCCTCCTCCTCCCATTCTCGCCACGTTTTTTCTACCTATGAGTAAAATTCCATCCCAGATTCAAAGAAAGAGAGAGAGAGAGAGAGAGAGAGAGAGAGAGAGAGAGAGAGAGAGAGAGAGGAAGATAGAGAGAGAAAGAGAGAGAGAGAGAGAGAGAGAGAGAGGTAAATAATTCACAAAACAAGCTAATCCCAACGAGACTAACTAGAGTAATAGACTATAGAAAACTAAAGTTGCAAGGCGAAAAGTTTCCATTTTTTAAAATAAAAAACTACTGAATATTAGTTCCTCAATCTCGTTAGCTTAGAATAACGAATATAATTCGAGAATTGTTAAACTTTCCCTGGGGGCTCTGGCCTCCCATGCAAACTGCTGACGCCCCCCCCCCCCCCCCCCCCCCCAAGGTTGAGAACCACTGGTTTATAGCGAAATCGGGGAGGTGGGGGGGGGGGGGTAACTGTCGCTAGCAATTCGTTGTAGGCATCATTCGTTATAAAAGGGAGATACTTCAAAAGATTGGATGACATCTTCCCTTGTTTTAGTGAAGTACCGATGCTCCCAAGTGTATCAAGATTTATAATACATTTCAATAAATATCATTGTTAGTCTAATACATTTCAATAAATGTCGCTGTTAGTCTAATACATTTCAATAAATGTCGTTGTTAGTCTAATATATTTCAATAAACGTCGTTGCTAGTCTAATATATTTCAATAAATGTCGTTGTTAGTCTAATACATTTCAATAAATGTCATTGTGAGTCTAACACATTTCAATAAATGTCGTTGCTAGTCTAATACATTTCAATAAATGTCATCGATAGTCTAATACATTTCAATAAATGTCATTGTGAGTCTAACACATTTCAATAAATGTCATTGTGAGTCTAACACATTTCAATAAATGTCGTTGCTAGTCTAATACATTTCAATAAATATCATTGATAGTCTAATACATTTCAATGAATGTCGTTTAGTTTATTTCAATAAAAATTAATGTCGTTAGTCTAATATATATCAATAAATGTCATTGTTAGTCCAATACATACCAATAAAAGTCGTTTTTAGTCTCACACATTTCAATAAATGTCATTGTTTAGTCTAAGTTGTTTAATACAAAATTGTTTGTAGTTTTTTCTTTATTTAAAGCCTCTGAATGAGAAACTAACAGCATTTGAATTGTAAAAATTCACATTATGCATTACATAAAAAAAACAAGTACGAAGCGATTATGAAACAAGGCGTGATCCGACCTCCAGCTTGTTTGATGCGCGTGCTGAAAGCTTGTTTCACCAACGAAAATTAAAAGAAATATGTTATATTTTATTGGAAATAATTGTTCTGTACTGTTTAACATGCACATCTATATTATTTTACATTTTCATTCCAAAAAAAAATTATAAATATCCCATCTTGAAATTCCTGTATCTTAATTCAAGGCGAAACATCTTTTTCAGACCTTTTGAGGCTTTTCCATAGACCTTTCCTAACCCCCAACAAGAACAACAACAAAGTAGTTTGCAGGCTTACTCCCCGAGTAAGCGAAAACAGTTTTCACAGTATGAAGTCAGTTAACTAAGGAGAATGTGACTGATACATCTCTAATAAAAAAAATTTTTTTTTTTTAATCTCTTTGTCAGACAGACTGTTAAACAAGTGGGACGGAACTAGTGGCGGACTTAAGACGGGGGGGTGAGGGGGGTGAGGGGGGAGACCTGGTCACGTGCCCCTACCCACTATGGATAGGAATAATAGAACACAGTTTTCTTTCAATAAACCATTTTAGTACCAAAAAATGTGCTTAGTTAATGATTATTTCGGCAACAACAACTATATGGTTGTGTGCATAGATATATATATATCTATATATATATATATATATATATATATATAGATTATACTATATATATTATCATTAACTACTCATTAATTGGCTACTTGGAACCTTTTAACTTTTTGGAATAAATAACTCGGCCAGATACCATCCAGTTTGAATGAGGGTCCTTTTAGGTATTGCACTATTGCACAGAACAACTCTATATTTGATAATTATATATATATATATATATATATTATATATATATATATATAATAATAATATATATACACAGTTGTTTTGTCCAATAGTGCAATTACTGACAGGACCTATAAATATATATACATCTTTTGTTGCAAGCTTCCGTTGAGCTATGCAAAAAATTGCAGTGATTGTGATTCTTCTTCTCCTTCTTGTTCTTGTTCTTCTTATTCTTGTTCTTCTTGTTCTTCTTCTTCTTCTCCTACATCACCGAGATGATAACAGTTGTTCGATGTTTGTTCAACAGTGAAATTACCACTTCGTCTCGAAATGTACTTTTTTTACTAATAAAACTGTCACCGGGGCCTACATAATAATGGTTCGTTATATACCTGATTTCGTAATAAACAACACGTTACAGACCTACAATTTCAAGTTTATTTAATCGAACTGGTACCAACCAGGGAATTCACTTTCATTCGTTATAAGCCTGAATTGGTTACAAGCAATTATGCTATAAAAAACTTTATTGTATATTATATATATATATATATATATATATATATATATATATATATATATATATATATATATATATGGATATATATATTATATATATATGTATATATATATATATATATATATATATATATATATATATATATATATATATATATATATATATATATAATATATATATATATATATATATATATATATGGATATACATATATATATGGTTTTATATATATGGTTATATATATATATATATATATATATATATATATATATATATATATATATATATATATATATATATATATATATATATATATATATATATATAACATATATGGTATATATATATATATATATATATATATATATATATATATATATATATACATATATGGATATATATATATATATATACTATACATATAATATATATGCATATACAAGTATATAATATATATGATATACTACATGTGCACATATAAATACATTTACATACTATTACGTCCCTATAATTACCTTTCCATTTAAAATGGGACGCAATTACCTTAATTCAACATAAAAAATCTATTGAATATATGCTAAACAATAAATTAGCATTTCCTCGATTAACCTCATTCAATTCGTATGTCAATTTTTATTCTGATTAACATATTTCACCACAAGTCGACGTTAAATTCAACAGCGTTAATTTATAAACATACCTATAGCCGAGGATTTCAGACCTCACGAACTCCCTCCACTCGTAACGAGGTTCTGATAATCACCATCATTAATATGTTCAGAGCTTGAACGTCTGAGATTCATCATTAATGAGGTCAGGGTCTCAAAGTCTGATAATTATCATTAATGAATCCAGAGTTTGAAAGGTCAAAAGAACAAAATTTTATTATTGTTATTATCATCATTATTATTATTATTATTATTTATTTTGAGGAGAGAAGAGAGAGAGAGAGAGAGAGAGAGAGAGAGAGAGAGAGAGAGAGAGAGAAGCAGCTGTGCAGCTTTCAACCCACACCTTAGGCTCCATGCCTTACACAAGTGGTTTCCAACCTGTGGGGCACGCCCCCCTGGGATGGCTCGAAGGGTTGCCAAGGGGATAATTATACTGAAAACTATCAATTATGATGGAATTCAGGATTTCAAAATATTGTGAATTATTGACATGTGCCGACTATGGCAGTAATTTTTACAGTATTTAATTAAGGAAAGTGGGGGGGGGGCGCAGATAATATGCCATTCAATGAAGGGGGGCGAGAATTAGAAAAGGTTGGAAACCACTGGCTTACAAAATGCGACCCTTTCTGTTGTTACCGTTCTTGCTGTTGTCGTTCTTGTTAGCGGGGGGGTAGGAAAGCCTCTAAAAGTCTGGAAAAGGAGATTCGCGTTGAGTTAAGAAACAAAGAGTTTCAGGATATGATATTTTTATTATATTGTTTTATTAGAATGAAAATGTAAAAAAATAAATAATGTGTGTGTTAAATAGCACAGTAAAATTATAGTCACTATCCTTCGACATTGTGCCTTCTTGCTCTGCACTGGCGATTTGCAAGCGTTCAATTCTTCTCATGTCCTCATTGAACGTGTGGGTTACGTACCCGCCACCTATCAATTTGGTAGCCCGAGTTCACGTCCCCGCTGCTGCCAATACAGAACCAGAGGAATAATGTACTTCTGGTGATTGAAAAATAAATTCCTCGATATAATGTGGTTCAGATCCCACAATAAGCTGTAGATCCCGCTGCCGAGTAAACAATTGGGTCCTAGTCACGTAAAAATATAAATCTAACCCTTCGGGCCAGCCCTAGGAGAGCTGTTAATCAGTTCAGTGGTCTGGAGCTGTTAATCAGCTCTTAATCAGCTCAGTGGTCTGGAACTCTTAATCAGCTCAGTGGTCTGGAGCTGTTAATCAGCTCTTAATCAGCTCAGTGGTCTGGAACTCTTAATCAGCTCAGAGGTCTGAAGCTGCTAATCAGCTCAGTGGTCTGGAGCTGTTAATCAGCTCTGGTCTGGAGCTGTTAATCATCTCAGTAGTCTGGAGCTGCTAATCAGCTCAGTGGTCTGGAGCTCTTAATCAGCTCAGTGGGTCCTTGGAGCTGTAAATAAAGCTCATTGCTCTGGAGCTGGTTAATCAGGGCTCGTTAATCTGGAGCTGTTAATCATCTCAGTGGTCTGGAGCTCTTAATCAGCTCAGTGGTCTGGAGGCTCTTTAATCAGCTCATAGGTGGTTTGGAGCTCTTAATCAAGCTCCAGTGGGTCCTGGAGCTGCTTAATCAGCTCAGTGGTGGAGCTCTTAATCAGCTCAGTGGTCTGGAGCTCTTAATCAGCTCAGTGGTCTGGAGCTCTTAATAAGCTCAGTGGTCTGGAGCTCTTAATCATCTCAGTGGTCTGGAGCTGTTAATCAGCTCAGTGGTCTGGAGCTCTTAATCAGCTCAGTGGTCTGGAGCTCTTAATCAGCTCAGTGGTCTGGAGCTCTTAATCAGCTCAGCGGTCTGGAGCTCTTAATCAGCTCAGAGGTCTGGAGCTCTTAATCAGCTCAGCGGCCTGGAGCTCTTAATCAGCTCAGCGGTGTGGAGCTGTTAATCAGCTCAGCGGTGTGGAGCTGTTAATCAGCTCAGAGGTCTGGAGCTGTTAATCAGCTCAGCGGTCTGGTGCTCTTAATCATCTCAGTGGTCTAGAGCTCTTAATCAGCTCAGTGGTCAGGAGCTGTTAATAAGCTCAGCGGTCTGGAGCTGCTAATCATCTCAGTGGTCTGGGTAAGGTATGTTTAAACTTAGTAGCCTCTGATTGGAGTGGCCCTTGAGCTTATGTCTTGAGGACGACCTCTGATGTGTTTGGAGAGAGTTTTGTGTACAACGACTTTGACCCTAACTCGTTCTGGCTATCGGCCGTGATGCCTTGTTCTATTGTTGATCCACTTAAGTAGATCCTTGGATGAGCCCTATATGCTTACGAGACGCTTGTTTGGCGGCCGCTGATTTGCTGGTACCGGGAGGTAGGCAGTTTCCAGCCAATCAGCGCTCTTATGACACATACACCTAAGGTGGAGACCAAAAGAGGACATAAAGAAAAGACTTGCACACCTGAGATCACCAGTGCAGAACGAAAAAGGCACAAAAGGGGAGTATATTGGTTTCTGTCAGTGAGCCGTTGATGGTCTTGCAGTGGAAAAAACTAACACCACAGAAATAAGAAAGAAAAAATAAATAAAACTTCGGCGTTGTACTTCTGACCCCACCTCGATAATCTCTGCTGTGAAGTTTAATACAACCGTAAACCTTAACGTTGGATACGTTAAGGGCTTGTTCTCGTTGCTCTGTTAAAATGTACCAAGTTCTATCGGTACAAATTTGTAAATGCTCCTTTGCAAGGTCATGTCAAAAGATAGGCGATGTCGCCTGAAGCACATAAGGATGATCGGGTCATCTCTTCGGTTCAAAGGTAAAAATGACGTCACCTTATTTGCAGAAGGTGGTGAGGATATGACTCACTGACAAATGAACGAGGTGACGTCATTTGCACAGCAGTGGAAGAGATACGGTAGTATTTACCTCTAGATGAGGTTTAATTCAGAGGTAAACGAAGACGCCTGATTCAATGAAAGTTGCTTAAACTTCCAGTAAATAAACCCTACATTAAACATGGTTCACCTTAATCCCATCAAGGCAAATATGGCTAATGAGTTCTTCGTATACTAACTGAAGTCTTGAGTCTAAACTTATTACAACCGATGCAATCCGATTCGGGGCAATGAGGACGCCTGATTCGGGTGCAGCAAATGGGGTCACTTATTTCACCGTCAGATGAAAGACGGCACCTAATTCCTCGGAAGGTGACGCAATAAAAGTAAAGAGGTCGAGGTCAAATCCCATTCACCGGAAGATGGCAAAACGTGACCTAGTTTTTTCCACAGGTAACGGGGTACTACCCGGTTACTCAAAAGGGTAATGACGTCATCTGATTTACTGAAGGTGAATGGGGTCACCTACTATTTACCGAAAGGTGAAACAAGGTCACACGATTTGTCACGGATTTATGAACTTTAAGGTTTCCAGCCAAAATAATAAGAGTCCAGAAAAAAAGGATACAGATGAGGTACCGTGATACAAAGGTTCAAGAGGTTGGACAGCAAGCCTGAAGAAATGAAGGTGAAGTAAAAGACTAAAAAAAATAGTGAGCGAATCTAGGGGGCCGAAGGGACGCTGTAAATACTCTCAGTAATGACTACAGTGCGCCATGCGAGGAGCACTGACGGCACTATCCCACTTCGGAACCTGATATATCATAGGAAAAAGGATACAGTTTTTTAGACCTTCCAATTCAACACCTTCACGTTTACCAAAATTTCCGTCTGCACTCGTTAGCGGGTGAAAATTGCAGATATGGTAAAAACGTGACAGAAAAAGTTTAAAGAAAACTCACAATCGCATGAGTCAATCGAAATGGAAAAGTAAATACACAGTAGTAAGTCTGTTTGAATGTGTTAATTATAATATATTTTAAAGGAACAAAATCAAACAGACATACTACTGTGAATTTACTTTTCAAAGTACGTTCGCAGACAATTTTGTTTCACGAAATAAAAAAAAAAAAAGGGTAACAGACTAGTGAGGAAGATGTGAACAATTTAGTAGCCTTTGGAAGAAGGAATAGAAAGGGAAAGTAGCAGAAATTGATGACTAGGTGAGGGAATTTTGACAAAATATAAGCATGGACCTTAATACACCAAGAAAGCTGGAGTCGGTGTACAAAACAGATGGTAGACATCATTCGGGCTGGGGGTTTGACGTGCTCCTAATGAACAATGTAGAAGTATTTTTTCTATACTTGGCTTTAATGCTTGACATGACAGCTAAATGGAGAGAGTAGCATTAGATTGTTTTTTTTTTTAGTAATTATCTCCAAAAGGGAGCTGATTTTTATTATTAAAAAATGTACAATATTGTCCATGTGATCAAAGCTCTCTCTCTCTCTCTCTCTCTCTCTCTCTCTATATATATATATATATATATATATATATATATATATATAATTAAAATTATTAATATATTATATGGTATATATATAATATATATATATATTATATATATATATATCATATTATAGTGTTTGATGCTGTGTGTGTGTATAAAAATAATTTCAAGTATAAAAGGCCCCATTTTAAAACACTGTGGTTTAAAGCTAAACCAGAATGTTTTCATGGGTCTTTTATACTTTGAGACGTATCCTGTTCTAACAGAAGAATTTATTTAGATATACAAAATTTTTACATACGAGTATATAATTTAGCAACTTGTGTAATCAGACGTTAACTCAAATGAAATGCGCCGCACACTTGCAATAATTCAAATCCAATAGCTGGCAAGCACGCAACATGCAAATCTCCACACACAAAAATTCACATTTGACTCATAAAGAAAATACCAGAGAAAATAAACCTGGCAAACAGTTGAACGTCAAAAACCAAAAACAATAACAAATGACAAAAACGTGCTAAACACACCGGAAGTCTTCTAAGAGAAACACGATTAACCTTCCGACGTCTCACACGTGTCCAGAGAGAGAGAGAGAGAGAGAGAGAGAGAGAGAGGCGTTTCTGTGCGTGGCAGACGGCAGTTTACTGCCATCAGAATTATCCAAATTTTGAAGGACCGTGGCCACGGCGGCTCAAGCCGTGGCCACCGAGAGGCCACCCTCAAGCGCGCAGACGTTTGCTGTTACCTTCCAAGGTCAGGCCTGTACCGAGGGGGCGGCCGGTGGGGTCGACCCCCCCAAATTTCTGGAAGTCCATATTTTCTGTGACTATCCTTTTCACTGCACTGTACTAACAAAGTAATAAATAAAAAAAAATTTTTTTGGTGGGGTGGCAAGTTTTTTTTTAATTTCTTTGCATTAACATCATTCTTTACCAGTAAGAAATACAAGAGTGATGATAGGAATATCATATGTACCTGTATATGCAATGACATTTATAGAAGAAAAGGGTCAGTTTTGGAGAAACGCCTAACACCCCCCCCCCAAAAAAAAAAAAAAAAAAACTGTACGGGCCTGAAGGTGATCAAATGGCAACCGCCCTTTTAATTTTCATTCCCGGTGGAAGGACAAGAGATTTTTTTTATCCTTATACAAGTTAGGAACAAAATTTGATCAGCTTCGTGTCTGTGCATTCTTTCCTATTATATCATTTTCCCCGTCTGGTTGACTCTTCCTGATTTCCTATTATTTCTTCGTACTTTAGAAGCTACCCTACCTTCGGCAGAGCGCAACTACCCAAAGTGGGCTAAGTGGCAGAGTGGTGCAACGCGCAACTCGCGTTTGATTGGTCAGCGGATAGTTACTAATGTCCTAGTAGAGCCGACCAGTCCCACCCACCCAACTGTGAATGGTCAGGTCTGAGACGGGGAGGCCGGTCGTTGCCATCACAGCACTGAAGAGATGAACGAATTTTTCATCAAAATACCAACTGAAAACTCTAAGTCCAACCTCTTAACCCAGAAAGTTTCATCGACGTTTTAGGCTAAGACCGGGCTTTCTCTTCGCAAACCCCAAATATACTTTATGCCTCTGTAGAACTCAACATCGGCAAGAATGTGGGACAGGGAAGTCTACGGCAACTTTATTTAAATGCATGACCTAACTGATCATTTCATGTCAGAATAAGGGACACTTAGTATCATAAGTGGATTCTTTCAATACCACGGAATCCCAAATATGGAGAAATCTACCAGAAATGAACAGCTTTGCTAGATGACAAGCGTGTTCCGAATTGAGTTGAGCTCGATAAAGAATTTAGGCCAAGCGCCAAGCACAGGGACCTATGAGGTCACTCAGCGCTGAAATGGAAATTGACAGTAAAAGGTTTGAGGTTTGAAAGCTGTAACAGGAATAAAACCTCGCAGTTGCACTATGAATCAACTGTTAGGAGAGGGTGGAAAGTAGGATGAAGAAAGAGAATATGAAAAGAGGTGCAGCAAAAGTAATGAAAGGGGTGGCAGCTAGGGGCCGAGGCATGCTTAAGTAATACCTACAGTGCACCGCATGAGGGGCACTGACGGCATTACCCCCAACCCCCCGGAGAGCATGTTCCGAAGAACAAACATACTCAATTACGAAATAAACCCCCAACGCCCTTCTCCACCCACCTAAGACCTGGGTGATCAAGGCAATGGTGGCTACTGATTGCTCAAAAGGTAGGCTTATGCAACCCTGAGTCTCTCATCCCTGGTTTAGAGGGATAATTAAATCGTGTGGCAGTGAGAATCTGTCGACAACTGACAAACACCCCAACTGGAAGCTGAATTATTTCAACTGATAATGTTTCAAATGCGTATACACACACATAATATAGCAGTGACAAGTGTACTATTATTTTCTGGAGTCAGCTCCTTTAAAATAAACAGGCTTAATGTCGTAAAGAATGTACAGAACAGGGATAATCCCCGAAAACTGAATTTTTGCAACCCTAAAATATCTAAAAAAAAATAAAATATGCACAAATTTTTCGCACCTTACACATACACACAAACGAACAAATATATAGTATATATATATATGTGTGTGTGTGTATATATATATATTATATATATATAGATATATATACATATATATATATTTATTTATATATATATAGATATATATATATGTATATATATATACATATATATAAAGGAACCTGTAAAACAAAAAGCCATTTCACATAGTCTATTTCACGTTACCTATGAGATCAGAGGGGGAAAAGAAAATGTGTGAGGGGGGGGGGAGAGTTATCTAGATCGAGAGAGATGGGTGGTGAGAGAGAGATAGGTCCGAGAGAAGAGAGAGAGATATCACAAATTTATATTGATAGATTTTAGCTTTTCTCTTTGTAAGCTGGTTTTCACACACCACACACACACACCACACACACACACACACACACACACATATATATATAGATATATATATATATATATATATATATATATATGAAAACCAGCTTACGAAGAGAAAGCTAAAATCTATCAATATAGTTTTGTGAAAGATCTCAACTTCAAATTGTGGAAAAATTTACATCCTTTGGTAGTAGACCACTACGAAATATTGTAACATCTTACCCCATCGAACTGCCAATGTTTAGTTGCTTCTTTTATTTATGTTTATACGTCGACTTACATCGTTTTCTATCTTTTATGAGAAGTAAAGTATATATGCGAACGAATAGCACCAATATTCAACACTGTTTACAAATCGAACTTATTTTCCTTATTAGGCCTATAAAAATGGGTTTAACAATACCATCCAACACTTAAAATCGATTGACAGATTACTAATATATGGACAAAGGAACAATGACATCCAATATTTCAACTAAGTTTGCTTCATATACTTTGTAATATGTGACATCAATAAACGGGTGAAAGAGGCCTTTACACTCCTTGTGTCAACTCACTGAACTTTCTACTTCAAGTACCAAACAGCAGAAAAGCACGAAGAAAGTAAGCGCCCTTTCAAAAAACAAATCATGCCACGAAACGTTCTGAATCTTCCAAAGTTTCTTCGACTTTCCCATTTCCTACAGAGAGAGAGAGAGAGAGAGAGCAGTTTCCCAAAGTAGGAAGGTTTGACATTTGTAGCCAGATTACAAGACGCGAGCGTGACGAAGGCCGTCGGGTTATCGTCGTATTCCAGCCACTATTGGATGGCTTCAGCTGCTGCCGATATCCCCACCCACACCCACCCACACACACACACACACACACACACACTGCCATTTCCACACCATCACACAGTCTAAAGAAAAATAACAAAACGCTAACTGCGTTAAATGACGCGAGGACTCACGTAAAACCCATACTATCATGATTATCAGTGCACTGCGAGTCATACCACACACACGCGTCACCAAATTTAGAAGGAAGAGTAGGATCAGGATCCTGAGTAGGATACTTCTTATTTACCGGGGTAGAGAAAGACTCAGAAATACTCTAGGATACTTGTTATTTACCGGGGAAGAGAAAGTCTCAGAAATAGACTCTAGGATACTTGTTATTTACCGGGAGAGAGAAAGACTCAGAAATAAACTATAGGATACTTGTTATTTACCGGGGGAGAAAGAGACTCAGATATAAACTCTAAGTTCAAACATGTGGTTTTGGTTTCCTAAAGAGCGCAACTCCAGTTATGTTTTCCTGGAGTATTGATCAGCATGCATGCTAAAACGAATCGGTAATTCTAATTAGTGTGTTGCTTATACATTTCCGTGGTGCTTATTACGAGCCAAAATTACTCAAGTTGACATAATCTAAAAAATAAAATAATAATAATCCATATACAAATGGCAATCTTTGACTATTTTCAAACTGTTTTCATACGAGGGTAAATTTTAACTAGGCCTACAAATGGATTCGATAAATCAATGATAGTCGTGCAATTCCCGTAGAAGCAATTTAGTACTGGTAATACCTTCGTACTGAACTGTTGTATGAGAGAGAGAGAGAGAGAGAGAGAAGAGAGAGAGAGAGAGAGAGTACTTCTCACTGGCAGCATCGAAGCCACCTGTGGGTGAGAGAAAAAACTGCGTGGGTTGGACCTTGGGAGAGAGAGACCGGAAATCCTTCAACATCTTCCTAAATAGTAGACGTCGACAGGATTATCTCATCATCATCATCATTCAACAGCAATTAACACATGCGAAGAAGGAAAATGAAACATGTATTATTAAAGGCAATGTTTAGAGTTCCTATTCCATCGAAAATGGTGTCCATTTTCCTCTTACATCATACAACAGAATACAACACTTCCTCGATTCCGCGCACATCTTCCTAGAATGGCAGGAAACGGGAAATGGCAGGGCGGGTTCAGGTGACTAACTTTAGTAGTAAGTCTAGCGGACTTCATGCAAGAGAACAACTTAATTATTATTATATTAGTGTTATTACTATTACCGGGTCCTGTCAAAAGACCATTTATTCTTATCAACCTCAAAAGCCGTGTCTCTTAAATAAACACCTAACAATATTTCAATCTAGTCTCAAACAAGGTGCGCGCTGAAAAGCGATCCCGCACCGTCCATAACCTGCAGCACGGCGATTTCTAGTACGAAGATTCTTGCTCCAAATCTTTCCTAGATGCTGTCAGGTATGAAGAACAGAATTCTCTCGAAGCCCACCCTACCACCCTACCAGGATCCCTAGGAAAGAAGAAGGAGAAGAAAAAGCCCGCCAGTTCCTACAGTATGGGCGCGCGCAAGGGCTCCTGTGTCACCCCACAGCCTGAATTCAATTCACTAGTCTTACATGTCTCTGAGTTATGCTTGTTAATATATATATATATATATATATATATAATATATATATATATATATATATATATATATATATATATATATATATGCTTAAAAAATCACAGTAGACGCACGTGACTTCATTAAATAAGCGAATACCACAGGAAAATGATTGGCAGAAATCCAAGCGCGTTCGTCTTTACTAACACATTGTCAAGAAACGAATGAAATACAGTTAGAAAGAAAGTTATCAGGCAAACGAAAAGATCAAGAATACCAGATGGTTAATTGACAATTGCTGTGGTATTTGCTTTATATATATATATATATATATATATATATATATATATATATATATATATATATATTTAAGAGAGAGAGAGAGAGAATCGACTCTTACAAGTAAAGTTTATTGTACAAGATCCACATGAACACGACCACATAATGTGGGTACAATATGTATAAATGAACTTTGTCAAACTGATATTTCTCGTTAAATCTGGTTAGTCGTAAAAAGAAACATGTGGCAAACCAAGAAATAGAAAAAGAGCTAGGAAAAAAAATCTCCCAAGCGTCTCTCCCCTAAAAATTCCATGGCGTGATTCCCTTTCCTGAAGGGTACACCCGTGGGTACACCTCAACACCATGGGTACCCCCCCTCGACCCCCGACGAGCGAAGCGAGTACAAGAACCAGCTGCGAGAGCGAGCAGTCCAGTCTTGAGTTGACTACGGTGGTGAGTGCGTCCCTGGCTCTAAGTGAAATTAAGCGGACTTTTCGCTCTTCGCGTCTTCCGAACTTTAAAAGGTAAAGTGCCTTTCGTCTTCGTCTTAGGCTGTACTTCTAGCATACGTGAACTGAGTGTACGGCAACTCCTCTTCTGTTTGGGAACGTGTTATTAATTTAACTTTGGTTTGACAGAACGAGTTATTTGAAATTTGAGCGCCGTTTTCACATTTACTCCCGAGTTTGCAAAAGTTGCGAGATGCTGTGAATAAGACGGTCTCCGTGACATGAGTATTCTGTGTGGTTCAGTACTATCTACGGTGGAGAATCCAATATCGCTACTTGATGCACAGCTTATCGTAACGCAACCGTCATTTTAGAACATAATGCAACAATATAGACCTTACAGATAATATTTTCCTATTATGAAAGTTTCTTTGAGGTGGGATGTCATGTCCTTGGCACAAATGAGAAGAAAGCACTCGGGTTCTTGAACACAAAGCCTTGTTAACGGATCATAAAATTAGCTTTTCCTCGAGTTTCTAAACTTAGTACTGCAAGTTGAACGTCGGAAATGCTTGCAACCACCACTCGAGCATTTCCTAAACTGACTCTTTACCCTTTTGACCACCATCTGGGAAAAACTCTTCAAGACACCCTCATTACAAAAAAAAAGTGTCATTTTCCATCACCTTGTTTTATCGACCTATGTCATCTAAGCCACTTGACCTCACGTAAAACAAATGACAACATAACCATGTGATTACACAGTGATCCAGGTTTCATAAGACATGCGTATAATAAACACGCACACACACATATACACACATATATCCAGGTTTCATAAGACATGCGTATAATAAACACGCGCACACACATATACACACATATTGCGAGCGTACATATGTATACATATGTGAAGGTTTGTGATGGACCCCTCTGGTGTGATTTACCACTTTAGGAGAAAATTGCTAATGATTCTGATATCTGTATAGCTTATCGTATTTGCTTATGCATAATTGTGTGTGTATATATATATATATATATATATATATATATATATATTATATATATTATTATATATATATTATATAATATATTATATATATATATATATATATTATATATATATATATATATATATATAATATATATATATATAAACATACATTTATGTGTATATAAGCAGTGAAAGCGAAGCACTTCTTGTCTTGGGATTTTCCCCCTGTCATACGATTACCAATTCTCACGTTTCTACACGGTCTAGCCCCATTTAAGATAGGATGGAATAAAAGATTAGTTTAACCGACCCCATTTAAGGGAGTTAGAATAAATTAGCTTTACGAGGTCTTGACAGCAACCCCTGCGAAGCTCATTCGCGCAGCGAATTTCCTTTTAGGCTGAAATTTTCCTAGAGAGCCATCGGTGTTTCCTACAACGGCCCGTCTGCGATCCACATTCACTCTCGTTGGCCTGAAAGCCGCGCTGGCTGCGGGATGCTCTCGAGAGCAGGCAGAGCAGCCATGGTGACGTAGTCCTGACGCTTCGCGATGACGTCGTTAATGACGTCAGCGCGAATTCTTCTCGCAATTCGCTCTACCGATCTGACGTCACAGTTCCTCGTGAACCAATCATGTTCCGGCGCAGTCCTTCACGGAGTTCCCAGACACCACAGGTGCTGGTTTTCCGAGGGAAAATGAAAGGTTAATGATACCGCCGGGTTACTTTTGTAGGATACTTACGTACCGGATCTATGTCCGATTCGCTTTGTTGGAACTATTCAGCATAAGTGGTTCTATTGATTAGTATTGTTTGTATGGTGCTTTTACGTTGCATGGAACCAGTGGTTATTCAGCAATGGGACCAACGGCTCTACTACTGATTAGTAGGACGCTGGGGCAACGAGACTGGGTCTAAAATAGGAGATAGTCTGTCCTACACTTTTGATGTGGATTAGAAGGGGAATTAAACTGAAGCTTTTGGGGGCCATTTGTACCCAAGCTAAGCTGACCATGATAAGATCTATACAGACTTAGGATAATACTAATATTCATTTTTGCCATTCTCAAGTTAAGTGAGTCACTGTGGTGAATTTTGGTGTGGATTTCCGATGAGATATTTGCTGTTTTCCTCACATTCACACTAGTAGCTTTTAGGACTAAAATTACCCAATTCTATTATAGTTCACCCAAAGATAGGAACGGAAGGAAAACTGGGATAAAATGTTCTGTAAGGTTTAATCTTTGATAATTATCTTCCCACTCCAGCGTGAATTATGTGATCAAAACTTACGTGCACAACATAACGTAAATGGCGTTCCTGTATTCTCGCTTTCTAGGGCGAAGTCTTCCACGAGGTATTTCTCTCTCTCTCTCTCTCTCTCTCTCTCTCTCTCTCTCTCTCTCTCTCTGTGTGTGTGTGTGTGTGTGTGTGGATAGGCCGAAGGGAAGGGCAACTTCATGCCCTTGACTAACCCCAGATCGAAAGAAAGCATGAGAATCGTTTCTTGAAAGATTTAAGCTCATGGGCAGATTGGTAACAATGAAATCTGTAAGCTGAATCAATTTATCGTGAGCTATATGAAGTCTGGTGCATAATTATACAGTTTTTTTTCATATGTCCAGCCGCCTGTGGTGTTTGTGTATGGTAACACTGCGTCCGGGGCTTTAGATAGTCACATTCAGCTTACATTCAACAATAATAACAATATCGTATTTCGAATATTAACGGTGTAATTCGCATACAGTAAATTATTAAAAAGCTTTTCAGTTGCAAATGTACACCCAAATATCCTTATATTTACCTAAAATTTACACATAGCGTAACTATTTAAAGCATGGGAAGCAGTGTTACCATGGGAAAGCACCAAAGGCGGATGGACATATGAAAAAAAACAGAGTATAGGTAAGACCTACGGAGGCGTTGGTAATCCTGGCCATCATTGGGTGAAACTAGTCAGTCCTTCAAATGGCCCACGACTGAAACCACATAGCGTTGCGATTTCCAAGGCCAAAGGCGGTTCTTTCTCGAACTGCTGACGATTTACACGATGAAAGACGTATAGCTCAAAATAATTGATGAAATAAATCATCTGGCGTCAAAATCGAACCTGAATGTGGACACCCTGACGCAACCAGTGGTTAAAACCATTGTTAATATCGATATCTTTACGGCAAACATTAGAAAACAGTGATTGAAACCATTATAAACATCGATACCTTTATGGCAAACTTTAGAAAAGTGGTTAAAATCATTATTATTATCGATATCTTTATGACAAACTTTAGAAAATTGGTTGAAACCATTATTATTATCGATATTTTTGTGGCAAACTTTAGAAAACAGTGGTTAAAACCATTATTCATATCGATGTCTTTGTGGCAAACTTTAGAAAACAGTCATTAAAACCATTATTAATATCGATATCTTTGTGGCAAACTTTAGAAAAGTGGTTAAAACCATTATTATTATATCTTCATAGCAAACTTTAAACTTGGTTAGTTCCATGAAATAATATAATTATAATAATTGTTAAATTAACTATATCTTTTAAATAAAGTTCCAAGAAGTAATATAATTATAGTAACTGTTAAATTAACAAAAACTAAAAAAACTCATTTCTAAAATTAAAACCAAATAATAAAATAAAATTTTTAAAATGATGGATGCAAGAGCAACACAGTAATCACTATACTAGATTCACATCAACCGTGCATTTCACGTCTAGGCCAGTCCCTTACGACGCTCCTGATTGGCTGTTGATAAGCCAATCACGGGGCTGGAAATTCAGTCTCTCGAGAGAGTTCACATAAGCAGGATGTATGTTCTACTTCTCCTGAGGGATACGTTTTTCAAGAGAAGTGAAACACAGATCCTGCCCATGCGAACTCTCGAGAGAGACTGAGAGTTTCCAGACCTGTGATTGGCTTCTCAACAGCCAATCAAAGCGTCGTAAGGGACTTGCCTAGACGAACTCTCTTGAGAGACAGTTTCCAGCCCTGTGATTGGCTTCTCAACAGCCAATGAGAAGCGTCGTAAGGGACGGGCCTAGACATCAAATGCACGGTTGATGTGAATCTCCTATAGCGATAATGCCATCCTAAGTCTTAAACTCACACATTTCTCTTTCAATTGCAGAAACCCGTCAAGATGATCAACAAGAACGGCCCATCCTGCGACAACAGAACTACCAACCTCATCCAGAGGCAGCTGGTGGTACTCCTGCACGCGCAGCTCTGCCAACAGAGGGAACTCCGGCAGATTAATAACAACAGACCTGTCACAATGGTACTATGACGCTTCGTTTTTGTAGTTTCATGCGTTGCTCTCTCTCTCTCTCTCTCTCTCTCTCTCTCTCTCTCTCGCTATATATATATATATATATATATATATATATATATATATATATATATATATATACACACACACACACACACGTGTGTAAGTGATTTCCACATAAAAAAAAAACGAAAAAGAAAACGCTATGACAGTTTTCCCAAGAAGTGGGAGGGAAATACAGAAGAATGGAGACAGGTGACGTGGGTAACAAAGAGTTTATTTTCATAGCCTGACGCGAACGGTGCCCTGCTGACCACTCTGTGGATAACGGTAGCAACAGAAATGAGCGTTTTCCTATAGTCAGTCTCTCGTAGCAGCGCTTTCAAAACCCCGATTCAGTTAAGAGCTCCGCTCTGTTGGGTAACACAAACAAACTATAGGAATAAATTCCTCTTGGGGAAAGGACAGGAAATGAGGTTGCAGAAACGTTGAGGAGCCACAAAAGGTTACGATTTACAACGACTGGAAAACCGCTGATGTGCAGCACGCTTTGACAGATCTTTTAACTATATATATATATATATTTGTGTGTGTGTAAGCGAATACCACTGGAACATGACAGGCAGGAGGTCAGTCCAAGCGCTTTCTAAATAAACAGGAGAAAGCGCTTGGTAGGTAGTACTGACCTCCTGCCTGTCACGTTCCTTCGTTATTCGCTTGTATAATGAAGTCACGTGCACCTGCTGTGATTTTTTCAGCGTATATATACATATATATATGTGTGTATTACAGTAATACAACAAGTAATTCCATTATACTGCCTATTGGTTATCAGGACGTAAAAGCATCCCATAAAAACTTTCGTCTCTGGCCTTAGAAATGAGACTTGCAAAAGACCCCTCTTCCTCCAGATTCCTTCTCCTGCCTTCTGCAACATTCCGTGTATTAACAAAACCAATTTTTAGGATTAGTATACGTACCTTTTCATAATGGATGTGTCCTAAATAGCGCCCGGTGTTTTCTTTCAGTTTTTGTAACAGAAGAAATCGCAACTTCCCCCTAAATAATGAACATTATCAGAAATAAGCTGTCACGAAAGTAGTGGACGACCAACTCCCTGTCAGCTGGGAGACTTTGTTTTTATTCATATTTTTCTCACATAGTTTTTTCCATCGTTACAGTGCCAGCTGCCCTTCTGCAGCGAGATGAAGGACGTCTTGAACCACCTGAGGACGTGCCAGGTCGGCACCTCTTGCCAGTACACGCACTGCAAGACCTCGAGAGGAATCCTGTGCCACTGGAGAAGTTGCACAAGCTACGCGTGTCCCCTGTGCCAACCCATCCGACAGGCCCGCGAGGATTCGACAATGCCAAACATCGGGAAACTCTCGCTCTCTTGAGCGCTTTCAACATCTTCAATAGCTCTTAGGAATTTGAAAAAAAAAAATTCCTGTATCCAATAAGGTTTAGAGTGTAACAACGCAGAACTGTTTCAACGGATTTGCAATGCCTGAACAAAATAAAACTCTACGTAGTGTGTTGGGTCTGACGAAGTTCCCAGGAAGGCTGGGAAGATTGGCAAGTGTGTGGGTTGCATGTCCGGTTCACTTTCGATATTCAAGACAAAACCTTCTAGCTATGAAACTAGATAACCACGCAGATTTTTCATATGGCACAGAGGCATCACCGCTCGTTTGATTACAAACAACGTATACTGTATGCTGGCGTTTTGCAATGAAGACTATGCTGCGGTAGTAAACTGTAGGACATACAATAGGCGGTTGATTTGTACGCTGTGCACTGGCGGCCTGTGCCAGGATCGCCGACATTTTGTGCTTGGCATTATTTTGTTTTCGCATCGACTTCCGGTGCTCCTTTATAATTCCTGCTTGTTTGTAAGTGTTTAGATGTAGTATTTATCCAAGAGTAGACTACAGGAAACCCTACAATTCACGAGATTCTTACGTTACCCGAAAGTATCCACAGTATTTATTCTCACGTGATATGTAAGGCTGTTTGTTATTCCGAGTATGTTTGGTTTGGTCATCTGTCTGTGACTCACATCCCTCTGGTTCTCCATAATTTCTGTGAAATGAACCAGTTTGCGTAGGTTTTGTTTTATTTAAATAATAACCTGGCTAAAAACACTTCACGGTGCACTTTGTGTGCCAAATGTTTTGACAAGTCGGAGTTTTACATTACTGCTATTATTACAGTAAACATGGAAGAGATGACAATGTTTACTAATCGTAATAAAATCTAAACACGTTAGGACTTTGTGAAACTGAATCATTTCCTTATTCCATGTAATAGTACCGAGTATTACACGAGGCTCCGATAGGCTGGCTGTAAGATTCGACGGAAAGGTGAAAAATCGGTGCAAGAGCTCTCATGAAAATGTGGGAAATCATTCCAAAACTCCAAAAATCGTCAATACTGGTTTTCAGAGTTGCAAAGCATATGATGAGTTTCTTGTCGATCTTTCTGTTTAAACTGGAATGGATTTAGCCTCGCAATTCCGAGAGCTTTTGAACCGATCCTGAAGTGAGTGACGAAAATCTTGTATATACTACAGATGCTGGTGAAGATTTAATGTACAGTTTCTTCTTGTTACGGTCGATACTGAGAAAAAAAAACTGATTGAGAATTTTGGAATATTGATACCTATGTAAATTCCCTGAATAATTCCTAATGTTCTTTTGAAGACAAACTTGTACATAGCTCTCATAAGAATCAGGATTACCCATGAATATCCATTTTCAAGCAGTTTTTTTTTTTGACACGAATGTAAATAAATGATAATGTACTCTATATTTTTTATTATAGCCTCTTTCCTCGTAGCTTTCCCATGGTTTCAATGTAATAAACAAGTAATACAAATCTAAAGAGAAAAAACAAATTGGCAATTTAGTAGGCTAAAAGATCTACACACAAATGAGCCAAACCAGAGGCTCATTAATTTTACAGTTATAGTAACATCTCTCCTCAAAATTCAGAGCATAAAGTGAAATGCGTTGCAACCGTAACAGTGACGAGGTCGGTATGGTGTTGGCGTACCACCTCTGTGGCCGCGAGTTCGATTCTCAAGCATTCCACCGAGGGGTTAGAGATGTGTATTTCTGGTGATATAAGTTCACTCTCGACGTGGTTCGGATGTCACGTAAAGCCGTTGGTCCCGTTGCTGAATAACCACTGGTTCCATGCAACGTAAATATACCATACAAACTAAACCTCTATCACTTTGCCATGGGGCAAGAAAAGGGTCAAATGGTTTCCACTAGCTCCAAACCAACAGCTACTTCCATCACAATGAGGCCTTAGTGATCATCCCCAGTGGGCAAAGTATATGATGGAGACTGGTAGCTGCCACGGGCAACCAACTTCCGCAGTGGATGGGACCACCTCCTCCAGTATTTATTATTATTATTATACTGATACAAATTTTCTCAGTGTCGAGATTGGAATATGATTGAAGGTCCATAATAATTCTCAGTAGTGGATTGTGATTATTTATACAAGTGTTACTAAAGCTTTCGACCCTGAATATTATTGTGGACCTTCAAACATCATCATCATCATCACAATTATTATTATTATTATTATTAGTATTATTGGATCACCTGAAGATTAGTGACCCCTAATACCTCTCCTGAAGAAAATTGACCCCCAATATTTTCCTCCTGAAGATAAACGACCCCTGCTTGTTGGTGTCTCCAATCTTCAGGTGACCCACTTTAGCTCATAATATTATAGAAAAAAGGAGAAAAAAATATAGATATATATTCATTAAAATCTACTTTATTAAACATTTGTTAAAAACACAGATTTAGACAAACAATCAATAGTTAATTAAAAGCGTATTGTCTTGCAATTTCAGTACAAAAATAATCAAACCTACTGTAACCCCTGTGGCTAGCGCGCGCAGCGCAACATTACCTCTTGCCAGAACATACCGAGCTTGCCAAGAATCTTTAAATATGCGGATAAGGCGCGAAGCACCGTTCCGCCACGGCCTTACTGTAACCCTTGTTAATTCCTCACCTTAAGAAAAGCGACCCCAATATTTTCCACCTGAAGAAAAGCGACCCCAGCGTGTGTTGGGGTCGCTTTTCTTCAGGTGATCCGTATTATTATTCAGAAGATGCAACCTATTCATATGGAACAAGCCCACAGGGCCCACTGACTTGAAATTCAAGCTTCCAAAGAATACGGCATTCCTTAAGTAGTAGTAAAACGAGGTAAGGGGAAATACGGAAAGAAACAAATCATGGCAGGTATAAAGGACGGCTAGAGTAACCTCTACCAAAACATTTCCTTTCGATTTCACAACTTTTCACAATGAACCTCTGGGCAATTGTCGTTCCTACTTAGGAAAATTCAGGGAGGTGCAAAAAAGAGGTGGTGTAGACTATAAATAGATCTACTTTTTATTATTATGAGAGAAAAGGATACTAACACCATTTGTTAACAAATGAAAACTAAACTCACTTCCTCCATTATTAGAAGAAAAGATCTGTGATTAAAGCCCAACTTTAAAGCCAATATTGTAAAGACTCCCACTAATCAAAATTAAGGACACATGAAGTTAAATGAAGATATATAAGGATCCTTCCATGGTCTACCAGAGCTCCATGGTGACCAGAACTAATATAAAAGAATTCTCTTATAGCTGCTCTCGTGACCGTGTATTGTTTCATAGTGATAAACACTGTAACACTTGATGGAATATATAACTGATTCGAGGATAAGGGAGCTCTTTCCCAAATCTTTAAAGCAAGGCTGTATTCCCAGGTTTTTCCATTGTCAAAACCTGCTTAGAGGAAGAAGTGATTAACGCTCATCAACAGTCTGCCATAGTGTTAACAACAGGTGCCTGGAGATCAAGAAGCAATACTTTCTCTCTCTCTCTCTCTCTCTCTCTCTCTCTCTCTCTCTCTCTCTCTCTCTCTCTCTCTCTCTCCTAAAATAAAATGGTAGCTTCTCAATCAAACATAATCCGATTTCGCATACGAACAAACAATGAAACAGAAAATGAAAAGGCGACGTAACGTCCTCTTCAACTGAAGCATGATTGATATAAGAATCTATGATAGCTGAATATAGTTAGAATATTTTAGTACAAATGTCCTCTGCTCCATAATTTTAGGTCAACGCCATATTGCTAGGAAAAGCTGAAAGTTGCATGTAGGGGAAAACATCGTACACCACAAACAAAGACAACACAACATGCTCTGCATGTGTCAACACATATATATACACGTTTTTATAGTTTAAAAATGTGTTGACGTTCCTCAATACATACACACACACACACAACACACACACACACACACACATATATATATATATATATATATATATATATATATATATATATATATATATATTATATATATATATATATATATATATATATATATAATTTCAGTTGTATTCCACATAGGAAAATGAAAAAAGGTATATCTCAGAAAAGCCCAACAGTTTCGTCCTCCAATGGACCTCTTCTTGGAATACACTGAATTACTACATCTTCGTGCCTAAGAAGATTACCAGTACTATATATATATATATATATATATATATATATATATATATATATATATATATATCATATATATATATATATATATATATATATATATATATATATATATATATATATATATATATATATATATATATATATATGAGTGTGTGTGTGTGTGTACTGAGGAACGTTAACGCATTTTTAAACAATGTTTCCAGTCCAAAATTCGCCATACCTACTGTTCCCAAACTGCATTTCCGTGCCAGTCTTCCATATGCATACATAAAAATGCAAAAAATTCCCGGCATATCCTACTGTTCCCAAAAACTGCAATTTCGTGCCAAGTCTTTCCAATATCATACCATAAAAGATCTTTGATGAAGAACTAATTAAAACCATCAGTCTCCATATTCCGGCTATTCATTTAAAACTCACACCAAGAAACCCTATAATGAGCGGCTCTCAATTCAAGTACAAAGAAAAGCGAAGCTAATGACCTCCGAATAATATACACAAATTCACTTGCCTCTGATGTGACCTGGGGACCTATGTCGGTTGCACACGGAGGTTACTGAATGTAAGAACAGATTCTCATCGCCGTGTCAGCTACAGAACAGGGGTTAAACTATCGAACCCTGAATTCCCTAACTTACGTAACCATGTACTTGAACGTAAACATAAAACAAGGAGCTATCCGACCTCCAGCTTACTTGGGACGCGTGCTAAAATCTACGATCAAATAGAGCATTGTTTCACCAATGAAAGTTAAAACTCCATATATTTTATAAGAAATAACTGTTGTGTACTGTTTCACCCAACACTATTTATTTTCTACATTTTCATTCTAATAAATAAATCATAAATATCCTATCCTAAAATTCCTGTACCTTTAACTAAACGCAAAACACCTTTCTCAGGCCTTTTTAGGCTTTCCTAACCGGCGCCCCGCCCCCTCAATACAAGAACAACAACAAAGTGTTTGTAGGCTTACTCTCCGAGTAAGCGATAAAATATGATTTTGATATTTTGGGTAGAGCCTCGAATGATCAACTACAAACGGTTCTGGAATCATTATTTACTATAGTAGATTCACATCAGCCGTGCATTTGATATCTAGGCTAGTCCCTTACGACGCTCCTGATTGGCTGTTGAGAAGCCAATGACAGGGCTGGAAGGAATTTATAAAATTTGTGGCCATTTGCCACGCACCGGAGCCAAAGGCCATTCAGCGCATATGTATCGACTGGATGTATTTACTAATACAAGATACACTTACATAATTAAATCAAATTATTAAAATCAAACTCATATTAAAATACTCAATTAAATATCATAAAACAAATGGATTTCCTTAAGAAATTTAAAAATCTCCTCTGTGGGAGCACCCTATCCTAAAATATCTGACAAAGGTTTGTTGGTGAAACCAAACCGACGTCTATGATTAAAATAAAGAGGACAGTCAACAAATATATGCCTCACTGTAATGCCAACATTACAATTGGAACATTGAGGAACCTGCCTCTCTGCTCCACTAGTTAAAAGATACCTGCGTGTTAAAAACGTATGCCCTATACGCAGGAGTGTTAAAACTATACTAGATCTTCTATCCATCCCAAAAGAAGGTGACCAGGGATGAACAGAAGGTCAGATCGATTTCAGCTTTAAATTACTATTTAAGTTGGACCAGTGATTCTGCCACTTAGTCCTACAAAATGATTTAATAAAGTTTAAAATCTTCACAGGGAACCCTCACAGAGTGGGAAGCCCGGGAGGAAGCTGCCTGCTTAGCGGCTGTATCAGCCAGCTCGTTAACACGAATTCCCACATGCGAGGGAACCCAACAAAACTTCACACTGTGTTTTCGAGAATGCAGGAGGACCAGCCAATCCTGCACCTCTTGAACGAGTTGATTAGATGGCATCAACTTCTGGAGTGCAGCTAGGGAACTCTGGGAATCACAATAAATAATATACGAGTCCCCAGTGCTACCTGTACTAAAAATAAATTTCAAAACGCTAAAAATAGCATAAATCTCAGCATCAAAAATTGAGAACTTCATAGGGAGGCTTTTTTTAATTGTTCTCTCATCGACGATGACAGAACATCCAACTCCATTTGCTGATTTTGATCCATCTGTATATACAGCAATCGAGTTACTATGCTCAGAAACATGGGCCAAGAAGCTACTTTTAAGCTGAACTCTTGAGCTGATCTTTTGTTGTCTGTAACTTGGCAAATATCTAAAGGAGGCCTACACCAAGGAGGGAATTTAGAAAATGTAGTTTCCATAACCAGTGGACGAATAAGGCCTACCTCTCTCGCACTGATGTTTAATCTAACTTCAAGGGGGCTTAGGCAATGTAGGTTTAGTTTGTGCTCTGTCAACAGGATGTTTTTATTTTATATACTTAAAATTTGGATTAGTTGATTGAGAGGGTAGTGCTCGTGACAAATATCGGAGACCCTGTTCCTCCTCCAAATGAAAAGAAGAGGAAAACCAGAGTCTACATAAAGGCTCTCAACAGGAGACGTTTTAAAAGCACCTGTACAAATACGCAATGCCATATTGTGTACTACATCCAGCTTGCCTAACAAGGTCTTACATGCTGAGCCATAAATCTGAGATCCATAATCAATCTTACTCAAGCACAGGGCCTGATAAATTCTTAATAAATTAATGCGGTCAGCTCCAAAATTCAGGTTACTAACAACTTTAAAGAATATTGCACCGTGTTTAACATTACTGCAGTCTCATTTATATGTTCAGCAAAAGTCAATTTTTGTCAAAAATAATTCCTAAATATTTGACTTCATCTTCATACAACAAGATAGAACCTTCTAAAAATAAGGTTGGAATCTCTTCCCTTCTCGTGTTCTACAAAACGTATAGCTTTAGTTTTCTCAGCAGAAAATTTGAAACCTTTGAAACCTTTACTATTAGCCATTTTGTACTAGCGTGACATATATGTTACGTAGAACATATGTTCAGTTAACTTACACCACACGTTTACATGTTGAAACTTGTTTTCATGATAGGTCCTGTGTGTGAGAGCTAATACATGTATCTACTTGCATACAAGTTTTTACAGGAATAGAAGTTCATTCAAGGGAGTGACACCGTTCTGTGCAGAAGTGCTGTTTTTGCTCACCGGTGTGAAATGAGTTCAGGCAAAAAGTGAGTATTATTTTGCCATTTTCATTAGATATATTGTATTGTTTTTTTGAATAAAATATATTGAAATATGGCTATAGAGAAATGTCTGTGCTATAATGAATATCTAAGATTTATAATATTGGCAGCAGTGCATTTTATATTTTCTGTGACATATATGTTACGCTAGGATGATACAGGGACATTTATGCCTTTTTCTATTTTACTGTAATGTAAACTGATAGTAATATCTTTCTAGTGATATAAAACATTCTATGGCTTCATTTTCTTTCTTTTACTTTACTTTACTACACTTTTAGTTATTTTAACTTCATTAATAAGTTACCTTTGCTAAATTTTAATCCAGAGATAACACGTTTTTATTTATTTTTTTATTTCAGGTCTCTGACTGTCAATGAAATACCAGCAGAGTTAGAAAAAGAAGATATTGCTGCAGATGTTTTTATTGAGCCTGCTGATGAGGTCTGACTGACGAAGATTCTGCTGATGAAGATCAAGGTGGTCTAATTGATAATCTCTCTGGTAAACAATTAGATGCTGCAGGTGAAGCAGCTCTTCCAAATGGAGTTCGGCTTGGAAATTTAGGAGAGGGCGTGGAGAACTATGATGACTCTAAGTTATTGCTTTCAAACTCCAAAGTGGACTAGAAAGGCAACATTTTCTACACCAAAACAATTTTTCCTGAGGCGAATTACAGTCAATACCGGAACTTATCACCATGTGAATTATTCGAATTGTTTTTTGATGAGGAAGTTTTTCAGATTGATAATAGAACAGTCAGCTCTTTATGCTCGTTACAAGGGAGAAATTTCCTTCTCACAAATGAAAAAGAACTAAAGGTTTTCCTTGGCATATTACTTTTATCTGGCATTGTTCCAGTTCCATCACGGAGACTTTACTGGAAGAAATTCTCCAGTGACTAGAAATGAGGCAGTGTATCTGCAATGAGAAGGAACAGATTTGATAAAATAATGCAGTTCATACATTTAGCAGATAATACTAATCGTTAGATGATCAGATAAATATGCTAAACTCCGTCCCCTGATAAGGCTACTTTCCACTCGATTTTTGTCTCATTTTCACCAGAGCAGCATCTATCTCATGACGAGGCAATGGTTGAATATTTTGGCCGCCATGGATGCAACAGTGTATTCGAAACAAACCAATACGCTTTGGTTATAAAGTTTGGTGCCTGAATACTGATGCAGGCTATTTAGTAAGCTTTGACTTATACCAAGGTAAAACATATGAAGGTAATTCATATGAGGAGAAAGCGTTTGGCAAATGTGGAGCCACTGTCTGAAAAATATAAAGTCATTGCCAGATGATAAAATACAACTCCATACAGCTATTACTTTGATAACCTTTTTACTCTTTTTCTCTTCTCCAACACCTGAGTGAGCAAAACTATACTGCTACGGGAACAATAAGAGACAATAGGCTGAAAAATGCCCTTTGAAAGCAGTTTCTGAGATGAAACAAAAGGGGAAGGGGCATCAGACTTCATCATAGATAAGGCAAATAACATTTCATTATGCAGATGGATGGATAATTCGGTTGTCACCATTGCATCAACTGCTCATGGAAGGGAACCCCTTAGTAAGGTGAAAAGATACTCTCAAAAAGAGAAAAAAAATATTGAAGTTGACTGCCCCATTAGTTATTCGAGAATACAATAACCACATGGGTGGAACTGACCGTCAAGACCAGAATGTGAATAATTATAGAGTATCTATTAGGGGTAAGAAGTGGTGGTGGTGTATTTTTACCTGTTTATTAGATGTATCAGTGCAAAATGCTTGGATTCTTCATAAAAAGTCAGGTGGATGTTACCTCAGCTAGATTTCAAAGAACAGATTGCTGAAAGCTATCTGAAGAGATATGGGATCCTCCTAAAGGGCCTGGGAAGACCTTCCCAGGGGGAAACAGGTTGTAAGAGAGTTCTTGATGACATTCGTTTTGATGGAATAGAACACTACCTGATAGAGACCCCAAACAAGGAAAAGACGTAGATGGTGGAAATCTGTGTAGCAAATCTCCTCCAGTCAGTGTAATAAGTGTGATGTAGGTCTGTGTTTGTCTTGCAATTTAGCATTTCACACAAAATAGACTTCAATGCTGTGCCACATGATGTACAGTTGCAATGAAAAGTTGATTATTTTATGTTAGCATTTTGAACTGGCAATTTAATCTTTGTTTTGATTCTAAGTGCAAGATTTAATACAATGACTATTTCTTTTGGCTTGTTTTTTTATGTAATTTTCAAATTCCATTCATTTGGTGGTTGTGACTACGGTAGTTCATGTATGAAACAGTAGACTTCTTTTGTATTAGTTATGTCACTTATATAACAGCAAACAATAAACCTTTCAAAATAGAACAGTGAATTTTTCATATTTCCCCCAAATGTACTCGTTACTGCCTAGCGTGACATATATGTCACACTCCATTATTCATTGTACAATGAATGCAGCTGAAAAAAATTATGTATTCTACTGATTTTGGATCCTTATGAACTAGATTTAGTGTAAAAATTTGAAATCCAAAGAAAAAAAATTTGGAAGAAATGGGTTAAATTAATTAATTGCAATCTGAATTTTAGTACAAGCTTCCACTGCAGTAGCTCTACTACACATAACAATATCATCCGCGAATGCCTGACCAGTTACTCCCAACCAGGGAGATGTTCAAGTAAATCATTCTTGACCTTGGAACTTGAAAATCTTCCACACTTTATCATCACACATTTCCAGCAATTCCTCGTCAAACAAACAGTTCATATAGGTCTTGACTGAATACCACTCCCTTAGCGTAACTGAAAACTAAAGTGTGGTTTGACCTCTTTTATCATATTAGTATTTTTCAGCTTAGAGATCATGTACCTTGTCTATAAGACTTACATGAACCAAAAACTGTTCTTTCCAAATCTAGTAAATTCTGAGTTGGTCATTGTTCCTACCAATGTTCTCAAATGTTTCCTGAAGTGAAAAAGATTACAAAAGTCTGATTTGTTGAAACAATCAGCCACCTGACTGGTAGAGGTGGTCCTCACCTTACGTTTTCCATCTGTAGTTTCCTGACTGACCCTAGCTGGATAAAAGGAATCTACTTCAATATTCTCTGGGGTATTTTATGAATTAATACACGAACTTTAAGTTTTCCTAGATGAACACTTGAAAGCATTCAAGGCATTGTTATGAGTAGTAAACTCAATCAAAACCCTCCAAAATGCAAAATCTTCAGTTTCACATACTTAATGACTTTAATTTCACCATACCTTCCAAACATTTCCATAAAAGCAAAAACAACTTAATAAATCTGATGGAGAGGGAATCCAACATAAAGAAAGGATTCTATCACCACTACTACAGCTTTCCATAGCCACATTCAATGTCTTGTCATGGGTCGTCTTCTGTATAATTGAATTTTCTTTAGGAATGTCCTTGTTCGTGCCAGAGGTCGAAGAGGAGGGTCGTGTCAGGAGGTCGCATTGTCCGGGGGAGTTTATTGTAGGGTCGCTAATCATTAATCCGTGAAGAGAAATTTGAAAAACCTACTGCAAAATCAGGCAGAAAACCAAGAGCCCACCGCACCAACCCCTTTCTCACCAAAGACACTCGGCAGAGACTGACTCCTGTATGTCCAACCTCCCTTACCCTACCCCGAAGGATAGCTCTATCATAACATAAGTGGCTCAAGAGTAAGCCAAAACCCGCTTGATAGGACTGAGGGCATAACTAGTATGCAATCATCCCCATTCATGTTACAATAGAGGGCACACTGGAAAGAATGCCGAGAGTCCTACCGTAGAGACTATACCTCCCCGGACTCTGCAGGCAAGTCCCCCCATAGGTAGTTTCCGCCCGATAGATATTGGTATGAAATCATATCAACATCCTCATGGTCCAAACATATCGAGAGCCGGACCGAACCTCTACAGTCTCTGCCATTTGGATCAAGAAAGAGCCAATGCGCAGAAGCCCCAGCCCCTGCCCAACCTGTAAGAAGGTTTTAGTGAAGGGGGTGACAGCTAGGTTGAGCAACTGAGTTAAAGATAGTAGAAGAGTGGAAACAAATTTAAGTAAGAGGAAAATTGAGACTTTTGGATTCGAACTGGCTGAAAATGTGTAACTTTGTCAAGGCAGTCTCAAATCAAGAGGGGACAGGGCTGGAAACTCTGTCTCTCTCGAGAGTTCAAATGGGTAGGATCTATGTTCCACCTCTCTTGAGGGGTACGTCTTTCAGGAGAGGTGGAACATACATCCTGCCTTAAGTGAACTCTCGAGAGAAACTGAGAGTTTCCAGCCCTGTGATTGGCTTATCAACGGTCAATGAGGAGCGTCGTAAAAGACTGGCCTAAACATCAAATGCACGGTTGATGTGAATCTACTATAAACACATTGTCCCACAATTAAAACTCCAAGGCCCGGCTGCACCTGTCGCGAGCGTTCCTGGAACTCCAAGTTGGCCCTCGTCGTCACTAGACTTCGGCTTTCTTCTTTAAATATAAATAGAGGTGTGGTGCCTTCTATTCTGTATTGCAGTCTTGTTTACCATCAGTTTTAATCATTTTCTTTTAGTGATAATATATATTATAATATATTATTCTATATACATATATATATAATATAATATATTTTATATATAATATATGCATATATATATTTTTTATTTTTTATACTAATTCATATATATATCTATACCTTATATATATATATATGTGTGTGTGTGTGTGGGTGTGTGTGTGTGTGTGTGTGTGTATGTGTGTGTGTGTGTGTGTTGTGTGTGTGTGTGTGTATAATGAGGAGGAAGATCATTCCACAATTTGGCCAAAACAAAGATAAAACTTATAGTGAACTGTGATCCTGGACCTCACATAAGAAATGGCAAATTGGACTACATACCTTGTGTAGTTCAAGGTATGTGGTCCAATATACATAAGTCATAAAAGATCTGAATTAAAGGTTAATCTGTATCACAAAAACTTGACGCATAATTGTACAGTTGAATAACTAAACAATTGTACCAAAGGTTAATGCTACAATCAAGGATGAGAAACTTAATAGATGTGAAGTTGCTGACCATTAAGATATGGACCAGCTGCTGAAGATCACTCAGGGAAACAATATTCAAAACATAACAGAACCAGAGCATAAAAAAAAGACTTCCTCATCATAGTCAAGTCTACAGAAATTCTGGAAGATTTTCTCATTATACCAATACTATGTAAAGCTGAAGCAGAGACACACCGAGACATGATTTAAATATATGAACCTGCAGTCAACGAGACACCTAGAATTTCAAACGAGTTGTATGCAGTTAAACAAACACTTTCGAAGAACAGGTACGGATGGAGACTCCAAAATCCTGGATTTGCTGATAATGATAATTTGAGCTTTGTAGGATTTCACTTCATCCTCCATAATCTGCACGATGCATTAATTTCAGCTAAATCTCTGTGCTCTGGAAATGGGATACAAGATTGGATACAAGTAAAGTGAACAGCACCATCTGCATAAGCAGCAAGCTTGTTTACAAGACGAAACCCCACACTGTGCATATCATATCTAAAAGGTTCGAGGCCAAGAACGGTACCCTACTAAATAACAGACATTGTCATCCTGTATTCATTTTAAAAACAATTAACAACTGTCGTTTACAATCTATTACGGAAAAGTTTAAAATCAATACCAAGAAAATCACCCACTCCCATGTCTAGGTTTGAAACACACACACACACACAAAACAAGAGGCTTTCAGGCTTCCTCCAAAATCAAATTTGTAAACTATGATGATCCCAAGGTTCTTGGATTCCACGAGGGTCACAATGTCTTCACAGACTGGTTGCGAGGTTGGGGAAGTTGAAGATCGGCAGTACTCTGTCAGCTGTGGTGACCTTGCAATTTTCCACGCCCATCCAAGACCAAGACATCTCTGCAATTCTTCTTTTAATTATGCTTCTCTGGCACCAGTTTTCTTTTAATTTAATCATTTGCTAGAGCAAATGTGGCAGTCACAATTCCTCAACCATTTCCAACTGTTCCTCTTGTCTTCAAGGCTGAGGTTTTGAAAGACAATAGATGAACAGCTGAGGATTCTCTGTAGCGCCAGGATTTCTTGAAGAGGCTTCCTGGCCTGTAAAATTTATTCATCTTCATTTTTTCCAATTTTGAAATTAATGTGATTTTTCAATCTTGGATTCTTGTTTTTAATCAATTTTCTGACTACTCGCCTATATACTGAAGTGTGTAGTTCCATTGTCGATCTAGTGTAGTACCCTTGAAGACGGCCACAAAGAACGGATGGAACAGTCGAGTAGCAAAAATTCCTCTTTTAATCCAATGACCGTCTTCAAGAGCATACACTAGATTAGCGATGGAATTGCACTTCCATATCCATGCGAGCCGTCAGAAAACAGACTAAAAACAAAAACCCACAGTGCAAATTTAACACTATCTTCAAAATTCACAAAAATGAGGACTGATCAATCTCACAGGCCAGGATGTTCCTGCGCGAATCGTGGAGGCTACAATGCCCCCATGGTTTGCAATCACTTCAAGTCCAGCTCAAGATCATATCAACAACCTTTCACTCATCCTCTGAATTTAAATGTATAAACTACGGCTGGCCTCAGTGTCATTTGATCCCCTAAGTGTGGCGATGTTTCCGTGTCCTATGTAGTTTACATAGACATGCTTTCACCCGGGCGCCTCCAAATCCAAGTTTGTAAACTGCAGCAGGTCCCAACGTCCTCGAATTCATGGAGTGGCTCCCTTTTCTGTGCGATGAAGCAGACTTGCCAAGCCCACGGGGGTCAAAAGCCTTTCGACTTTTAGGAAAATTTTTCCTGAATGCCAATGAACGTGTGTCACACATTACTTTAAAAGGCGAAAAAAAAAAAAAAAAAAAAAAAAAAAAAACTTTCCAATACGCTGTAACTCCTCGAATCTTCCAGGATAAAACTTTCAAGAAAAACATGATGACTGACAACTTCATCTACCACTTTTTCGAAGTAAGCCGCTGCCTCATACGTTAACTCGTATTACCTGAAGGTAACTAACGTTCATTCAAATACGAGGAGATGTAGGTCAAAGCAGACCATTACGTACGTTATTCGGCCAAGCATAAAGCATTGTTCTTAAAAGTCTTGTCATTTAAAGAGCTAATCGACTGCTGGAACATTAGCCAGCCAGGCACGTCGGGAAAGCACGTACGTGTACGTGACTGATGAGAGCACTCCATCTTCTACAAGACGAGTTCAACTAAGGCGAATTCCCTTCAAGGACTAGCTAGCCTCGGAAATGTGATTGATGGAAGAACTACATCATCTGCAAGACGAGCTCCCATTGCAAAATCTATATAAAACTCACTTCAAAATCACACATACTTAGAGCACGTTTCGAATACATTCGTACAAAGCGTAAAATAATAGATACGGTTACACAAGAACACGTTAAAATGAATATTTGCAATCACAAAACACTCCAAATAAATTACATCAACAAAAGTGCTTTAAAAATCTAAATCATTGAGAAATAAATTGAATACAATTAAACAACGCCACATACAAAAACACAGGACACTAACCTTGGTGCACTCTGCCAGCGGAGCTGCCATGTTTAGTCTGTAAAATAAGAAGGAAAATCGGAGTTATTCTAGTGAAAACTTAGAGAGAGAGAGAACCACCTTTCAAACTTAAGGAAAGTAATAGTTTTAAATTGAGGATAATTATTTTCTTTCTGTCGGGTGTATATATATATATATATATATATATATATATATATATATATATATATATATATATATAGATATATATATAGATATAGATATATTTAATATATATAGATATATATAAAGATAGATATCTATATATATATATATATATATATAATTATTACAGATATATGAAACATTGTGAACTTCATGCAAAGTGAATTTATACTCTTAGGTTCACAATAGAACTATAACAATAAAAATAATATCAAAAGGTAAGTGTAATGATAGTACTCAATGCAAAGTTTAAATATTATTATGGTAAAATAATTATTACAGCATTACATTAACTAATCAAATAACGTACTTAAGACAAGAAAACAAAAGCAATTGACAGCCACGTAACAGAAAAGTAAATTAAATTATATAAATTTGGAAACTAAGAAATTACAATTTGTTATTCAACCCTTACAATACAAAACTTATACTTAAGAATATGGACTTATCAAAGTAGGTAGATAGACTGCTTCCTGCCGGATGCCAGATCCTGGTTAGCTGAGTGAAGCCTAACGATATGTGAAAACAGTAGTCGAAGAAATATAGGTTTGGTGGAGAGTCAAGGCAAGGAGTTGAAAAAGACAGGAACAACTAGAATCAAGGCAAGAGTTCAAAAATAGGAACAACTACTTCGAAAGGACAACAGAAAATGGTATACAGAGGGGAAACAATCAGACAAAATATAACATGAAAACAATGTACAAAAATGTGGAAGGTATATATATATTACATATATATATATATAATATATTATATATATATATATTATATATATATTATATAGATATCATAGTTACGAAGTGCCAAGTATCTGGTTACAATTCATCAATTGTTTACCTCACAAAGCCAGGCACCCTGAACCCTCATCACAGGTATTACGACTGAATACTCTAAAGGCAACAGTGATCCCTTAACACTTACCAGTATTGCAGAAAACTCAGACTAAGTTCATCAAAACAGGTGTGAGGTAATCTGTAAGTAATTAAATTAATCAAAGGGCATCACTCCATCAACAACTTTAAAAGTCTAAGTATTTCCCTGATTTCAGAAGTCTAAGTACTTCCCTGGTTCTAAGTCACTTCAAGTAAATTGAAGGAAAGCAGATCAATTACCACTCTATGTTTCTACCTAACATCATTATAATCAAATGCAAATATATTGGTTAGGAATGAAATACTTATAAAAATTTTAAAATACAAAAAAATTTATTTATTAAAACTCCAAGTTTATAGGTGAAATTCACAATATCAGGGAAAATGACTGTTACTTGAAAACAAAGTAAAGTTTAATTAATTCTTGAATTAAGTTATGTAAAATTAAATCAAAATTAATTTATCACAAAATTCAAGAAAAATAATTCACTTGAAATCAACAAAAGTTTAAGGCAATAATTGAAAAATTTGAAATAATTCACAAGTGCTAAACAATAATAAAAAACTTGAAAAGATTCTAAGTAAATGCAAATTAATTCACAAGTGTTAAATTTTTATTAAAGGTGCAATGATAAGCAATGAAAATAACTAAGTCAATTAATTGTGAATGTAAATGAAAATACAGAAAAATGTAGACAGTATCAAAATAAAAAGGCACACTTCAACAACAAAAAATGAAAAAATGCACAAAATGAAACAAACACAAAACAAAAATTTGCAATGTGTAAAAGTGTAAATCTTTTCACTCAAAACAATGTAACCATCAGTTTTTACCAAACCACTGTTCCTATCAGTTATTAGTTAACCACTGTTCCTATCCGTTATAAGTTGCAACTCATAAAAATATAACACACTTACCTTTTTGGTATACCAACTTCTTTCTTTGCTGCAGTCTTGTTTTACACTTTCACAAAAACCAGGCGCCGTACAACAACAATGTTTGTTCAGATCCACAAACACAAAAAACACTATTTAACATTAAATAAACTCTAAGAAATATCAAATATAAAATTCTCAAGTTACAAGTACCAATTTACGTTACGTAATATAATCTCAAGGATGGAGAGAGAGAGAGAGAGAGAGAGAGAGAGAGAATGTTAAACGCCCTCGAGTATCTAAGATCTAATGAAATTCTCTTCCTTACGGAAGCTGGACAGTGGATGGTGACACAAAAGTTTTTGGCACAATTCTTCTAGAAGCATCAAAATCTTACGCAACTTTGCATACAAAATGTGTAATCTGCACGTGGCACTCGGCAAAGGACATACACGTATGAGATGATTCTGTTGAAAAAAGACATGTACTCAAACTCAGTCGACCCCAAGCAGAAGCCCCTTATCTTACTTGGTGACAGATCTCAAAACACAAATGAAGTCTCGAGCTCGCTTATCAAAGCGTGTTTGACAGATTAGGAAAGCAAAACTGAAATCTCAGAGTTCCTCTAATTCACAATGCTGACATAATAGGGAACAATCGTAGTTTCGAATGGACAAAGAAAATCAACTCTCTTTCTACATTCTACGTTTATATATTCTTTTACAATATGTTATGCGAAAAATCTGAAACACACATTTAAAACATCCTATCTCCCTAAGCTATCTAAGAATCTGAAAAAATGTTTGCACAATTCTACATAGCATTTTATAGTCACAGAGGAGAATATACGCATTTTGAGTAGTAATATATAATATATATATATATATATATAGATATATATATATATATATATATATATAATATATATATTTCCTATCAGTAAAATGCCTTAATTATTATTGCACACACAAACTTTTTATTCTTGTGATTTATGTAGCTGATCAAACAATAAGAATACGATATTAACCGACAGCTTTTGACTTTTCTTTTAACATTCAAGTACATTTAATGTCGACCTATAAAAAGAAATTTTGCCATTTAATGTCGACCTTATACAAAAAAAAAATGTTGCCATTTAATGTCGACCTTATACAAAAAATTTTGCCATTTAATGTCGACCTTATACAAAAATAATTTTGCCATTTAGTGTCGACCTTATACAAAAAAAATTTTGCAATGACATTTTACAAAGGGGACCAGCAATACAGTCCGATTTTTGTCAAGGACGGGTTTACCGACACAGTAGGATAATAAACACAACTGACTGGGGAAAGTCAGGCCTTGGGATGCAGTAACATGTCCCCCTACTCTCTCTCTCTCTCTCTCTCTCTCTCTCTCTCTCTCTCTCTCCAATGCCCTGGCGAGAACTTGGTCTTGGTTATCTATAGGAAAACAAATGCTAGACTGGGAATTTCGCAGAGTGAGAGAGAGAGAGTTACAATGATTAGGATGTCTCAAAGACTTGGTAGTCCATCCGAGGAGACATCGTGTGCTCCCTTATATCTGTAGGAGCAGGTTTTACTGTGCATTCACAGTGTCCTAATGATAAAGAGAGAGAGAGAGAGAGAGAAAGAGAGAGATAAAGGTCGTGGGAACGACAAAATAAACTGATACAAAAATGTTAAACTAAACGGCATCAGTCTAAGCCTGCCCGTAATACTTGAGGAGTTACCACGGCGCCGCGCTTGTTTGGTTACTATCAGTTTACGCGTAATATTGGCGTCGTGTTTAGTATCAGCCCCTTTGGGATGAACGTAACAACATAGGAAAAGAAAGACTGCAAATAACATAGGCACAAACAAAAGGCTAAAACATAAACAAAAACATAAGCAAAAGGCGGTAAATATTACGGTCGTCGAGTGGCGGGAACCAGGCAGTGATAAGTCCATGGTTTTACCAGCCTTTCATCAACCGGTTACTTTTCTTTCCTCTTCTTGGTTTTCAGCAGTAACTAACACTCTTCGTTTAGAAACAAATGCATAAAATAAAAAAAATAAAAACATTCCAAGCTATTCCGTTCGGTTGAATAAAAGATATAACTTACAAATGTCCCCGTTCAAAATGAAACAGAAAACGAACACGTCACCTAAGAAAATTGATGGGGGTCTTCGTTAATTGTCGGACGCAAACGTCGTGCAATCACTTACTGGTTTCCCGGGTTGATCACATAGTTCTGGGAAGTCGTAGCCTAGTTTTAATAAAACGTAAGAGGTAGATGTCGACGAGGAAATTTTTACCCCTTATGACTACATCGAAGCTTGAACCATCACAAAACAAACATTGGTAAATATCATGAAAATATCAAAGGATCAAAGGGATAAACTTACGCTAGAAGACAGAGAAAAGTTTACATCAAGAATGGATATAATAAGCAAAAGCAAGGCAGCAGAATCTATGGTGTCCTAAGACACTTAAATCTGACTTCAATCATTCTTCAAATACATGGAATGGAATGAAATATAAAATTCATGCCAAAGGCCAAGCGCTGAGACATATGAGGTCATTCAGCGCTAAAGGGAAATTAAAAATAAATTTATTCGAAGGGGGAAACTGAAAGAAAATCGCGCAGTTGCACTAACAAACAACTGTTGGGTTTGTATGGTGATTTTACGTTGCATGGAACCAGTGATAATTGTTGGGAGAGGGCGGAAAGTAAGATGGAAGAAAGAATATGAATGGAGGTACAGTAAAATAGAATGAAGCTGCATCCAAGCAACGAAGGGACGTTGATAAAACTTCAAATAACGCCTACAGTATACAGCATGAGGTGCACTGACGACACTACCCCCTTTATGGATTGATAGTCCATGGTGATCCAAACCTATATCTTTACAAAATCTACCTTTCTGAAAAGCTTTCTAGAGGCTGATGGTGTTCATACTCATTATTTTTCATAGAAACTATAGTAGGTGGCTCGGCAATGCTCCCAAATTCTCTTTTTCCTGTAGCATAATAATTATTGTAATTGCTATGAATCTAACAGCTGTCCCCCTCATAAGCTACAATCAACTCTGTGATGTATTTAACCCGTAATCATCATACCTTTTTGGCTAGAATCAAAGTCTTCTCAACTGCTACCCTACTATAGAAATTTTTCACTGAATATTTCTTAACCTTTCCTTTAAAAAGAAAAAAAAATTAATAATCCCGGAAATATTCCTAACCTCAGCCCTTCATGAGTGATTTACGTTAACCTCGCTTTGAGCATTAGCTCACGCCTATATCCAAGATTTAATTACTCTTTTAATGATTCTATCCTTTTCCCTACCTAACGAAGTGTGATGCGACCTCCAGCTTACTCGGAACGCGTGCAAGATTTTCCCTTCGTGCAGAAGTTGTAAACATGATATTCCTCACTTTACGTAAACTAAAACGTGCTAAAATCTACGGTCAAATAGACCCTTGTTACACCAACGAAAATCAAAATAAAATGCTCTACATTTTATCATAAATAACTTTTCTGTACTTTTTAACGTGCACATTATTTTTTACATTTTCATTCTAATAAATAGATCATAAATATCCTATCATACAATTCCTGCATCTTTAAGTCAACGCGAACCACCTTTTTCAGAACTTTTTAGGCTCTTCCATAGACCTATCCAAACCCCCCAACAAGAACAAGAACAACAACAATAAAGTTTTTGTAAGCAAATTTCTAAAGTAATTTGTAGTTTTCCTAACATATAAATCTGAAAGTCTTACTCTAGACTCTAAAATCCCTAAAACATTTAATTGCGATTCCGATGTGGGTAACATCATTCCTCCACAAAAAGGTCCTCATTGGACGAGTCGGTTTCGTGCTCGACTACCGATCTCAGGGTCCGGGTTCGACTTCCAGCTCTGCCAACAAGGAATCAGAGAAATTCATTTCTCGATGTGGTTCGGATCCCACAATGAGCTGTAGGTCTCGATGCTAAGTAACCAATTGGTTCCTAGCCACGTGAAAATATCTAATCCTTCGGGCCAGCCATAGGAGAGCTGTTCATCAGCTCAGTGGTCTGGTTAAACTAGGACAGACTTAACTTTTCCTCCACTGAAGCTTTTATAACTTGAGTGTTCCTAACGTCTAACGTTCTTCAAAGACGTGCAGAGGCAGTCCCCCGGTGTTCCTACCCTTTCAATAATGTACGGAAATTATTGAGAGTAAGAAGAAACGTTTAAAGGCGTAACAGGAGAAAATCGTCGCAGTTGCAGTAAGCAACGACTATTATGAGCGATTGGAAAACACGTTGGAAAAAAGAGAATACGAACGGAGGTACGGTAAAAGGAATGTACGGGGTTGCAGCTTGGGACCGAAGGGACGCTGGAAAGAACCTTCTGTAATGACTACAGTGGACTTCATGAGGTGGCCTGACTGGCACAACCCGGCCCTTACTGTTATAATAAACATTGAGAGAGAGAGAGAGAGAGATTAGCAGAGCGGGATAATAAATGCGTTGGCAAAAGTTTCCTTAAAAAATAAGACCTTAAAAAATAGAAAGAAAGAAAGAGAGAGAAAGAAGAGAGAGAGAGAGTAGAGAGAGAGAGAGAGACGGGTAATAGAGCGTTGGAAAAAGTTATCCTAAAGAGAGAGAGAGAGGTGAGAAGTAATACAGCGTTGGAAAGCTTATCCTTAGAAGAGAGAGAGAGAGAGAGAGAACGGGTAATACAGCGTTGGAAAAGTTATCCTAAAAAGAGAGAGAGGGGGGGGTAATACAGCGTTGGAAAACTTATCCTTAAAAGAGAGAGAGAGAGAGAGAGAGAGAGAGTAAGAGAGAGGCAGGCCTACCGGACAACACTTTACGACACATAGCCTTAATTCATCACTAACAAGCGGCCGGGTTCCACTCGAAAATGCCAAATGTCAAGTCACCTGCCACCTGTTGGAAACCAGTCTCTCAAATTCCTCGAAATCACCAGGAAATAAATCTTTCAAACGTTTCTGTCGGGCAATTCACACCGCCATCTATCACACATCCTCAGCAGAAAACTAGGACACAAGGGGCAACGGTTTCGAGAAATGAAGACTAAAAGGCAGAAAGGTAAAAATGTCCTAAACACATGCGCATACCAGATTCAAATCGGCCAAACATTAACAACTTAAAAAATGAACAGGAGCGTCCTAACCGGAAGACTTTAGTCGAAACGATTTATTGTTTGAACTATTTTATTTGTATATCTTTTATTAGAGAAAATATACATCTAACAATTTTAACAGTATTACATGTAGAATTTTACCAAAGTTGACTTAATTTACCGCTCGAAATTGGATATGCAAAACAAAAATACAACAAGGCGTGATCCGACCTCCAGCTTACTTGGAGGCGCATGCTAAAATCTACGGTCAAATAGCGCGGTTTCACCAACGAAAATCAAAATAAATACGCTATTAATTTTTTTTTTTAGAAATAATTGTCCTGTACTGTTTAACACACACATTACTTATTTTCTACAGTTTCATTCTAATAAATAAATTATAAATATCCTATTCTAAAATTCCTGTACATTTAACTCAACGCAAAGCACCTTTTGCAACCTTTCCAGGCTTTTTTCATAGGGCTTTCCTACTCCAAAAAAGAACAACAACAATAACACCACCACCATCAACCAGTAGTTTATAGGCTTACTCCCCCAGTAAGCGAAAAAAAAAAAATAAGAAGGCTGATCAAATCTCGGTTCATACTGATAAGTACTCATCGATTTCCTCGGTCGTTTACGGGATTATTTTTTATTTCAAACACACTATCCTGCATAAAGACGCAGCATCCTGGTTGCAATGACACTTGGCAGTGAAAGTATAAGATATTGTTGTCTGTTTGTATGGTGTTTTTATGTTGCATGGAACCAGTGGTTATTCAGCAACGGGACCAACGGCTTTACGTGACTTCCGAACCACGTCGAGAGTGAACTTCTATCACCAGAAATACACATCTCTGACCCCTCAATGGAATGCCCGAGTGAACTTCAGCCAACTTTATATTACTTGAGCTCTTGGATCGATTTGGACAATGAGAAACGACACCCAGTAGCATGAATTGATTGATTAGAGACAACAGACTTGACAACACTGGTGTTAGAAATGAGACAAACTTTCAATAGACAACGCCAATTTCAAACAAGATTTCGTAAATAGTTTAGACTTTTAGTTCATAAAGTTACGGTCTCTATTACACGATTAATTTCAACCAATTCAAACAAGAGTCAAACCCGAGCCCTTCAAGAACATAACATGTGGTCACATACCTGGTTTCCAACAAAAATACTTCACTGACTCTACAGAAGACTTCGTCCAAGTAAATTATAAGGGCAACTTTCCGAATTGCAGATTCAGCTGCGTCTAAGTTACTGAGAGAGAGAGAGAGAGAGAGAGAGAGAGAGAGAGAGAGAGAGAGAGAGAGAGAGAGAGAGAGAGAGAGGGCTACCTGCTAAATTTAGGAGTATCCCTTGCTTTTCCAGTTGACTGATCAATCCCCCTCTGAAAAATCATATTTATGTAATTTTTCATAACTGACGTTGGCTATTTTGTCATGCATATAGCCAACCAGCAGTTAATTAATAACATTAGTTCCCCAACCATTAACGCTTTAAATTGACTGTAGGACCACCATCCTTTCTGGCACTATTCTTAAAAATAAGTTATCTAATGGGTTAACGACCGAATTCTCTATTAGCATAAACGCAGTAATGACAGCTCCTGCTTAGAACGACTCCCTAACCTGACGATAGCTTTGTATACATAGGCTACCACTCACAGTGGTTCAACAATATCACTTCATTGATGACGAGACTCCACCGGTGCGGTTTATAATGTCACCTGACCGGTTTTCCCCGCAGCTGCTAATCACAAGTCGGCGGAATTCTGCCTGAAACGTTTGAGCGCTGAACGTGTCCTGAAAATTTTATATGCCATACATCCTCTGTCTCCAATTCTTCAATAAGTTATTTCCCGAGTGGTAATTAATTCTGAGAGAAAAAAAATCTTACCGTATGTATTAACGGCATCACCAATGACAAAATCCATCTTTGCAACCTTTGTACTCTCTCTATCTCTTTATATATATATATATATATTATATATATATATATATATATATATATATATATATATATATATATATTAACCATCTGGTATTCTTGATCTTTTTGTTTACCTAATAACTTTCTTTCCAACTGTATTTCATTCGTTCCTTGACAATGTCTTTGCAAAGACGAAAGCGCTTAGATTTCTTCCGATCATTTTCCTGTGGTATACGCTTATTTAATGAAGTCACGTGCGTCTACTGTGATTTTTTAAGCATATATATATATATATATATATATATCTATATATATATATACATATATATATATATATATATATATATATATATACATATATATATATATATATATATTAGATATATATATATATTTAGATATTACGATCACAAGTAACACGTGAAGATTGTGTATCAAGAGCCAGCAGGAAAAATGGAGAGAGAGAGAGAGAGAGAGAGAGAGAGAGAGAGAGAGAAGAGAATGGAAATATATTGAAAACCAGTCTGTGGACACTGAACGACACCACAAGGCAAGATTCCCGGCTACACACAAAAGTTCAAATACGTAACACAAATACATCTTTATTCTCAAAGAAAACTGGATGTAATATATTTACAATATATAACAGGTTTATACCTCTAAACCATTTATTAGGTTTAAAAAATGAAGACATAATCGGAGCTCAAAATCCGGATGTCTAGTTATATATATATATATATATATATATATATATATATATATATATATATATATATATATATAAAAGTAGACGTACGGTTTTTGAACTTCAATTGTATCTTCGTTTTTGAACGAATAAATGGCTTAGATTACTTTAATATGATATAATATAAATCTATTACATCCAGGTTTTGCTGGAAAAAATGTTAGTTTTACGTATTTGAACTTTTTTTTTTCTTTTTTTAGGAATCTTGGCTTGTGGCGTCGTTCCAAGTGTCATCAGACCGGTTTTCAATATATTTCCATTACTCCCCTAATATAAACATTATAAGTTCTTGTATTTTACGAAGATATACCGATGAGACGTCCCTTACGGTGGTATCATATGGACGATTTTTCTTCTTTTTCTGCCACTTACAGTAGCACCAAGTGAGCATACCTAGGTCTAAAGACCTTAGAGCACTGTCACACCTGTAGGTACACCCCGTTTTGTCATATAGACCGACATCCTGCTAAACCTCTGTGTGTGTGTGTGTGTTATAAACATCATAATATACAAAGTTGTTAGTTTTGCAAGAGCACTGTAACCTATGCCTAGAGTATTTTCCCAATCTGAAACTTTTTTTTCTATCCAAATCAAAGATAATTTCGTCCTCATAGCATATTGTGTAATTCTGTTATATTAAATGCTAATAATAATAATAATAATAATAATAATAATAATAATAATAATAATAATAATAATAATAATAATAATAATAATAATAATAATAATATCATCTGTTCGTCTGTCAACTAAGAGAAGGTACTGGATAGCCTTTCTAGTCCATTCTCTAAAGGTAGTCGCTATCTACCTTATCGCAAATCTGTCAAAAAAAATCGTTCGAGGAATAGATCGGAATTATATTATAAGAGCCAAAGGCCAAGCACTGGGACCTATGAGGTCAGTCAACGCTTAAAGGGAAACTCAAGAGTAGAAAGGCTTGAAGTGTAACAGAAGGAGAAACTCGCAGTTCCATATGAAACAAGTGTTAGGAAAGGTTTGATAGCAAGATGGAGGAGAGAGAATAAGAATGGAGGTACATGAAAGGAATGAAAGGGGTTGCAGCTAGGGGCCGAAGGGACGCTGCAAAGAATCTTAAGCAATGCCTCCAGTGTACCGCGCGAGGTGCATTGGTCTAGACAGAAACCTTGCATTCACGGGGATTAACGTTCTTGAACCTGAATGTGGGATACATCGCCTCGTGAAAGATTAAAAATGTATTCTAAAGCTAATGAAATCACAGTTCTGATTAATAGACCTAACATAACATAGTAGTCATCAACGTGACTTCATCAACATGTCATTTTTCCAAACAATAACACTGCTGGTGGGCAAAAAGCTTTTACCCCTCGTTTACCTTATCAGAAGAACGCTGATCATTCAAGCTAATCAGCGCCTTATTCATAAGCAATAGTTCAGTCGTGTGTTGTTGCAAGGCGCACGAATGGGTGGGGAAAGGGAAGTTTAGTATCCTGGCGAAAGGGACAAGAAAAGGAGAAAAAAGTGGCTGGCAGCCATTAACTGTCCAAAAGACGACGAGCCACTTTTCTGGCTTTCCAACTCCCGACGCTGAGCCACTTTAGTGGCCCGATTTGAACCGCGCGCCGCCAATACTTTCAGAGACAGATTTCTTACACCAGTACCGTGCTCTCTGATGCCGTATCAATACTTCAGTGTCATTGGCTAAATGTTATTACATCACAATGACATCATCAGAATCCCGTTACTTAATTGGTTAAAAGGTTTATGACGTGGAAAAAAACAAAAATTCCGCAATTTTCCGGGAAAACTTCAGTCTCGGCGTTGGTTTTGAGTGTTTCGTAACGGGCTCTCGATAACTATTATCTTTTATCGTTATTTTTGTAATTATTACAGGTTAATATGGGATAAAGACATGATAGAATGATAATATAAGTTTTAAGTGATAACAGGAATTACCAGTAATGGAATAATTCCTACGTATATCGTATAAGTGAATTCGTAGCAAAAGCTAATATTTTTTTGAATGAACATTGAGATATCATGGTTGGCGTCTTGGTTTCGAGTGATAATCTTTATCATAATTCTTATTTTTCGTAATTATTGCATGCTGATATTGGATAAAAACGAGATATAGAAAAAATGGAGTTAATACGAGCTGTAAGTTATGTAAATTCATCGCATATCAGTAGTTGCAAAATGTTTTTACCTTATTTATTTTAGGTTGAAAGTTATGGCGTCCCCTTCAGTTTCAAACGAAATCACTGACATTCCATTTTATGAAACAAGTGATGAGGAACTTTCAGATTCCGATGATACTGATAGTGAAATGGAAAGCGACAGTGATGAGGATGACGGATCATCTTCAGAAAGTGAAACAAATACATGTGCATCAGGTGGTGTGCGGGCGTGGCTCATTGGTCAGGATGCTGGCCCTATTCCAGTGCCATTTAGTGCCACCCCAGGACCTATGCATTCTCCTCAGGCCGACGCCCCCCCCCCCCCCCAGTTGCTTATTTCAATTTATTTTTTCCTGATTCCTTTATGCAGACTGTAGTCAATGAAATAAATAGGTACAGTGATTCATTTGTATCTAATAAGAGGGAGTATTTGCAGTGCCATCCACGATCAGCCGTTCATAATTGGATTACAGATGGGCACACTAACATCAAAGAAATGAGAGCTTTTATTGGCATAGCTCTCAGTATGGGAATTGTGAGATTACCAGAGATAAAACATTACTGGGACACTTGCCATAAACCAATCTCCCAAACTTGGTTTTTGGAACATTTTGCCAGAGACAGGTTAAAACTGCTCTTGAAATTTTTGCACTTTGCAAACAATGAAGAAATGCCTGCCCAAGACTCTCAAGATTATGATCCGCCTTATAAGATCAAACCAGTTATTGATTATTTTGCATATGTCTTCAAAAGACATTTTCATCCCTCGCAAAACATTGCTATAGATGAAAGTATGGTAGGTTCTAGAGGTCGCACACCTCATCTTCGACAGTACATGCCGCAAAAAAGGCATGCAAGGTTTGGTGTCAAGCTGTGGTGCCTTTGTGATACTGAAACTGGTTATACTCATTCCTTTGAGGTGTATAAGGGGGTCAGGCAGGAAGATAGGAGTGGTGAGGGTTTCACTTACAATTTAGTGATGCGTTTGATGAGGCAGGCTGACCTTTTATATCAAGGTTACCATCTAGGACTTGATAATTATTTTACCTCTCCCCAGCTATTCCAGGACCTGTACAACATGAAAACTACTGCTACTGGTACAGTAAGAAAAAGTAGGAAGGGGCTTCCAAAGAATTGCGCAAATGCCTCCTTGGCAAACCGGAAAGTGTGTGAAAGGAGGAAGGGACCTCTTTTGTGTGTTGCATTCAAGGATGGTAAAAACCAACCAATTTTTCTTTCAACAAAATCAAAGGGGGGTTATTCTGACAATACAAATAGCAGGGGGAAGGTGGTAACAAAACCCAATGTTGTCATTGATTATAACAAATGTATGGGGGGCGTCGACCTCAAAGACTCAAAGCTGTACAAGTATTTGGCTGAGAGGCGTACAGTCAAATGGACAACAAAGGTGGCCTTTGCTCTTTTTGGGACTGCTGTTCTAAACAGTTATATATATACTGTACATAAAGCATACAAGCTCCCAGAACAGAATGCTACGAAAGCACTACATGCTTTCAATAATTGAGGCTTTGATTGAGGACTATAGACCGAAAAGGCCATCACACAAAAGAAGGAGCAATGCAGAGATTGCTGCAAGCAGGGAAGCTCGAATTGAGCCACCTTCACATGAGATTGCAGTTCCTGAAGATGTTCATGAGTTACATAAATTGCCCAAAGGTAAGCTGAGAATGTGTGTCACTGGGCATGAACGCAGAGTACGCTCTACTTGGGAATGCCAAAAATGTGATGTTGGGCTTTGTGCTGCATGCTTTGCTTCATGTCATAAGAAGAACTAAGAGTAAGTACCGACTTATGGATGTACATAATTTTTCCTTTCTTTTGTTTAGTATACTGTATCACATGTAGATATATAAATGAACATGTGCATGCACTCACGTTCTTATATATATATAATATATATATATATATATATATATATATATATATATATATACCAATGCTTGTTTGTGCTATGTTACTGAACAAGGCATATTTCACATACGTTCAGAGGTGTTTTGCGTTGAGTGCCAGTGTGTTGAGTAGTTATAAATTATACTCTAAAAATTTTCTGAAAATGTTTTATATCCATCTGCTTTTGCTTTCCCCTGAATGACAAGTAAATTTGGAATATTATAGCAATGAGTTTACGTAAATTGATCAAGCAGTAATTTATGAAATTAGGATACAAAATTTGTCTTCACTAACGCTGGGAATATTGACCAAATTTTGGATAATAAACGAAAATCTAGAAAAAATATAGAGAAGGGAATAATACAATTTAAAAGGTGTCCATTTCATATAGAAAGGTTCTGCCTTGAACTGGCAATTTATTTGAAGTGAAAATAGTAAGTAATAAAGAAGATATTAACAATAAACTACAAATAATGAATTGTGCGTAACCCATGCGGATCAGCGTATCAATTTTAGCTACGTATACGTACCACCCGCCGTTCAAATTTACCGCGTCTTGCGGGGGTTAAAAAGACTTAAGAAAGAGAGCAATGAGACAGAGCACTTCGTAACCAGGCTCAAATTATTCATGAGTACAAGGTAGAGCACTTGCTCAGTAGATAAGTAACATTATTACGTACCAAGTTCATAGACCCACAACCTAGCCCCGCCATTGAAACGTCTGCCAACCATTGCCGAGAGCGACGTTCCAATATTTTCGCGCCACTACCAACATGAACATACGTTTTCACCCATACGTATCTAATTCTTCCTATCTTTCAATTAGCAGTTGATCTTTATGAAATAATATCATCTTATGCAAATTATTAGAGCGTAAAAGCATTTGTGTATTGATATATTCAGATTTACACATTTTCGTTGACATCGTTTCGGAAGACTGCTCAAAATGCACGGGGTTTCACTACATAGAAAATTGAAAACGTTACTATTCATTCCACCATATTCCTACTTATTTATTTATGATTTATTTTAACCTATATACCAACAATAACTACATAAAATCATAATTCCATGTTTCAGAGTAAAAAATAACGATAGACTTCACAGGAGCAACGTTGGGATTCACAGAAAATGGATCGAGATAAAGGACATATGAATTTCAGACCCTTCCACTATTAAGAATGTAGTAACACAGACAGCTTGCCCTCATGTGAAAGTTGTTTGAAGCTACTGGATTCTAAACCTTTATGGAAAGCAAAATAGGTAGTATCTATTTTCATTTAAATGTTTACTGTTGCCATGAAATGTTTTTTCTCTCATGGTAAGTGAAGTTAAGACTGAAACACTTAGAACATAAGCAACTTTGAGAATATTTTTTTTCACATTTTGAGAAATTAATACAGCACTGGACGAGATTACATATACAATGTATTAAGCAAGAAAGAAACCTTACCCTGTAATACATGCACAATGTGCACAAAACACTTAGCAAAGTAAAATTAGGTGACAGCGTCTTCTGCCCATGTTTGCTTTTGCCCACCAGCTTACTGCGCAAGTGCCAGATATGCTTCATTTGTTTACAAACTTAATCTCTTATAAATGTCCCGTGTTAACATACAGGTAAAACTGTAAAGAGTTGCTCACATCAGGTCTATTTCCACTTGTCTCAGCCAGCTTAATATCAAAGCCCTGTCCACATGATCAGACTGTCTGGGAGACTTGGTCCGTTTGACAGACAAAATCTGTGAACAAACACAGTCTGCTGTCCAAACGACAGTGTCTGGCTGGACAAATAAAGCCTCTGTGTGGTGGTGTGCACAGTATGACAATTGCAGCATGGCTCATAGCCAGAAGAACAGAAAACGACTGGCACTCTGTGCCTTATTGACAGGCATATGTGTGAAGAAAAGAGTAATGAGTAAGGTGGTCGCCAGGAGCCCATTCGAGTATTTACCCTACAGCCTACACTATTTGATTCTAATAATAAATACATCATAATCCTCATGAACACGATCTTTGTTTTTTATCATGTTGTCTCATGTAACTTGATTGTGTATGTTACTGCCTGTATTTTGTATATTCCATGTATATGGGCCCTGAGCTTAAATAAAGCATATTATTATTATTATTATAATCCAGTAAATATTTCATTCGTGTGATATAATTACTCCAGCAATATTTATAACTAAAGCCTTGGCTCTTTGCATCAATCTTTGTTACATTCATAAGCCTGGCAGTCGAGAACATTAATCACCCTTGATAAAGTATACTGACCTAACCTTCCCTTCCCTTAACCCAACCTATCCTTGGGCACCATGCCCAAACCTGGCCAGAGTGGCTAGGCCCCCATCTACAGGAGCCTAACCCACAACCTGGCATCGTGCAAAAGAGAACTTGTGCAAATATATTCTAGGCACAGGATATTGGTACGTCAATGAATTGCGCATGCGTCAATTTCAGACTTCCTGCAGTACAAATAACATAGTGTAGTGGGGGTACGTCAGATTCTGTCAGTGGGGCCGTATTGCGCTATTGACTTGCTGTGGGTATGGCAGTTTGCTAATCATGTAGCAGTTGCTGTACACTGAAGAGCTATAGGTAGGGCATTAGAAGATCAGCGACAGTAGTAATAATAGTCGAACTGAATTGTTTCGCTGAACATGTTCAATTCCAAATGTCAAAGTGAAGCACCATACTTTCATCACCAAAACATTTTGACAGTAAATGAAAATATAAAAAATCACAATAATATTTAAACATACTTAGATTTTGACTATATACATGAAAAATAAAACTCAACTAATCTATCTGTGTGCTTCACATTTTCTCTGAATCTCCTCTGAACCGTTGTAATAATGCATCAGTTTTCCCCGAAAAACAGATGTTTTCAGGTTTCAACGAGCTGAAAAAGGCAGTAGACGTCTACAAAGAGTCAAACTTCGAGAAATTGTAAAGTATTCGTAGGTCACGAACGATCGAATCGGCCCTGAGAAAGAGCTCCGAAGAGGAGATTCAAAGAAGACTTGAAGTACACAGAAATCGTGCTCTGCTGTATTCATGGTAGTAAGGAAAACTACAAAGTCGATCCTGTGGTAAGCCTAATCAATCGTAAGTAATCATTCAAATCTGGTGTATATTAACAGTATGTTTTCCATATTGGACGCACTAAGCTTCAAATCTTCTTTGAATCTCCTCTTCGGAGCTCTTTTCAGGGTCGATTCGATCGTTCGTGACCTACGGATATACAATTTCTGTAAGTTTGACTCTTCGTAAACGTCTATTGCCTTTTTCAGCTTGTTGAAACCTGAAAATATCTTTTTCAGCGAACACTGATATATTAGTACACGGTTCACGTTGTTAGGTCGTCATTTTCTTGCTGTCACTGATATGCTGCCTGAGGCGGCCGCGGTCAACAAGGGTTCGCGCATGCGCAATTCGCTGCCGTACCAATATCGCAATCAGGGATACGGCTGCCGTACCAATATCCAGTTCGTATATTTCTATGTAAGCCTATTAGGCTAGGTAACCTTATAACTTAGCCTGTATATATACCCGACTGGAATACATAGTATAGGCATAATTCAAAAACAGTAGCAATATACTTACTAACTTTTATTATTCAAAATAGTGGGAGACACCGCCTTGGATCCATCGTACTTAGGTGGATCAGCCTTATTCACTCGATATTTAATTGGTGAAACAAAAATACAATTACATCTTTAAGCATACCAATCAAAAGATTGAAGTTTCGTCAACACAATGTGATATATGAAAGCGCCATACAAACTAAAATAAGCATGTGAGGTCTTCGTAAAATATGTTTTCCAGGCAGTTTTTAAATCCAATATGGCGTCGACCGACTAAGGTGCCATTCGTAACCGGCATGGATTTCACGTTTATTGATCTTACTCAAGATTGCAGTTGTAATTAGCACAATAAAATATTTTGTCGCCTATATTAGTGAAAGTATGAAACTTCTTATTCCTTGGGTCATGGTTTGGACTGAAATTCATTTTTACCTTGTAATCGGTGGTTTTATCCTTACTGCCATCACAACTGAAACTCCGCAGTGCTCATTTGATTGTAATTATACACCTTTTGGTCTTAATTCACTCCAAATTGCACTTGAACTACATTGAATGGTATGACGATGGATCCAAGGCGGTGTTTCCCCCTAGGCTATTCCTTAGACCTATGGTACCCTAAATAAAAAAAAAATAGAATATTCTTGTCCACAGTCATCAATTACTAAACCTGAAATACCTTTAACCTTACATCTCCATTACTGTCAAACTTCATACTTATTCCCGTATGTAAAAACGAATGACGAAATAAGTTAACTTACCTTTGAAACAATAAATTTCGGAAGGTAGATTCGATCTATTTTTTATCAAACACGTTAATTCATACACCACAAACGTGGAGCAAGATAAACGGCCACTGCGATCAGAGGTAACGTGAACAAGAAGCAAGAGACTAGAGGCTTGCGCATTCCGCTGCTTCGCATTTTTCTTCGAGTTTCTTTTTCTGCAAGGGAGAATATCTGAATGACTGCTTGGCTTTACCTCCTACTTCAATAATAGTAATAATACTAAAAATATTAACTTATTATTATAATTATCATTCCTAAAAAGGCTATTTTTTTAGAAATTCCCAATATGAATATTGGGCAGTTACTCAGAAACATCGCTGACCCTGAGAAGCGAATTGTAAGAAAAATAGGAAAAACAATATATATAAGCAACTCCCTTAATTCTGCCATTCCTTTTAACAGCATTTGTCTAAAAGAGGGTCTTCTACCAAAATATATTTATCATTATTATTATTATTATCAACAGACCGGGAAGTTCCAAATTTCCCCATCGTACCCTTTGTAAGTTCTTGTTTACTTACGTTAAGTGCTTCTTTCCCTCGTGGTGCCCAGTTCAGTTCGCCTTGAACTGTGACTTAAACTCTTCAGCTGACTTGCATTAGTTGCCTCGGGTCAGCAATCCTGTAAAAAGTTGTTTTACATCACTTTGTTAACCGATTAGCAGCCTGCACGAAATAAAGCGAGCTTAAATCAGTGAGTCTGGTTTCACAATTACCGTTGGATTTCTTCGCGTAGATGGCTCCTCACTCCGAGATCTGGAGTTTGGTGAATCCATCGGGCTCTTGAAAAATGAGCAATGAAGAGGGCCCTGGGACTCGGAAGTAATTAAAGCTGAAAGTTTCATTGCTGAAAGAATGTGAATGAAAATAATCGTCCATCGCCATTCAAAAGAGAATCACCATCATGGCGAATCTGGATTTGGTCCATATGCTTGACCAAGACTTTACAGGAGGGTGACTAATAAGGTAAGTTTGATACAGAAGGCTTCACTATAACTTACTGTAAACCTTCCATTTTCTCTTTATACATTTTTCCCAGCTTCATCTTAGGAACAGAAGTCCCGAGTAACCTTCTGAGTGGGAAAGTTATTGAGCCCCGTTAATTGGTAAGCCCTTGCGCCTATGCGACCTAAGCAGTATGCAATACTTGCGGAGAACTAATTACGGAATGGATTATAAGTTTTATTGACCTGATTAATTCCAAATCGGCGTGGAAACCTTGACCTACCTGACTGGTTGAACCCAACTTTTGTATGTCGTGGTTGTGCCAGACAGCCGGCTTTGAACGTAACGGCTCTGTTTCGGAGTAGACTTTTTCCGTCATAGTCAGACTAGAACCTTATTTTGTCTCTTAAAATGTTCTCTTCTGACGGTAATTTAAGTCAGAGCAGAATATTGAAGCATGCATGATTGACTTATTATAGTGTAAGTATACTGTATAACATTCAAGGAACGAAGTTTTCCTTTCATGACCAGCTATGCTGTACAACGGGAACTAATTTTGATTAACAGGCTAGACCTATGTCGTATAAGATGCCGTCATATAGCCATATCTAAGAAAAGCTGGCAGCTGCCCTTCCGGCATAATATTCACATTGATGAATATATTTTGGAAGTGGACAATATTCAATTTTACTCGTCTGAAGGAAGAAAATGTACCTGTTTAGTGGGTGCGACCAAGCCTGACAAGACCCATAATATGAATTAACCTACTTTTAGGCCTATATAAAATAAGAAAACCCTTTGCCAAAGAAACTTGCATAGATGTTATATTTTTCACACCATTTATGTGTCTATATTGGCATATCTCAAAAAGTCAATAAAACTAGATGAAGCTTAGGTGACCAGTTCGGGACATGTAACTTTCGTGAGAAAAAGGTTGAGTTAACAATGTGTTGAAATGTTAGTTACATAAGGACTTATCTCACTCATTTAAACAATGGGGATTTGCGGTGTTTTAATTGTCTCAAAGCCCATCAATATATTTCATTTATATTTCATATCTAGTTTCTGGTGCTTATGTATAATATAGTCATGCATTCATTGGTATTAGATAATTCATTTTAAGTATACTGTTTCGTGTTGCTGAAGGTAGGCCTAGAGATTGCTTGCGGCTGTAGATTGAAGTTTTAATTCTTAATGACCTGAAATTTTGGTGGTATTTATATCTTAGGAGACATATCTTGTTGTCTTTGTTGGAAATAGGGCTGTTTTGTTTGCGCAGCAATAATTTTTTTTATCACTAACGCCATTTCAAATCAGGTATCAATATCTTATGTGAAACTGGCTATGATAACATGGCCTATTACTCCTTCGATCACTGATGAAATGTCTGTTTCAAGCCGGAATTAACACCCTAAAAGCAGTAGTTTGAATGATCGAGAACCTTTTGGACTAGACGTAACGAGACGCTACAGTAGTTTTAGCAGAGCAATGAGAAACTTTTTAAGATTGATCGTCACCCCAAAGTATTAAAAGGTTTCTGGTTGTCCCTCCAGGCTTTTAACGAATATTAACCTTCTAGAACAGCGGTCGCCAAAAAAACTGGGACATTATTTCAATTTTTATGTTTTCTTAATCCTTTTCAGGCAACCTTGATACAAAAATTGCACAGAAGACAGAGAGCCTAGTGTTGCCAATTTAGCATTTTTATTGCTAGATTTCACATTTTAGAGCGATTTAGCAATAATATTTTTATCTCCGCTCCAAATAACAACAGTTCTCCGTCTTGTAGTAACGTCATTGGAGCCAAATATCAACAAACTTATTTCAAACAAGCAGGAACAAATATCTTACCAAAATGTGTAATACTTAAATTTCAAATTTTCATTTATTTTAATAACCAAACTATAACTTTATTATATTTAATAGTTGCATTTCAAATTACTAAAATAAAATTTTTCTGGTTCTAATTATTATTATTATATAAACGCATCATTTTACCGCAGAGCAAACTTGAATTTGAACAAATCGGTTTAAGAGGATTTTTTTTTTTTTTTTAAGTGTCAGTTACGTTTTGACTTTTGTAGCACCTTCAGCCTGAAGTAATATTCAGACATCCTGTAATGGGGATCACGAGAGTCTAAAACATAAAATGCCATTATACGAAAATACTCGTATAAATCATACGGGAATTATATTGCTTCCATTTTCATTAACAGTAGTGGCAGTAGTGTTATTGAACACCAGTTTTACTCTGTTTTCATAATACAAACGGGCATTGTTTCTTGCTTATTTCAGCTATAAAGTTCAGAAATTGTTCGTATAAAAGAAAATGTCCGAATTTCATCTTCTGGATTTTTTTTTCGTGGCTGTATGAAATAGAAACTCGCTTGCCATTAGTAAAAGTTATCGAAACAGTGACGTAGTTTATATTACCAAAATCGTAGACAAATATATATATTATATATATATATATATATATATATATATACGTATATATATATATATATATATATATATATATAATATATATATATTATAAGTTTACAAGGTCCTTAAGTAGTGCAAGAGAAAGGGAGGCCCTTCCATAAAGGTTTTAGACCAATTGGAGAAAATCGGTAATAATAATAATAAAAAGGCGCTTAAATAAAGGTTTGGTATAAAAAAAAACTCGACGAAGACATAAAATTGTAATGAATTTCAAAACATTAGGCAGATTATTGCACAACAGAAATTTTCAAAGTTGTTTTACTAACGATTTTTAAAAAAGTTTTGAAAATGATGTTTCAAAACGAAGCAATGTCGATTTACTTCGGGAAACATCGTAAATGAGTGACCTCGCCTGAATGAAAGATAGTTACACCACCATTATAGTTTGAATTTGATTCTCTCTCTCTCTCTCTCTCTCTCTCTCTCTCTCTCTCTCTCTCTCTCTCTCTAAACCAACGAGTTACAGTGCAATTTGTCTGAGTGAGACTGGTAGAGAAATTCTACCAATGTATTGTAAAAACGGAGCCTGATTTTTCGCAGGATTATTAAAAAAAAGGAAATAAAACATTAGAAGATAATGAGAGGTAATATTTAAAAGTGATTGCTGCTACTCACTTGATTTAATTAAGGAGAACTTTGAAAATCTAAGTGTCTGTGAAATCTCGTCAGTATTGGCAAATTCGCAGTTGTTTTTTTTACCGCCTTTCAAATTCCTTTTTTTATTTCGTAGCTTTTTATATCATTTCACACTAGGTAAACAAAATCCCGTAGCTTTCACTGCTAGAAGCTACCCCTAAAATACGGAGGTAGTGCCATTAGTGCACCGCATGGACTGCAAGGAACGGTCCCGCGAATACGGAAGCCACTTGACGGTCCCGCGAATACGGAAGCCACTAGGGATAGGGGCGTCTAATGTATTTCGCCGTGTTTAGTACTATAGTAGATTCAGAGCCGTACATTTGATGTCTAGGCCAGTCCCTTACGACGCTCCTGATTGGCTGTTGATAAGCCAATCACAAGGCTGGAAACTCTGTCTCTCTCGAGAGTTCACACGAGTAAGATCTGCGTTCCACCTCTCCCGAGGGAACATTTATATCCTGCCTATGTGAACTCTCGAGAGAGACTGAGAATTCCAACCCTGTGATTGGTTTATCAACAGCCAATCAGGAGCGTCGTAAGGGACTGATCTAGACATCAAATGCACGGTTGATGTGAATCTACTTATAGACCCTAGGAGTTAATTAGTCAACCTCCAAAAAATAACTAAGTTCTTAATTAATAAGCAACCTAAATATTACAGGAAACTGTAATTTTAAACGAAATACCCGACGCGGAGATATTACCTATAGATTTGCCATAGTTTCATTCTACTTGAACACAGTGACATTTTGTTTTGAGCGCTCCAACTTCCTTGTTAATTGGAATTTTTTTATATTTTAATTTGTTCTAGTTTATTCTTGCTTATTTTTTCATCAGCATTCATTTGTATCTCTCCTTTTTTTCTTATGTTTCATGTCTAGATCTCTTCTGTCGAAAGCGAGCTTATTTAATAAGTTCATGAATATTTGGGGGATTTGCTCCAAGTCTTCGAAACATTAGTCAGTGCGCGTCAACTAATACCTGATAGTAATTATAAATTAGATATTTGTTGTGTTGTGGGGGGGGGGGGGGGGGGGGGGGGGGGGGGGGGGGGGGCGTCGCTCACGATGTCCAAAGTTATAGCTGTTCACTTAAGGTAGATTCTTGGATGAGCCGTATGCTTACGAGACGTTTGTTTGGCGGCCGCTGATTGGCTGGTACCGGGAGGTAGTAAGCTCCCAGCCAATCAGAGCCCGCCAAACAAACGTCTTGTAGATATAGGGCTCACCCAAGAATCTACCTTAAGTGAACCAGCTATAGTATATCCCTTTTCATACATTTTTTAGTTTTCTTCAAAAGAAAGCTGATTATTCACGCTCCAATCCATCAAACATATCAAATTTCAGCCTTCTAACCTCAGAAGTTTTTATTTTATTCAAGGTTAGAGTCAGCCATGATCGTGTGATTGGCACCGCTGTAGGTGCCAACAACAAGGTCACCACCGGGTCGTGGCTGAAAGTTTCATGGACCGCAGCAAAGAGTTCCATGGGCCATGTCTAAGAGTTCCATACAGCATTGTACGCTGTATAGAAAACTATGTTGCTTACTATTTACTTATTTCGTTTCTTAGTCTTTTTCTGTGTCTCAATTTGCTCTATAAGGACGACGATTTTCCCATCCCGACGGCCTTTGCATAAGGAAATCTGTAGTACAGGCTTAAGACGAGCAGCCAGTTACATAATTCAAGACGGAAAACGGAATGAAGCAGTTGGCTTACTACCGGTTACCGGTAATGCGTTGCCAGATGTAAGATCCTGCGATTAATTCAATCTTCTCTGTGGGTTTTCATTTCCCAGTTCCAAATATTGATCCTGTCCGATTCGGTGTCTTCCTGCCAGATGTAGAAGTGTCTTCATTCCTGAGGAATCTCCTAAGAATTTCAGTGTTCAAAATGATAACATTATCCGCAAGTTGATTTCGATGGAACGGAAGACATTTGAAATGGGAAATTGAGAGCCTTTAATATTCGCGAGTGTTAAACTTAAACTCTCCTCCCGCCAAACTTCTTGTTTGATGACTTCAGGGTCAGCCTTTATTTGCTGTAGGAACTCTGAAAACGATGCAGTTCTTTTGACACTGACTTGTATTTTATTTACTAAGAAAAAGTTATGTGCCTGTTTAATCTACTGTTCTTCCTCTACTTTATTTTCCTCTATATCTCATTTTCTCTTTCTCTAAGTATCGGAGCTTCATGGAGAAGTTAATTTGCCATTTCAAGAGAACAATCCTTATGATATTACTTCTTTGCTAGGAAGTCGAGTTATCCTCTGGAATATATAATGTTGTTAAGTTTTTCTTTAGAAAATAGAACATGCTTTCATATCTGAAGTAAACACCATTGTTTGGGTCCATAGATTTATATCGCATTCTTTTCTTTCTTTCTTTCTTTCTTTTTAGGTACCAAGTCGTTATCCCTAAATGAGGATGGCTCAGAAACAAGCAAGACAGCAGTTACTTTCACGTGCATCTTGGTCTCAGTGGCCTGCCTACCAACCACTTCAGAGAATTCGTATTCGAACCCCTTTCGTTCCATCACTTGTGTTGCTTAGTTGCTCTGGAATTATCATCCTCTTTTCTTCCCAAACCTTTCTGATTAGGCCTATTCCCCTCCTTCCCAGAGGTCTCTGATTAGGCCTATTTTCTCCCTTTTTTTCCCAAAGCTTTCTGTTTAGACCTATTTTCCTCCTTCCTAACTTTCTGATGAGGCCTATGTTCCTCCTTTCTTCCCAAAGCTTTCTGATTAGGCCTATTTTCTTCCTTTCTTTCCAAAGCTTTCTGTTTAGGCCTTTGTTTCCCATTTCTTCCCAAAGCTCTGCGTAACCCAAAGCTTGATTTCCTAGACCTTGTTCTCTCTTTTCTGAGTTAATTCCTTGTTCTTTTTTAATGAAGCTAGACCACTAACTCCCAGAGTGATTAATTGGTGTGCTTAGGTGAGCATCACTCTGATGACATTTGTAGACTTGGTCCAATTCCACATTGCAAGGATTATGCTTCCAACATACTTTTGGCAAAGGATTTCAGTATGGACAGGGCGGTCGGGGCCAGGGTTGCCAGATGCTTTTGGCTAAAAGTAGCACAAACACTTAAAAAGTCGCGAATTTCAGGTAAAAGTAGCCCAAATTATCATTTTATATATATATATATATATATATATATATATATATATATATATTTATATACTATATATAAATATATATATATATATACATACATACACATTTGTAGCATAATACAAATTACTATTTATCATATCTATATAGGTATATGTATTTTTGGCACGCACATTTATAGCATAATCAAGTTATTATTTACATTTAAGTGGTTAATTCACGTTTCTTTTTCAAAACTAAGTCAATTTCTCTTTTAAAAACTGAAGACATTTTCTTTTTCAAAAAATATTTTATTGCCTTTTTAAACAAACTTAAATTGTTCCTTTTCAAAACTAAAAGTACATTTCATCCTTTCAAAATCAATAACTTTTTCTTGAAAAATTAGGACACTTTTCTTTTTCGCAACTAAAATAAACTTCTTCCTTGTAAGAAATAAAAAAAATTAAAGCACATGATACTCTCTTCCAAATTTAACTAGAGTACCAAGTCATTCAAGTAGGCTTTCCACATTATCATCATCTTTCTCATTTTTACATTTTGAAGAGTCATATTTCAGCATGGATCTTTTGGGTTCAAATGTTGAACAGCATTTGCCATTCAATTCCAGGCTGGTCTTTATTCTCAATATTGAGGTTAAGAGCTCTAAGCCCATTCGATTCCTCAACTTGGTTTTAACTCTTGTAAGTCTAGAGAAAACCCTTTCAACTGGAGCATTACTTTCTGGATAGCTGTAGACTTTTAATGCAAATTCTGATATATCCTTTAAAACTAATTCACCTCCTGCGTTGGTTACATCAGTTGCCTTTGTCCAAAACTCAGCTCCTGATGTTGGGAATTTCCCATTAAAAATATTACTCCAGTCTAGGTTTAACAAACTTCGCCACTGACTCTCAATATCTGCTATCTTAAGACTGGTCGTCAGCTAATTCTAGAGGTAATTCAGAAAATGGGTGTCGTGTTAGCCGTAGATAATTGGTGTGATTATTATTATTATTATTATTATTATTATTATTATTATTATTATTATTATTATTATTATTATAAAAGTAGCTCAATTAGTGATTTGTAGCCCAATCTGGCAGCCCTGGTCGGGGCAAGCTTTCATGCGCCAGATCCAACAGTATCTTGAGTCTAGTCTATGTGGTTGGTGGTTTCCCTCAAGGGGAATCTAGATGATGATCAGGTAATGCTCAAGTTCTAGTGCCATAGATATCCTCTCTATATCTCTGGGTAGTGCCGTCAGAGCTCCTTATGCGGTGCACTGTAGGTATTGCTCAAGTTCTTTGCAACGTCCCCTTTCGTTCCTTTTACTCTACCTCCGTTCATATAATCTTTCTTCCGCCTTTGTTTCCACCCTCTCCTATCAGTTGCTTCATAGTGCAACTGCGAGTTTCCCGCCTGTTACACCTTTCAAACCTTTCTTCTCTCACTTTGTGAGTGTGGATATCTGGATTCTGATCAGCCAACAGAGATATCTCCACTGACCGCTAACCACTACTTTTAAATATCACTTCTGTCAGAGGGTCTCGAGATTGGCATAAGAACATCGGCAGATAATGTCAAAGTGTTACCCTTCAACCCTCATGCCAGTCATGCGCAAAGAACTGTTATTTTGAGGTTTTGGCCATTTTTCCACCTGTAAGATGATCTTATTTATTAAAGCTTCCTTATTATCTTCACTGGCATTGGCAATTGGAATCTGTGTGGAGGGAGATAGCATAAGATTCTGGGAAAATGAGTTTGTTGATGAGTTAGGAATGAGGGAGAGGCAGTTGCGTTGACTGCTAGCAGACCAAGAAGTCCGGAACGCTTCTGCAAAAAAAATCTACCATTCTTGCCTTTCCTTGCCTTTCAGTTCCACAGATCTCCACTCCTCTCCAGCCTCTCATCCCATACTTCTCATTTGGTTGAACCAAAATGGGAAGTATGGTTCTTCTAACTCTTCCGGTGACCAGAGGAGGCAAGATGACACAATCATGTACTAATCTCCCCCAGACTAGTGCCAAGGACATGTCTAAATCATCTCCATCTCTCCTTCATCTGTATCTCATCTTCACACGAAATCTGATGATTTATTTCAAAATTCGCAGGATATAATATCGTTCTTCCTTTACCATGAAAATGTCAAATAATTGTCAAGTGACAATTTATGGAAGTAGATACAAGCAACCCATTTGTCTTTAGCCGAATCATCCTCAGGCAACGCAGGTAAAGCTCTGTCGCTTTTTGTACTCCATTTTTTAAAAGCTAGATTGCTCTGAAACATCTAACAGCAGTTGCTAATACTGACACCCATCACTTCCTCCAGCCCAACACCTCGTGGTAACTCAACTGGTAAAATCGACTTGGGCATCACTTGCTCGTTCATACACTTCCGTAGAAAGTTAAGTCGGAATTTCAGTTTGTGAGCGATGAAACTCCGACTTAACTTTCTACGGAAGTGTATGAACGAGCAAGTGATGCCCAAGTCGATTTTACCAGTGAGAATTCTTCGTCTAGCAGAGCGACCTTTCGATGAGTTTCAACGCATCATACTTCAGAAACACATCGACATCACAAAAGTGGAAGTAGATGATGCGCTTTCGTACACTTAGAAGCAGACGGTATGGCTTTAATCAGACGGTTCCTATCGATTGGAAGAATCGGATGCTGGATTATTGCTACGGAAAATTGAGAAAGTGCTGCAACCGTCTTGAAAGGAAGCTTCAAGTCAAGCTGAAGAATCTTATTGCTGAAAGCGACTGGAATAAGCATTCCAACGTGGACTTCATGATTAATTTATCAGACAAACCAGTGGATAGTGCTACGACAGCGGCTTTGGGATATGGGTTAAGCTTTGGTGTATTTAATGGTAACCTGGACTGTGTCGACATCTCAAAATCCTTTTGTTATTTAGAAAAATTTAATCAAAACCTATGCCCTGATGATATCAATATTTATAAAGGTATTGTGTATGGTGCTATGAGTAAACCTTCTCCCCCTAATGTACCCGTGAGATTTCTCCAGGCTTTTAAGAAAATTAAAGAAGACGAAACAGTGAAATTGACAAAAGCAGATAAATCTAATGCAATGGTAATAATGAATAAAAGTGTCTATATAAGTAAAATAATGACATTGGTAAATGATACTGATACTTATACGAAACTGAGGTCTGACCCTACACAGACAGTGAACTCCCATTTTAATAAACAAATTAAATCCATTTTGAAGGGCTTTGACCATTTAATTAAACAGTTTACAACGCAATGCGCTTCCTACCTTATATGTATGGTTTAGTCAAGACACATAAAATCAATAACCCTATCAGACCAATCATTAGTTCAGTGGGCTCAGTTACGTATAATTTATCTAAATGGCTTGTAAAAATTCCTACTCCTTTGGTAGGAAACATTTCTAACACGAATGATAAAAACAATGTTGATTTTATAAACAAATTGAATAGTTTAAATTTGAATTTTGATTTTAATATGGTTAGTTTTGATGTTGTATCTTTATTTACAAAAGTGCCTGTAGATGACTTGCTTGAATATTTGGAGGAGGAATTAGAACGTCATGACATTCCCTTAAGTGTGGCAAACCTCATTAGTCTCATAAGGTTATGTATCAAAGATAGTAAATTTTATTTTAATGGGGAATTTTTTGTACAAAAGTTTGGCATGGCTATGGGTAATCCCTTATCTCCTGTCCTTAGCAATATTTACATGGAATATCTATAAATATATCTATCTATATATATATATATATATATATATATATATAAATATATAGATATAGATATATAATATAAATATATATATATACATATATATTGATATATATAGTTATAGATATATATATATATAGATATAGACCTAATATATATATATCTATATATAAATATTATATATATTATATAGATATCTTTATAAAGATACATTATAGAATAGAGATATTATAGGATTAATATATAGAATAATATATATAGATATATATTATATATATCTATATATATAATATATCTATATATCTAATATTATATCATCTATAAAACTATATATATATATACAAGTATATCTATATATAATATATCTATATATATACTAAAGATATATATATATATATATCATATATATATATACATATATATCTATATATCGATATATATATCTTATATATATATATATATATATATATATATATATATATCAGAGCCAGCAGGAAAAATGAAAAGCAACAGTACCTAGCGCTTTCGTGTGTTCTTGATACACCTCATCAGGGTACAATATATAAAAGAGTGAAAAATAGCTTCGAAATATCAAAGGTAAACATGAAAACAAAAAAGTAAAATACAGAACAATCAAACAGCCTAGTCAAGAAGCAAATGGTCCACAGCCTAGAATTACACTCAAAGGACAACAACAAATGGAAATGGAACTACTAAGCAGTCATTACATAGTTACGAAGTTGTCAACAATACATTTCGTAAGCCAGTTATCTAATTTATATAGTCCGTTGCTAATATTAAGAACATTACTTGACTTATATTTTATTATACTATATTCTATAATATTTCTTTTAACAATGTCTCTACAAAATAAAATTTCCTTTGAATTGTTCCAATTAATTGCGTGATTAAAATTATTCATATGTAAAAAGAGAGCACTCGATGTACTTCCTACACGTACACAATATTTATGTTGATTTAATCTTGATGCCAGTAGTTTGCCACTTTGACCAATATATTTTTTATCACAATCTCTGCATGGAATTTCGTAAATGCAACCCGTTTGTAAATTTGGAAAGTTCCTTATTAAAATTTTTCTTACAGACTGAGTGTTACTAAAAACAACGTTAACATTAAAAACTTTAAACATTTTTGGCAAAGAAAGACCCCTGTTGTCAAAAGACCTTAAAATGGTCAACTTCATAAAATGTTTTCTTAGCCTTTCTTAAAGCAACATCAACTAAAAATGCCGGATACTTCAATTTAAAAGCAATATCATAAATCTTGGTAATCTCGTCTTCTAAAAATTCAGGACAACAAATTCTTAAAGCTCTTAAAAACATGGAAGAGAATACAGAGAGTTTAACTTTCAAATGGTGATTGGAGTAAAAGTGAATGTAAGAACATATATTTGTAGGTTTCCTAAAAACCGAAAATTTAAATCTGTTACCCTGTCTATGCACACTTACATCTAAAAATGGCAAAACTGAATCTATTTCCTCCTCAAGTGTGAACTTTATAGAGGGAACCAGCGCATTTAATCTAATTAAAAATCGGTTCACATCCTCACACAAAGGTCATACACAAAATATGTCATCGACATACCTAAACCAAAGAACATTCGCAGGTAAAATATTTGATAGAAGTTTCTTTTCAAAAAACTCCATGTAGATGTTGCTTAAAAGGGGCGATAAAGGGTTCCCCATAGCCATACCAAACCTCTGCTCATAGAATTTACCATTGAAAGTAAATTTACATTCCTTAATACACAGATTTAGTAACTCTAAAATGGTGTCAGTTTGCAGAGAAAATTCTTATTTATCCAACTCATCAGCTAAAAATGTTATCAGGTCGTCAACTGGAACTTTAGTAAAAAGGGAAACTACATCAAAGCTAATCATTTTAAATTCGTAATTAATGTTACAGCTTCTGAGACGGTTTACAAAATCCACATTATTTTTTACTGAAAATCCTGAAATTTTTCCTATAAGAGGTGACAATTCACTGACAAGCCCCTTTGACAAATTATAAGTTGATGACCCCACAGAACTAATAATAGGTCGTACAGGGTTATTTTGTTTGTGAGTTTTAATAAGTCCATAAAGATAGGGCAAGGATGCACATACAATACAAAATTTCTTAATTAAATCATCTTTTCCCCTTAACAATGTTTTAAGTTTTTTATTGAAACTACGATTAACCTTCTCTAATGGATTATGGTTCAGTACTGTATAAGTTTCTTGGTCACTTAACAAAACTAACATTTTATTTACATAATCATCTTTATTTATTAACACAAGAGCATTTGATTTATCTGCTTTCGTAATGTGTAACGTTTTATCTTTTTTAAGGTTTCTGTACGCCTTTAAAAACCTATCAGGAACATGCGCCATAAACAATACCCTTACAGATGTTGAAATCTTCAATAGACAACGATCCTAATTTTTTCCAAATTACAAAATGATTTAGCTATTCCTACCCAGTCCACTTTCTCGTCACAAACACTGAAGTTGACACAATAACCGAGAGCCGTTCTTGTTACATCATCTAACACTTTATCCGATAAATTACATACAAACTGGGGATTAGCGCCTCAGTGGTGTGGTTGGTATGGTCTTTACCTGCCACCTCGGTGGCCGCGAGTTCGATTCTTGACCATTCCATTGAGGGGTCTGAGATGCGTATTTCTGGTGATGGAAGTTCACTCTCGACGTGGTTCGGAAGTCACGTAAAGCCGTTGGTCCTGTTGCTGAATAACCACTGGTTCCATGCAACGTAAAAACATCATACAAACAAACTTGGGATTTGCATTTTTAGTCCAACCGCTGTTCTTGATGAGCTGTTTAAGTTTACGATCGAGTTTATTTTTCAGACGTCGGCACTGGCTTCGTAACTTATGATAACAATAATCGCCCAATCGAGTCTTCCATTCCGAGGGGATTGCTTGATTAAAACTATATCTATTTGACCTCAGGATTCTGAAAGCTTGTTCCACACCCAGTTTCGTTATTTCTTGTGGGCTCTGATGAGAGAGGAGGAAAAATCAGCAACGAAGGGCTCCAGTGAAGGGTGTAGGATCTTGAAGGTAGCAAATATGGTAAAGATTCGCCTGGCATCCATAATGTTATACGATCACAAGTAGCACGTGAAGATTGTATATCAAGAGCCAGCAGGAAAAAGGAAAAGCAGCAGTACCTAGCGCTTTCGTGTATTCTTGATACACCTCATCAGGGAACAATATATAAAAGAATGAAAAATAGCTTCGAAATATCAAAGGTAAACATAAAAACAAAAAAGTAAAATACAGAACAATCAAACAGCCTAGTCAAGAAGCAAATGGTCCACAGCCTAGAATTACACTCAAAGGACAACAAATGGAAATGGAACTACTTGACTTGAAGCTTCCTTTCAAGACGGTTGCAGCACTTTCTCAATTTATCTAAATGGCTTGTAAAAATTCTTACTCCTTTGGTAGGAAACATTTCTAACACGAATGTTAAAAACAATGTTGATTTTATAAACAAACTGAATAGTTTAAATTTTGATTTTAATGTGGTTAGTTTTGATGTTGTCTCTTTATTTACAAAAGTGCCTGTAGATGACTTGCTTGAATATTTGGAGGAGGAATTAGAACGTCATGACATTCCCTTAAGTGTGGCAAACCTCATTAGTCTCATAAGGTTATGTATCAAAGATAGTAAATTTTGTTTTAATGGGGAAATTTTTGTACAAAAGTTTGGCATGGCTATGGGTAATCCCTTATCTCTTGTATTTAGCAATATTTACATGGAATTTTTTGAGACAAAACTCTTACCAAGAATTTTGCCCCAAAAAGTTATTTGGTTTAGATATGTGGATGATATCTTCTGTATTTGGCCAGTTCACGAAAATCTCCAGGAATTCATTAATAATCTCAATAATTTAGTCCCTTCTATAAAATTTACTGTTGAGGAAGAAATAAATTGTAATTTGAATTTTCTTGATGTAACTGTCCATAGAAATGATAGAAATTTCACCTTTTCAGTCTTTCGAAAATCAACTAACATTGCCTCTTTTGTTCATTACTACTCCAATCACCATCAAAATGTTAAATTCTCTGTTTTTTCTGGGATGTTTCTAAAGGCTTTATGTGTCTGTAGCCCGCAGTTTATTGACGCTGAAATTAAAACTATTTAAGATATTGCAATGAAACTTAAATACCCAAGGACTTCTGTAGATGTGGCATGGAAAAGAGCTAGAAAAACATTTTATTCAACTAATGACAAACTTGAATTTAGTAAGCATAACATTCTAAAATTACCCTATGATGAAAGGTTTTTAGATATTCCTAGAATTTTAAAGCTTTTTAACATAAATGTTGTTTTCAGTAATATTAATGTCAAGAGTTTAGTAATCAAAAATTCTCCTAAAGATCTTCCAGGCTGCATATATGAAATTCCTTGCAAAAAGTGTGATAAAGTCTATTACGGACAAACCGGTAAATCTCTTTCACAACGTCTCAAACAACATCAATATTCTGTGAGAACTGGGCAAATATCAAATGCATTATTCGTACATATGAGAGATTTAGACCATCCTATTAACTGGAGTCAAGCAAGAGCCTTAATCCCATGTAATGACACAGTTAAAAGGGATATCATTGAATCTTGTTTCATCAAGTCAAATAAATATAAAATGTTCTAAATTTAAGTCTTGGTTTATTTAAACTTGATGCTTTCATAATGGAAAAGTTGTAGATAAATATAAGCAACAAAATTAATATATTCAGTTTTTACATGTTTTGGACTGTAAAAAAACTTTGTAATTTCGGTTAGGGTCAATCTGTTTAGGTTTGTGACCGTGTGATATCCCATAATCCTGGATTATCTCTTTTAATTTTTACCCTTTTGACAATTAACCATCTGGTATTCTTGATCTTGTGTTGTACCTGAGACCTTTCTCTCCAATTGTACTTCATTAACTCCTTGACAATGTCTGAGTAAAGACAAAAGCGCTTGGATTTATGACTATCATTTTCCTGTGGGAATTCGCTTATATATATATATATATATATATATATATATATATATATATATATAATATTAATTTTATAAATATATATATATAATATATATACAATATATATATACTATATATATATCATATTTAATATACACATATATGTATATAGCATATATAGGTATATGAATTTTATATATGCTCTATATATATGAATATATGCATGTATGTGTATATAAATACATACATGAATGCATATTTATACATATGTACTGTTTGCATATGAATAAATAGATATTTGTATGCATATATGTATGTATAATATATATATGTATGTATACATATGTGTAGATATAGATAAAGATATAAATATGGCCTTTAGCGATCGTATGTGATCTCACCCCTGGGGCATCATTGCTAAGAGAGTGTCATAGAAATGGGGGTTTAGTTTAACCAGGGGTGGGCCCTTCCCCATTTCTCAGCTCTCTTAGCTAGCCAAGATAGATGAATTCCTAAGATTGATGACCCTTCTTCTTGTAACGCCTCCAGACTATTCCTCTGCGGTTGATTCTAGAAAACAGGTGGTTGCTTTACTGAGTCCAATATCCAGTCATTTCTCCGTTAATTGTAGGAAATTCTTTGTTATAGACAGGAAGCTTCCAGTCTCCTAATCAGACGACGCCGAAGTACAGCCAATCCTGACGATGCCCTTCGATGTGTTAGTGCCTCTGCCACACTGGGATCAAACACTTTGCATATGTAAAAGGCATGAAACTTACGGGTTTTTACACCGCGCCAGTGGTTGCCTCTGCATTATATGCTTGTATTTGATCTCTTATGCATTGCATAGCCCATATTTTGCATATATAAAAGGCATTGAACTTACGGGTTTTTTACGCCACGCCAGACCAAGAGGTTGCCACAGTAGTATAATGCAAAAAATGGGAATGCAATTTACAATGCATAATCCAATTCACGTATGAAGTAGTAGGCATGAAACTTACGGGTTCTTACGCCGCGCCAGTGGTTGCCTACTACCCATATGAGATTGGGTTTTGATACCCTATTCCATGGGTATCATGTGGCAGCAGAGAGAGCGGATAACACCACAGTCCAATGTTTGGACATGGGGTGCACAACAATCCAGTCTTGGGCTCTTACTGCCAGGCCACAATCCACTGTACTCTCTCGATCGTGCAGAACTGCTTCCACAACCATATCCAGGAAGGATTTCCATCACAAACTTCAGCGTCTTCCTGTTCTCGAAAACGAAATACAGTGACTCCTGGCGATGCCCTTCGATGTTCTTAGTGCCCTGCCACACTGGGATCAAAACACTTTGCATATGTAAAAGGCATGAAACTACGGGTTTTTACGCCGCGCCAGTGGTTGCTCTCTGCCAGTATATGCTAGTATTTGATCCATTATGCATTGCTTAGCCCATATTTTGCATATATAAAAGGCATTGAACTTACGGGTTTTTACGCCACGCCAGAGGTTGCCACAGTAGTATATGCAAAAACTGGGATGCAATCTGCAATGCATAATCCAATTCACATACGAAGTAGTAGGCATGAAACTTACGGGTTCTTACGCCGCGCCAGTGGTTGCCTACTACCCATATGAGATTGGGTTTTGATACCCTATTCCAAGGGTATCATGCAGCAGGAAAGAGAGTAGTTGCACCACAGCTCAGTGTTGGACATGGGATGCACAACAATCCAGTCTTCGGGCACTTATCGCCAGGCCACAATCCGCTGTAGTCTCTCGATCACTCAGAGCTGCTTCCACAACCATATCCAGGAAGGATTTCCATCACAAACTTTAGTGTCTTCCTATTCTCAACATCTAAGATTTCCTGCCTTCTATCCTCTGCAAATAAACTACAGTTCTCCTAAAAATGCAGAGGTTCCTTCACTTGCACCCTTTACGTGACGGCGTTTATCTTGTAGAGCTCTCGGACCATTTTAGCTTCTCGCTCCAGTCGTTGGAGGTTGGCTGCAGATATCAGCCCCATTTTCTGGTGCAATTCTTCTCTGTTTAGAGGCTTCTCAATTGCTGGAGTTTTATTCGAGACCTTTGAGTACCTCTTGGTGCTAGCTGAAGGTCGTTGCAATCCTTTGATTTGGCAAAGTTCTTCCTCGATGCTGTCCATTCGTCGGTAGAGGGCTCTGCAGTTGATCTGGGGCTTCCTCAGACACCGAGTTTCATCCGAAGCCTTTGTTTCTTCAGCTGTCCTTATCGTCCTCTCTCTTCTGGAAACTTCCTTTTCTTTATGATTCTTTGATCCATTAAGGATTTTGACATTTCCTAAGCAGCTGATCTTCGTATCCTGCGCCAAGATCTCTTCTTGGCGTCTTACGGTTTCCAATAATGCTTCCATCTCTCAAAACAAAAAAAACCCATGGTACTCTAGTGCTCCTTCGTTTCAGCAGGATCGAATCCAAGTTGAACTTTCCTTCTAATCAGGTCATTCATCTTTCCATTTGCCGTCGGTTGTTCTGCTACAACAGATTTAGATTCTTTCAGTAAACCGCTGACTTCCAATTGTTTCTGGGTGCATTCATTTTCCAGTCGAAGGATCTTGCTATCCTTCTGCCAGTTCTGTTCTCTCAGCTTTTCTAGTTCCTTGTTTTTTTCAGCTAATTCTCTTTTACATTGGTCGAGCTCTTTTAAATTTTCGCGGGCCATCTGTGTCTGAATGGTGAGGACTTGTAACTCGTCCTCTAAACCTTTCATCTTCAAGGTCTTGTTCTCGTTCTCCCTCTTCAGCTTTTCTATGTTTTTCTCTTTCCTTCCATTCTCTTTTCGAAATCCTTCCAGGTCCTGATTCAGCTTGTTCATTTTCATTTGCATTTCTTCTCGGCTTTTATCGTTTTGCTGTAGATCTCGATGCAAAGTGTCCTTCTCCATCGAGAGAACTGCGACCGTGTTTTCCAAAATAATTAGCATCTGGTCTCTCTCCTCGTTTTCCTTCCTTTGGACTTCTGTAACCTTCGCCTTTTCAATCATTTCGTTTTTCAGCTGCATCTCTTCGGACATTGAACTGATTTTTCTTTCATTTTCTTTGTTCAGTCGTTCAAGGTTTCTGATGTGTTCTTCCATCTGCAGTCCTGCTACGGTCAGGCCCTCTACCTTGTCCAGTAATTCGTCGATCAGCTGATCCTTTTCTAATCTCTCTTTCTCAAACCTGAAGAAAAGATTTTTCATTTTCCTTAAGTACTTCCTAAACAAAATTCCGACTTATATCCAAATTCCTTGTTTCTTCTTCACTATCTGGATGATCGCCTTCTTCATTCCTGGGAAAAACGTCCGTATAACTTACTTTGTTATCCGAAAACAAAATTGGTCTTGTTCAAAGCCAGAGTTGATCAATTTTCGTCCTCCTGATTTCCAGCCTCATCAAGACAGGCAGGGCTGTCCGAGGCCATGAAATCGACAAAGAACTGAACCATTTTAATGCTAAATCCACGAAGTATAAATACGCCAGTGAATAGCATAACAATAATGGCAAACAATGTAATCACTCGGGGGACTTGAAGCATGGAGTTAAAGCACTGTGCAAGCACAACTGTAAGCAAACTAAGAAACATCTTTGTTCGTTACAAATCAACTCTATTTGCCTTATCGTTATTTTCCAAAAATCCCACGTGACGTGTCTGGATTCTATTTCAGGAGTCATTTCTGGTTCCGCCGGAGCCGATCCTGTCTTCGAATGTTTGCTGATCCCCGGACGCAGTAGAGGTGTCTGGATTCCGGAGTCAAGGGCTCAAGTGCTTCCACGGGAGCTGCTTCCGCATCTTCTATGTCAGTCCCCAGGGACTTCTGAAGATCCTGGAGCCAGTCTTCACACACATACTCACACACAAGCGCGCTCCTGCACACACATCACTATATATATATATATATATATATATTATATATATATATATATATATATATATATATATATATATATTACTTCTAGGGCACAATTTTTTTAATTTTTCACGGATACAACATTCATTGAATAGAATGGCTTTTTCACTGTTAACCAGCTTTTTTGAAATTGCTTCATATTTCTGATATATATTAGAAAATATGAAGCAATTTCAAAAAAGCTGGTTAACAGTGAAAAAGCCATTCTATTCAATGAATGTTTATCCGTGAAAAATTGTGCCCTAGAAGTATTAAATATAATGGCCGGGCACGGTCGAGTTGGAACGAGGTGGAAAAATGCCTCCGACGACGAATGGAAGAATCAGCAGAAAAGATCACCAAACTGCAAGAAGAAAGAGCAACAAAGTGGATTGAATTCTGTTATACTACTACCACAGAGACATAGAGATATATTTTAAATACTTTTTACCATTTCAATAAAAATAATTATATTTTATATTAATAAATCCCGTCAACTCAAATTCATCTTTTAAATTAAGTAATCTGTATGTCCCTAAATTTACACAATTTTATAAGTGGCCTGTTGACTCTGGTTTTAGCTTAAAATGGGCTAATACATTTTCACTTTAAAGGTATAAGCTCAGGATTTAGCATAAATTGGCCAGTTTATTTCATCCTTATAAGTACTACCTGCAATATACTTTCACTTTATAAGTAGCCTATTAGTTCATGTTTTAGAATACGTTTTCCAATATATTACAACTTTATAAGTATTCTCTTTATTTCAGTGTAATTTGGTTCATACATTTTTAATTTAAAAGTATTAACTTGGTTTCAAATGCGAATTGAAAAACATATTTCCTCGTTATTAGTATTAGCTTAGGGTATACTGTAAATTGACCAATATATTTTCACAATATAAGTATTAGCTCAATTTTAAGTATAAATTGTCCAATACATCTTTATTTTATAAGTATCAGCCTAGGTTTCAGTGTAAAATGGCAAAACGTTTCTATTTTATAAATATTAGCTCAGTCTTAAGTATAAATTGACCCCTCTATTTTTTCCTTTATAAATATTAGCTGGGGCATTTTCACTTAATAAGTGTCAGATCAGGTTCTAATATAAATCGACCAAAATATTCCATCTATACAAATTTTAGCTCCATTATATAGGCTATAGTAGATTCACATCAATCTTGCATTTGATGTCTAGGCCAGTCCCTTAAGACGCTCCTGATTGCCTGTTGATAAGCCAATCACAGCCCTGTGATTGGCTAATCAACAGCCAATCAGGAGCGTCGTAAAGGACTGGCCCAGACATCAAATACATGGTTGATGTGAATCTAATATAGTATATTCTCACTTTGTAAGTACTAAGTCATTTGAAATTCTCAGAAGCGTTCAGATTCCAGTTCAGTTCCTAGAACCTGTACGATACTACTCCTGAGGCGTGACGTCACGAGGTTACGAGATGCGGAAGGTGATTTGCTCCAAACCCAGAGACACAGTCGCTGCTAAAAATCCAATGATGACAACAATAAACGCAGCCTGAAAAGGAGGCAATATTCTCATTGTTAGATTTGTTGAAATTGTACGTAAAGGCCGCCACCAGCAGTCAGTTATACCGGAGTAGTTATGCCCGCGCAGTCGGCTTGTTCAATTAAAATTGAACCCATTAACATTCAGCTATACCTCAGGCAAAACTGAACGTTACTGGGTGCAGTTTTGCCTGCACAGGCCGACTGCGCAGGTATAACTGGACGTTAGTGGCGGCCTTTAAGATGCATAGTTGTATTTTATCTAATTTTGACGCAATACAAAATCTTCTATATGTTAAGAAAATTTTATTGTGAAAATTCCTAGAGCAATGCGTACAGAATCATAATTTTGGCAAATTTTTACCTAATGCAAAACATTCTACACGTTAAAAAAGCTATTTTTTAAAAGGCTGAATCAATAAGTGCAGAATCATAGTTTGACTTTGGATTATTTTGACGCAAGAGAAAATCTTCTTTATATTAAAAAATAGTGCAACAATATATTTAACGAAGGAAACACTTCCTTACGAGAGTAAAAATACATTGGCAATGATTTTTACAAAACAGAACTCGCTGGGTTTCCATCTAGGTATTAATTAGATCTAGGAAATATGTTTTTTGACACGAGTAACATTACAATGATTTATTATAAATGATTGATAATGGCATGCTCCGGAACTTTTGAGAAAAAGACCGTTTTTAAGGTTACAGATATGCATGGTTGTGTTCAAAACGTTTGAAAGTAATATACACACACTATATATATATATATATATATATATATATATATATATATATATATATATATATATATACATATATTATATATATTATATTATATATATATATATATATATATATATATATATATATGTTATATATATATATATATATATAAAAATATATATAAAGATAAATGCCACGAAGGAAAAATAAACGAAGGAGGTCTGCAAGATCTTTCGACTTTAAAAGTCCTTTACTCAGTAAAGGACTTTTAAACTCGAAAGATCTTGCAGACCTCCTTCGTTTATTTTTCCTTCGTGGCATTTATCTTTATTTATGGATTTATCACGTTCCCAACTTTCGTGATTCAGTTATACATACATATATATATATATGATATATATATATATATATATATATATATATATATATATAAACCAAAGGGGAAGCCTCAGACAGGATACATGGCGGTAAGGGTTTAAATGGAGACATCTGTTTCATATGGGCGTTTATTTAATGCAACGTTTCAGGGACCAGCCCCATTTTCAAGCTGAAAATTACAATAATAAAATAAACTTAAAATAATTACTCATCTAAAAAAACATACAATTAACGCATATTAAAAGAACACCAACTAAACGCAAGTACCATTTTTGGATATAGAAGTGTCCCGTAATAATTCAGGATTTTACACGTTGATTTTCAGAAAGAAGACGTTTCACAGGTTTGGGCACAAATTCTAGTTTCTGTAATTTCAATTTTAAGATAAACTCTCTTTTTACTCTTTTCCACGGGGCTGTTTCCCTTTCTTCTGGATGGTCTGAATTCCACAATGAGGTCACCTTTTTAAAGAAATATTTTACTGATAACTGTTATCCCAGTAGTTTATTTTATAAATGCCTTCACAAATTTATGAATATGAAACTTGTACCTAGCAATGCTATTCAGACTGTACCTAGGATGCCGTTCTATGCCAGTGTTCCATTTTTAATCAATTCGAAATTCTATGTCAAAATGCAACAGATTATTAGAACTTACTGTCGGCCATAAAATGTCAGCTGATCCCAACAAACCCATTGACAATTGGATCAATTTTTAAATATAAGACAAGTTTTAAACCCTCTCATGGTATCTGTTATGTATGCAAGACGTTATGTAACGAGCGCGGGAAATCTTAGCTCCGCAGACACGTTCAGTTCAAAGCTATTGCACTATGTTGCATAATGTGTAAATGTTATAAGTATAAACCAATTATTATTGTGTAGTATCGAGTCCGACACAGAGGCTTCGATCTTATAAATTCTACCTCATGTATGCAGGATATGATCCTTATTGTGTATCGAGCTTCGATGCTCATATGTTTGTTATGATTCTATTATATACGCTTATTGTATTTTGTATATTCAACTACCCGCCTTCTTCAATGTAGTTTTAGCCAATAAACCAACAGCAAGAAAATATTGCTTTATTATCGCCCTTCATCCCGGAAACCTCGGCGACGAGAAATGGAATATTACATCCTACTACCATCTTTCCCTCTACCTACAGGTAAGAGTGAAGAATTGTCGTATGGGTCATATAACTAAAGCAGACCAAAATAATGACGACAAAAACACATTGGCGACGAGAAAGGAATATTACATCCAATTACTAAAACACCATCTTTCCCTCTAACCTACAGGTAAGAGTGAAGAATTGTCGTATGGTCATATAACTAAAGCAGACCCAAAATAATGACGACAAAACATTGGCGACGCAGGTGACGAACTCGTTGCAGCCAAATGGAGCCTATAGCCTACGCCTAATCTCCTAGCCAAGAAGCGGAAGACGACGACCCCAAACGGATGAAGTCTACCCGAAAACGAAGAATCTCTACCTAGATGCCTTCATCACACTCAAACCAAGCAGCGCTGTGCCAAGTCAGGAGCGTTAACACAAAAAAAAGGGTTGGTTTTGAGAGTAAAAGTGCAACAGGTATGTCTATGCAAGAGTAGCCTACAAGGTAGAAAGAAAAAGAAAACTTCCAAATTCCTAGCCTAGCCTACTAAACTTCTTAGTATCACAGCAAAAAATGCCGATAGATGTCCAAAAGTTAGACAGCTTTAGCATCGGTGATGATCCTTAATCAGTGGGTACAAGATGGAAAAGTGGATAGGCAGCTTCCAAATTTATTTAGAAGCACTAGGGAAATAAACGAAAAGCAGCAGAAGGTTTGTACTTCATACTGCAGGTTTAGAAGTTCAGGAAGTATTCAATACTTTGAATCTAACAGGTGATTCATTGCAGGACGCAATTGAAGGGCTCACAAATTATTTTGCTCCTCAAGCAAATAAATACTTTGAAACGTTATCAGTTCATAGAAGCATCACAGAATCAGGTGAGACAATAGATTCTTTTGTAACCAAGTTAAAGAAATTAGCTTCAACTTGTGAATTTGGAGATCTAGAAGACAGGTTAATAGAACAAATTATAGTAAGGAGTAACTCGCAAGAGCTTAGAAAGAAGTTGCTGCAAGAAAAGAAGTTAATTTTGCAAAAAAGTTCTGAAATAGCAAGAGCAATAGAAACAGCTAATTACCAGTCCAATGTCATTGTAGGTAAGACTCATAATAACAACAGTAGCCAGGTGAATCATGTAGCCTATAAAAGGAGTTACCAACATGCAAAGAAAGGGCAAACAAATGAAACGAGTAAGCCTAGCCCAGGTATATCCAAGTATAACAAGGTTAAACCTAATGCATACTCACAGAAAAGTCAAAGTCACATAGGGACACAAAAACCTCAAAAGAAATCGTGCTTTAGATGTGGTAAACAAGATCATTATAGCAATGATTGGGATAAGTGCCCAGCGTCAGGTCAGACGTGCAATAACTGCAGGAAGCGTGGTCATTTAATTTAACAAGTCAGTGTAAATTTGCTAAGCAAAAGACCACAAAACAAATCAATAGAACCGTTAAATTCAAATGACTGCTCTAGCTCAAATGAAGAAAGTGTACATAAGACCACAGAAGTAGAACAATTTGCATTTCACATTAATTCCGTGAACAAAGACTCAAAAGAACGTCTTATGGCTCAAATAGAAATAAATGGGAAACTCACACCCATGCAAATAGACACAGCTGCAGATGTGACAATAATTTCTGAAAGAGTAGCACAAACGATACCTAACCTAGTGATAAGACCTTCAGACAAAGTGCTCAAAAGTTTATAATGGTACAAACATAGAAGTAGTGGTTCATCACAAGTGAAAGTCAATACAAAGATCAAGAGATAGGTAAGTTACCATTGACAGTAGTCAAGGGTCAAGGACAGACATTATTAGGATTAGATTGGTTAAGATGCATAAAATTAGATTGGCCTAGTATTCTAAGGGTTACAGGTACAAAACAAGAACCAGCAGAAGAAATTTCATTAACTAATCTTCTATCAGATTACAAAGAAGTATTTGAAGACAGAGTAGGAACAGTAAAGAATGCACAAGCAGTCTTAGTTTTAAAGGAGAATGCTACTCCTAGATTTTCTGCTCCAAGACCAGTTCCATATGCATTGAAAACAGCTGTGGAAACTGAAATTAGAAGGTTAGAAAGTGAAGGTTCATGGAAAAGGTAGATTATTCAGATTGGTCTACACCCTTTAGTTCCAATTGTAAGGGCAATGGTCAAGTTAGGTTATGTGGAGATTACAAGGTGACATTAAATCCACAATTGCAAGTAGCACAACATCCATTGCCAAATCCTTAAGATATGTTCGCAACTTTGTCAGGATGCTCAGTATTTTCTAAGATAGATCTTAGACAAGCATTTCAACAAACTATCCATGGATGAAAATTCCCAAAAAGCTATGTACTGTAAACACACATTTAGGGCTGTATCGTCCAAAAAGCTTCCCTATGGTGTTGCTAGCAGTCCAGCAATATGGCAGCAAACAATGGACAAAATATTTGCAGTTATGTCAGGAGTATTCATTTTCATTGATGACATATTAGTCGCTGGCAAAAACAAAAAAGCGCATAGAGAAAGGTTACGTGCAGTTCTAAAGAAACTAAAAGAAACACAATATCAAGGTCAACCAGAGTAAATGTATTTTAGAGGTTGACTCGGTTGAGTATTTAGGCTTTATTGTAAATGGTAAAGGTATTCATAAGACTCAAGATAAGGTAAATGCAGTGCAGTCAGCAAAGTTACCAGAAAATGTCAAGGAATTGCAATCATTTCTAGGTTTAGTAACATTCTATGGTAGTTTCATTCAAAACTATCAACAATTGCACACCCATTGTACAATTGCTGAACAAAGATGTAAAATGGAATTGGACAAAGGAATGTCAAAATTCTTTTGAAAGAATCAAAGCAGAAGTGACATCACCCACATTCTTAGTACATTATCAAATGGATTTGCAGTAAAGTTGGTTTGTGACGCCTCAAACATAGGATTAGGTGCAGTACTAGCACATGTAATGCCAGATGGTACAGAAAAACCAATAGCTTTTGCCTCTAGGGTATTGAACAAAGCAGAGAGAAATTACTCACAAATAGAAAAGGAAGCATTAGCACTAGTGTATGGAGTGAAAAAGTTCCATATGTATCTGTATGGCAGGAAAAGGTTCACATTAGTTACAGACCACAAACCTTTATTGATGATTTTAGGTCCAAAGGCAAGTTTACCGACGTTAGTAGCTGCACGACTACAACGTTGGGCAATCATATTAGCGGCATATGATTACAACATAGAATATAGACCAACATCTAAGATGAGTAATGCAGAAGCTTTGTCGAGATTGCCTGTAGACAAAGCACCAGAACAATATGAGGAAAGTATTCTTTGATTTCTGCATATAATTTACCTATTACAGCTAAGGAAATAGCACAAGGTACAAAAAAAGACCCATTACTTTCAAAAATAATGCAGAGTCTAATAACCGGCAGAGATATTTGTGAAGAAGATGCCAATTGTAAACCTTACAAAGAAATTTGGAATGAATTGATGTAGCACAAGAAGTATTTTGAGAGGATCAAGAGTAGTGATTCCAAATGCATAAGAAATAGAGTTCTATCAGAAATACATGCAGACCACCAAGGTATTGTCAGATCAAAGTCAATTGCTAGAACTTATGTTTGGTGGCAGGTGTTGATAGGGACATTGAAAATTCGGTTAAGAAGTGTATGAATTGTGCATTACAACAAAACAATCCAAACCCAACACGAATGCACCCATGGGAATTACCCAGATACCCGTGGCAACGTATACAGTAGATTTTGCAGGTCCATTTTTAGGATACTCATATCTAATATTAGTAGATGCATATAGTAAGTGGCCAGAAGTTATACCAATGCAAACAACTTCATCGTAGCAACTATAAAATCACTCATGCAAATCTTTGCAACGCATGGTTTGCCAGAAGAATAGTGACAGACAATGGCCCACAGTTTACTTCACAGGAGTTTAAGGAATTTCTGAATGTAAATGGTATACACATACATTATCAGCAACTTATCATCCATCCACGAATGGTGAAGCAGAAATGATTTGTTCAAACTTTCAAACATAATATGAAGTGTAGACAAGCAAATTCTGGTAATGTAGCATCTCACATTGCAAAGTTCCTATTATCCTATAGAACAACCGTGCATAATACTACGGGTGTAACACCATCTTATTTGTTGATGGGGAGGAGGATCAGGAATAAGTTAGATCTAATGTATCCAAGCTTGCAGAGTCAGTAGAACAGAAAGGTTATGATCAAGTAAAAAAAACTTCCCTATGTAAGACATTTCGCTCCTTCAGGTTATGTCATGGTAAGGTCATACAATACACCAGAAAAATGGGTACAAGGAGAAATTGTCAGGAAGATAGGTAATTTACATTATGATGTTAATGTCGGTGGAAAGATTGTAAAACGTCATGTTGATCAGTTGCAGTCATTTAGTACAAATCATACAGAAGTACAAGTTTCAAATACCTCAAACTTAAATAACTCAGATGTGCAACTGCTCACCAAGAGTCAAAATCATGCAACAGCTCAGAACACACCTATAGTACTCCCTAACAGAATGAGTAGAGGAAAACCTCCTGAAAGATAGATTTGTAAATGTGAGGAACAGTTGTTTCTTAGTCACAGGTAAAGGGGGAGGAGACTGTTATGTATGCAAGACGTTATGTTAACGAGCGCGGAAATCTTAGCTCCGCGACACGTTCAGTTCAAAGCTATTGCACTATGTTGCATAAGTGTAAATGTTATAAGTATAACAATTATTATGTTGTGTTAGTATCGAGTCCGACACAGGCTTCGATCTTATAAATTCTACCTCATGTATGCAGGATATGATTCCTTATTGTGTATCGAGCTTCGATGCTCATATGTTTGTTATGATTCTATTATATACGCTTATTGTATTTTGTATATTCAACTACCCGCCTTCTTCAATGTAGTTAGCCAATAAACACCAGCAAGAAAATATTGCTTTATTATCGCCCTTCATCCCGGAACCTCGGCGACGAGAAATGGAATATTACATCCAATACTAAAACACCATCTTTCCCTCTACCTACAGGTAAGAGTGAAGAATTGTCGTTTTATGGTCATATAACTAAAGCAGACCCAAATAATGACGACAAAACAGTATCTAATATTGTCTATTTACATACTTGTCCTAGATGTGATCTAGGAAAATATATCGTAGCCTCAAGAAGACTTCTTAAGGTCCGAATAGATTGCCATAGGGGGGTGAGTTTCCGTACTGGAGTCAAATTATCATCTCCTGAATTTTCCAGCATCCGTGACCACACAAAGAAATGCAGAGTCAATATTGAATATAAAAACTTTAAGATCCTTTCAAAAGCGTCTTCTCCGCAGCAGCTAGCGGTCTTCGAATCGCTCTTTATAAAGACGATTGTTCCAAAACTGAACAACCAAACTGCCTCCACCCCTCTGTACCTGGCGTAAACAACAGAGATTGCCTTCGTCTTTTGTTTTTGTTTTTTAGTCACTCGTCTTCCTTCCTCTACTGGAAATGGTACTTGCGTTTAGTTGGTGTTCTTTTAATATGCTTTAAGTATTGTAATTGTATATTTTTTAGATGAGTAATTATTTTAATTTTATTTATTATTGTAATTTTCAGCTTGAAAATGGGGCTGGTCCCTGAAACGTTGCATTAAATAAACGCCCATATGAAACAGGTCTCCATAAAACCCTTACCGCATATATATATATATATATGGTGTGTGCGTATGTGTGAGTGTGCGTGCATGCGTGTAATGTATACGTACATATATATATATATATATTGTGATGGCTTGGTATCCACCACAATAATCACACTTACCAAAACGTTTATATGTATTCACAAAAACCAATACTTAGTCCACAAAAGGTGGAAAAATATTCATAATAAAGGTGTACAAACTCAATTCAAGGGGTCAAAGAAAATACTCTTAATAAAACCCTTAATTTTAATACACAAATTACAGACAAATGACACCTGAACCTCATAAATGCAATAAATAATTAACACTCACACTTAATACCTAACAAGGAAAACAACTACACACACTTAAAAGGACAGGTCAGGTCATCAACACATACATTATACCAAAGGGTAGAGGGTGGGTCCAGAAAGGTGGAGACCAACGAAAGAGAGAATAACCTGCCTAATTACACACTAAACACCGACGACTCCTCAAAAATAATTTATGTAAACTGCTTTCCACGTCTGGAGAATCATTCAGGGTGGTTGGGAAAAGGAATGGTTCCCAAAAACGCTGTGGCAGAGGACAGGGTTCCACCAAGTCCTGCCAAGACTGTAGCAGTGTGGCGTAGCCGTGATCACTTTACTCCAACTGCAGGGGCAATACCTTCATACCTGATGACAGAGAGGTCCCCTAGATAGCTTAATAAGCCAAGGGTTGCTGAAATGAGCTGAAGAAAATACAATCCTGGAAGGGGGGAGACTTTCACTCGTCCCGACTCTCCAAAATCCAAAAGATTCCAGAATGCTTCAGTTACAGCAACAGTAAAATCTTTCAGCAACAGCAGTACCTTCTCAAAAAAGGCTCAGAGAACGACTGACTATAACTCCTCGCGGAGTCTCATACAACCCTTAGTATAACGAGGGCTTCTCCACAAACAAGCATCATGAAAAATAAGAACAGGTATTAGTCAAACCACCAAAATAAACAAGTAAGCTACCGGTGAAGAGCAAACAAACTAAATATAATATAAATTTCACTGACACTAAAAAGATATTACTAAGAAATAAAGACTAAGGTTACAATAATATATGATATATATATATATATATATATATATATATATATATATATATATATATATATATATATATATATATATTAATAAAACAATACAGTTGTTACCATTTTAGTACTCACAAGCGTTTTCTTTTACCTTTAACACAGAAAACGACGGTAATATCCCCAACTGTTCTCTCTGAATGGCAGATGGAAAGCATTTTTTTTCTTTATTATATTAGGTCAAATCCGGAAAATATTGCTATTTTTATTATCCAGACAAATTTGAAAGACAGTTTTAGAATCATGCTTTTGTTTTTTTCGAATCTGGAGCCTTCAATAAGGAACAATTGCTTCTTCTATCGAAAGTTTCAGTTCGTTATTACGTGACATGGCGTAATGTTTTGTCTTCTTCTCAGAGTCAGGACTCAGGATGGCCATTCGTTTTCAAGTAGTGAAACTGCTAAGTTGGAAGAGAATGGCAAGAAGAGTTTCTGCAACATTATAAGTTCTGATCCTCAGCCGATAATTATTGAAGCCATCGTCATCTACTGCAACTTACGTTCGTTTGAGTTGCTCACAAGGTGAGGATAGGTTTAGACATTAAACAGCTACAGAATAGAAAGAATCTGATGGCTGAATCTTGATATACGGGTGTTAATCGTTGAAGCAGTCATTTGTTTACTTGTTTAAACTCCTGTGTAAGAAATGTCAAATAAATATTGCCTACTTGCCCTCCATTGTGTATAGGTTGTATTTCCTCAGTATACTACAGTCGACCGGAACTCGATGACTCAAGTTTAAATTTCCGTAGCAGTTCGTCACGCGTAGAAGAGCTGGTTTATTTCGTAGATAAATATATTTCGTTATTCCTGTTCCAGACGTTTTAAGAGATCTCGTGTGTATATATTCTCATTTTAAGTTACTTAGATTTATACGTTGCTGGTCACAGCAGTCTTAGAGGCCGAAATTTTCCCGGATTGAATGACCCCTCCCTTTGTGTATACGTTAAGAATTATTTGTCATTTATCGGTTTATTTAGCGATTAATCGCACCTTCAGTTACATTTCCTGCCATATTTATTTGCCGTTTGACCACGGCCTATGGAATGAACTTTTGAAATGTGGTACTGGCGACGGTACCAATACCCTGAGAAGTAAGTAGCCCGCACTAGGACCTCGATACCAAAATTGATTTGTATTTATTGTTTCCTGATCATAATTCCTTTACTCTTAGAGTAAGTCGATTGTGTTTATCACCCACACTAGAACTTGCGTACCAAAAATTTCCTCTTAGTGTAAGTATTGAACTTTCATTACCATAATCACGACGAGGTCAATACTTACTCTAAGAGGAAATTTTTGGTACCCAAGTTCTAGTGTGGGTGATAAACACAATCGACTTATTCTCAGACGAAAGGAATTGTGGACAGAAAGCAACAAATACAAATCAATTTTGGTATCGAGGTCCTAGTGCGGGCTACTTACTTCTCAGGGTATTGGTACCGTCGCCAGTACCACATTTCTCCATAGACCGTGGTCAAACGGCAAATAAATATGGCAGGAAATGTAACTTAAGGTGTGATTAATCGGTAAATAAACAGATAAATGACAAATAATTCTTAACGTATACATAAAGGGAGGCGTCATTCAATCAGGGAAAATTTCGGCCTCTAAGACTGCTGTGACCAGCAACGTATAAATCTGAGTAGAAATAGACAAAATTCTGTATAAAAGAGATAAAAATGGTATATCTTAAAACATAAAAGCTCTCTACAGCATGAAAACAAATACTATATGAGATACAAAATACATAATTGTCAGATAAAACCTAAATAATAAAGCTAGTGATAAATTCAATTTAATCATTCCTATACAAGCGACTGTAAGATATGAATATATATATATATATATATATATATATATATATTATATATATATATATATATGAATCACGGTGATGTGATAATTATTCATATTATATCACATCACCGTGAGTTCATATAAATCATTCGAGCTACAAATGTCCTTTGATAATCTAATTCGCTCTACCTCGGAAGTGATATATTTTCATATATGTACCGAAGGGAATTTTTAGTTGATAATAATTTCGTCCCCTCATGGAATCGAACCACTGTCCAGTGGACGAGTGGTTCGATCCATGAGGGGCACGAAATTAGATCAACTAAAAAATTCACCTTCGTTACATATATGATATTCAATTCCGAGGTAGAGCGATTAAAGGACATTTGTAGCTCGAATGATATATATATATATATATATATAATATATATATATATATATATATATATATATATATATATATATATATATCTTACAGTCGCTTGTATAAGGAATGCATTAAATTGAATTTTATCACTAGCTTTATTATTTAGGTTTTATCTGACAATTATGTATTTTGTATCTCATATAGTATTTGTTTTCATGCTGTAGAGAGCTTTTATGTTTTAAGATGTACCATTTTTATCTCTTTTAAACAGAATTTTGTCTATTTCCACGACGGGATATGTGTTTTACGTTATTCCTTTTCATAGTTACTACATAGTAACCTCTTCAAGTTGGCAAAGGCATCTCTTATGTACGAATGACGGAATCCATAAGAGAAACCAGAAGGTACAGAACAATAAATTGTAATCAATTTTTTAGAGGAATCCGGTTATCAGTGCCTAATTGCAATAGGCTACACGCCATTACACTGTTAAATTGATTAAGTGAGTCTTTCCAGGTAAGGTTCCCATGAAAATGAAGGTTTTCTCGTTTTCTGAGAAAATTAGATAAGTTTTCTTTTTCAAAATCGTATGGGTAACAAATACTTATATATTTTTTGGAATCGCGGCCATAGCGTCATGTTTAGTTACCGAATAAATCAGTATATTTGTGCATGCAATAAATATAGGAAGTTGGTATATGAGTTCATTGTTATAAATAATTTGCTTACATACTACTTGACACAAGATGAACATGATTTTTTTTTAACTTTCCTTCGTAGGTCTGACAAATAGGCCGTCATTATGACAGCTTTTATCATTGAGACATCACCCTTGAAGTTCAGATAGGTGCTGATAGCTAATATAGGAGATATTCTCCCACATGGATTTATCATAGCTGTCTAGAGTCTAGACTCTAGACAATGGCGAAAAGGAAACCGGATCCCCCTCCCGATGGGGCCGAATCGCACCCGTTTCATTCTTTGAAAAGGTTCAAGTGTACAAACTGCAGTAACTCGTCTGAACCAGCTGGAAATGATTTACCATCTACTTCTGGCGTAAACAGGAGGTCAAATTTACCTCCTCGTTCTAGAAATAAAAGATTGATCCTGTTTGAGATCTCTAGCACGCCAGAGGATGGCCAAAATATTCATCAGCATATGCCAAGTTCAGGAGATATTTGTGGAAGTCTGCATTCCTCCCATGACTCCCATGAACATGTACAAAGAATTAGCATCAATACTCCTTCGGATTGGCAGATTACCAGTAAGAATTTGCAACATAACGCCAGGAATCCCCAAAACCATCTAGGAGAACACATTAAGGCTACTTTGGGCAAGGTAACTACTGACAAACGCCTGGGATTACCAGTTGGAAGTCAGCAAAACCTATCTGGAAGTCTACCGAACATTAAAACAACCTTAGATGAGAAACCTGAGAGCGAAAACGAGCGAGATAGTATCCGGAATCACCAAGTCCAGCAAAAAACCTTCGAAAGTAGGCGCAGCTCTTCTGGACATCTACCGAATCTGAGTCTAAAAATTGATGGCAAAAAGCAGCAGGTTGTCCTTGAATGGCAGACACCCAGTCTGCAGTATCTGCCAGATACGTCACAGCGTAGCCGCCGAACTGAACAAGAGCAAATAATTGGTAAGTACTTCCGTGTATTACCGTTAGATTGTTAATTGCAAGTTTTAATGTAAATTTAGTTTTTGTCATCATTTATAGTGAATGTAATAGTATTGTCTCCTGAAACAACTATCTGTAGAGAGAGAGAGAGAGAGAGATTGTTTATATGATGTTGAGTTTCTGTAAACGAACCTAACAAAATGAATTTTTCAACTCTCTCTCTCTCTCTCTCTCTCTCTCTCTCTCTCTCTCTCTCTCTCTCTCACACACACACACACACACACACACACACACACACACAAAAGAAAACACTGTTTGCCATTGTTACTCTCGTCTCCTGTTTATTTCACGTTCATTTGTACCTCTGCTTTTTCATGAAAAGAGAAGACCAGGAAAGAAAAGTTAAAATGTGTTATTGATATAGCGGCAAAAAAAAAAAAAAAAAAAATAACGAGAAAATAACGTGTTGATAACTGGAGAGAACAGGATTTTTTTCATGTGCCTTACTAAGAAGGAAAAGGTGACAAATTGTGAATTGTAAGTGAGCAGGAAAATGTAAAAAAGAGGAGAAAATTACATTTGTGAGGAAAAGACTGAGGCAGAAGTTAACGAACACCTTGCATATCTCATTAGGTTGTTGTTTAGGGCTAAATAGATGTGTGTTACTGAACAGACGATAACTATGAAGAACCATTGCTTTGATTTCTAATAAAGGTCCTTGAAAATGCGATGAAATGGCCTGAGTGAGACTACGGTGAACCGTACGCAACCTCCTACATTCATTGTGCCTGGCTCGACCAATGGCTCGACTCGCTGTTTTGGACGATTCTAACAGTTATTTTATTTATTTTTTTTTTTTTAAGTGCCCCTCGGCCACTCAGCTGCATTTCTTTCCTCACAATTTATCTTCTGTGGTATCTGTAAAGCAAATAATAATAATAATAATAATAATAATAATAATAATAATAATAATAATAATAATAATGATGATGATGATGGTGGTGGTGGTACTATCGTACTAGTGGCTGCGTATGCCCGCGCTTACTTGCATAGTCTTCATATAGGAGCACCGACGTCAAACCGAATAGCAGTTAAATTATTACCCTGCTAGTGGTCTGTGTTTTCAGAAGGGGAGGACTACTGAACACATTTCTTTACAGTTCATTTTTTATTATCATTATTGATATCACTCTACTGCCTCTGAAAGCACAAAAACTTTCGAAGGCTTCCTGTCGTATGTAACATGTAAGCCACTGAAATCATAAATATAGAAAGGAATGTGACGCAAGCCTGATATCCGGTGCGTGTTGCGGCAGCTAGGATCGTTCAAAGGAGATTTGATTTCGTCCATTTTTTCCTCCTTTTCTAGGTGACTAAAAATGTCTGCTAAAAGTGTGCCTCTGATTTTTCCTAGTTGTTACGTACCCCCAAGAGACTTGTACAAATGAGAGTCGTCCCGTGGGCCGTGAATAGAACCTCTGAGCTGGCGCTTATGGTAGCAGAAAGCACACTTAATCCCACCAAAAAAATAAAAATAAAATTATTGTTATTGCCTCATTATATACATTTTACTATTAATTATTTTCAGATGTTTGGGAAAACATAAGACTAAGGGAAAACATAAGACTAATATATGTAGGATATGATAGTTTCGAGTTATTTTGATATTTGCAGCGTGCGAGACGATCTGTGGTGGAAAAGGATATACGCATGAACGCAAATATCAACCTTGTCCGATGATACTACCTTAGAATATGAAGGGTAACGCCCAATGAAGTTATAGATATAAAGGCATTATAATGTACACAGAACACATACACACACACACACACACACACACACTCATACTCTCACACACATCAGGAATCACTAATCATGGGGTAAATGCAGCTCGACCGCTGTTTGTATTTAACAGTTTATAGTACCAACCACCATTACACTCGCTAAGGCATCCCTTTCGTTCATTCACTGTTCCTCCATTCACATTCTTTCTTCCATCTTACTTCCCACCCTCTCCTAACATTTGTTTCATAGTCCAATTGCGAGGTTTTCCTCCTTTCAAATCTCTTCTGGATTTTCCTTTCAGCGTTGAATGGCCTCATTGGTATATTCTGTCTATCGAACTATGGAGACCGAATATTCTTTTCAATGCCATTGATAATTTCCCTCTTTATTTGGGTTCATTTAATTTCGTCGAAGCTTTTGTTCTCTCTCTCAAGACCAGAAATGCCTTGGCTTTACACCAGCCTTTAACATAATATTATTGGACGCGTATTCTTGGATGACGCTTTTATTGCTTGGGCCAGTACATAGATGAGTGATTACCAGTGAAGGCTAAACGACTTCGGGCCAGAGCTCAACTGACCTTTTTTTGGAATCACCGACCGGTTTCGAGTTTCAAAGAGCTGCTAATGGACGACAATATGATCCTAGGAGCTAACAGACTACTATAATAAGGCAGATCGCACACCGACGCAACCAGTTGGATGAAACCTATCACGCGCAATTGGTCGCCTTGAAGTCGTCACGCCAGAGCAATTATTTTAGTTTCAATAGCGTCGACAGACCATGACGCTTTTTCTGTGACATAAGTAGAAGGAACAAGAAAAGATCGTGGGTTTGTCCATATTTTACAAGAAATTCTCAACGGAGTAGTTCTATTACTGCTCAAGAGAATCTGATGGATGTCTGTGAAATTTTAAGAATTTTACAGAATGTCTAAAGAAACCTTCAATTAACGAGTTCGTTTGGTGAGCGCCAAGACTTTCAAGTCTACAAATTTAATGTTCCTTGACTTGCTCGTAAGTTCGTAACTCACCTTTGCAGCAACAGCCATTGCCTGAGCGCTCCGAGGCACATACCACTCTCTTCTCAGCGAGTTCGTAATGCAGCTGATCGGCTCACGATCAGCAAAGCCAATTGCGCGTCGATCAGCTGCACGCGACGGCAGTTTCAGGCGCCTCGATGTGAGAGGTTCTGAAGAAACCGATGCGTTTGTCGCAACACAACTGGTTGCGGCGTCGTAAGCAACTGATTTGATGCAACTGGTTGCGTTGGTGTGTGATCTGCTCAAGTATAGTTGATAAATGTAAAGAATAGAATTTAGGCTAAAGCCAAGAGCTGGGTTCTATGTGATCATTCAGCGCCGAAGGAGAAATTGAGAGCAAAAAAGGTATGAAAGGTGTAACAGGAGGAAAACCTCGCAGTTGCACTATGAAACAATTGTAAGGAGAGGGTGGAAAGTAAGATGGAAGAAAGAGAATAAGAAGAGGCACAGTGAAAGAAAGAAAGGGGTTGCAGCTAGGGGACGAAGGGACGCTGCAAAGAACCTTAAGTAAATGCCTACAGTGCACCGCATGAGGTGCACTGACGGTACTACTATTCTCCTATACAGGGGTGATGAATGTAAAGGAGACAAAGACGGCGAAATTTTCCTAGGCCTAACGTTAGCACGACATCAAAACGTTTCTTTGCAAATGATATCTCTCTCTCTCTCTCTCTCTCTCTCTCTCTCTCTCTCTCTCTCTCTCTCTCTCTCATTTCAAGAACAGACATGACCTATTGGTGGTCACTTCTAATATATATATATATATAGTATATATATATATATATATATATATATATATATATATATATATATACATAGGGGTATGTGTGTTTGCATAATGGATTCCAATTCTAATACTTTAACCGTCTCTCATATTGCTTAGCGAAGGATTAGGAAAACTCAGTGGAACGAATTAAATCCTTTCCAATATCAGCTGATTACACATCGCCAGTTCATACGAGTGGAATTAGCAGCTCCAGTGATAAGTACAATAAAAGTGTTTAGGGAACGTCTCTCTGGGAATAAAGAATTATGGGGCATTTGAAGTGACTGAATTCCTACCATGGGATTTCGATCCGATTATATGACATTATTTTCCTTAAAAAGTAAACAAGATGTAAGTGTAAGCAACAGCAGTCTCTCTCTTATATATATATATATATATATATATATATATATATATATATATATATATATATATAATATATTATATATATATATATATGATGAAGATGAAGGAATGTCTAATATCAAGAAATACAGGGTTACTCTATGAAAGACCGAAGAACGGAGAGCGAATGGGCGATGATATAGAAAGGCGGTACTACTCAAAAGTGAAAGTTGTTAAGGAGTTGTACCATTCACCCGATGTAGGTCGTGCTGGTGGCTTTGTTTGCCCTGTGTTTGTGGCGCTTTGGGTTAACCTACTTCGTTCCTTTAATTCGAGATAAAATGCACACCCCCTCCCCCCTTCCCCTTCACCTCCTGCTGATGAAAACTTCTCCTGGGATTCGGGGGTTGAAGGACATCACACCAAAGAGATAAAGAGGTGACACGTTCGTAGACGCAGCAGCAGCGATCCCTTGAGTAATCAAATGATTTAATTAGCTAAATAACGCTAAAAACCGATGGCGTTATTTCCGTTGTAATATCTTACCCCTGAAATTACACATTAATCATTAAATGTGTGGATATGAAAACTATCCCCTCAGTAATTGCACGTTTTGTTATTGCTGATACATTCGGTCTAACGCTTGCAACTCGCTCATCGCTCGCTGTTACCGGCTAGGTGCGTTCGGTTATAGAATCGTTTACTTGGTTCTATCGCTTGATGTCTGTCTTGCTGGGTGTTGCGATAGAGACCATAATTTAATAGACGCACTCACCCTTTTTATATAATATATATATACATAAATAAAAGAATAAAATATAAAGAAAACATTAGACTAGTGACGACCCACGAAAACCTGGGATCGCTATATATCTAGGAAAGATCCAATATATATATATATATATATATATATATATATATATATATATATATATATATATTATATATATATATATATATATATATATAAAGGTTTTTTTTGCCACGAAGGAAAAAATGAAAAAGCGAGATAGCCGAGTACTTTCGGTCCTATCTCGCTTTTTCCTTTTTCCTTCGTGGTGGCAAAAAACCTTTATTTATACATAGCATCACGTTTTATATACTTCGTGATCAAGTTATTCATATATATATATATATATATATATATATATATATATAATATATATATATATATATATATATATATATACATATACATATATATATACTCATATACATAAAATATATATATATATATATATATATATATATATATATATATATATATATATATATATATATATATATATATATATATATATATATATATATATTTTATATATAGTAGTAAATATATATATATATATATATATATATATATATATATATATATATATATGAATAATTATCACATCGAACCGTGATCCATTTCATATATCAATTCAAGCTACAAATGTCCTTTAATATCTAAATTCACTTTACCTCCCAAATGATATATTTTATATATGTACGAAGGGGAATTTTTTAATTGATAATAATTTCGTCCCCCCATGGGATCGAACCACCGTCCAAGTGGACGGGGACGAAATCAGGACAGTCAGTGACGCTATCCAATCAGCAACAGAGACGCTATAAGTTCATATCGATTCTGACCTTACAAATCACCCTCGACCTGGGTGCTTTCGTAATTAGAATCGATATGAAACCCCGTCTACCATGTTGGCCAATTCGAGCGTTTGACAGCACGTAGCCTTTTGTTATGAATAATATCACATCGAACCGTGATCCATTTATATATCAATTCAAGCTACAAATGTCCTTTAATATCTAAATTCACTTTACCTCCCAAATGATATATTTTCATATATGTACCGAAGGGGAATTTTTAATTGATAATAATTTCGTCCCCCATGGGATCGAACCACCGTCCAATGGACGGGGACGAAATCAGGACAGTCAGTGACGCTATCCAATCAGCCAACAGAGACGCTATAAGTTCATATCGATTTCTGACCTTACAAATCACCCTCGACCTGGGTGCTTTCGTAATTAGAATCGATATGAAACCCCGTCTACCATGTTGGCCAATTCGAGCGTTTGACAGCACGTAGCCTTTTGTTATGAATAATTATCACATCGAACCGTGATCCATTTATTAATATCAATTCAAGCTACAAATGTCCTTTAATACTAAATCAAATTCTTTACCTCCCAAATGATATATTTCATATATGTACCGAAGGGGAATTTTTTAATTGATAATAATTTCGTCCCCCCATGGGATCGAACCACCGTCCAAGTGGACGGGGACGAAATCAGGACAGTCAGTGACGCTATCAATCAGCCAACAGAGACGCTATAAGTTCATATCGATTCTGACCTTACACAAATCACCCTCGACCTGGGTGCTTTCGTAATTAGAATCGATATGAAACCCCGTCTACCATGTTGGCCAATTCGAGCGTTTGACAGCACCCAGGTCGAGGGTGATTTGTAAGGTCGAGCGTTTGACAGCACCCAAGGGTCGAGGGTGATTTGTTTAGGTCAGAACGATTGAACTTATAGCGTCTCTGTTGGCTGATTGGATAGCGTCAACTGACTGTCCTGATTTCGTCCCCGTCCACTTGGACGGTGGTTCGATCCATGGGGGGACGAAATTATTATCAATTAAAAAATTCCCTTCGGTAGTACATATATGAAAAATATATCATTTGGGAGGTAAAGTGAATTTAGATATTAAAGGACATTTGTAGCTTGAATTGATATACTAAATGGATCACGGTCGATGTGATAATTATTCATAACAAAAAGGCTACGTGCTGTCAAACGCTCGAATTGGCCAACATGGTAGACGGGGTTTCATATCGATTCTAATTACGGAAAGCACCCAGGTCGAGGGGGTGATTTGTAAGGTCAGAATCGATATGAACTTATAGCGTCTCTGTTGGCTGATTGGATAGCGTCACTGACTGTCCTGATTTCGTCCCCGTCCACTTGGACGGTGGTTCGATCCCATGGGGGGACGAAATTATTATCAATTAAAAAAATTCCCCTTCGGTACATATATGAAAATATATCATTTGGGAGGTAAAGTGAATTTAGATATTAAAGGACATTTGTAGCTTGAATTGATATATAAATGGATCACGGTTCGATGTGATAATTATTCATAACAAAAGGCTACGTGCTGTCAAACGCTCGAATTGGCCAACATGGTAGAGGGGTGGTTTCATATCGATTAATTACGAAAAAGCACCCAGGCGAGGGTGATTGTAAGGTCAGAATCGATATGAATTATAGCGTGTTGGCTGATTGGATAGTCAACTGACTGTCTGATTTCGTCCCGTCCACTTGGACGGTGGTTCGATCCCATGGGGGGTACGAAATTATTATCAATTAAAAAATTCCCCTTCGGTACATATATGAAAATATATCATTTGGGAGGTAAAGTGAATTTAGATATTAAAGGACATTTGTAGCTTGAATTGATATATAAATGGATCACGGGTTCGATGTGATTAATTATTCATAACAAAAGGCTACGTGCTGTCAAACGCTCGAATTGGCCAACATGGTAGACGGGGTTTCTAATCGATTCTAATTACGAAAGCACCCAGGTCGAGGGTGATTTGTAAGGTCAGTAAGGTCAGATCGATAGAACTTATAGCGTCTCTGTTGGCTGATTGGATAGCGTCACTGACTGTCCTGATTTCGTCCCCGTCCACTTGGACGTGGTTCGATCCATGGGGGGACGAAATTATTATCAATTAAAAAATTCCCCTTCGGTACATATATGAAAAGAAAATATATCATTTGGGAGGTAAAGTGATTTAGATATTAAAGGACATTTGTAGCTTGAATTGATATATATATATTATATTGGGATCTTTCCTAGATATATAGCCATCCCAGGTCTAATGTTTCTTTATATTTAGTCTTTTATTTATGTTTTTACAGTCACCCCCAAACGGGCCTTGTAACCAAACATGCCGCAAAGGTGGACCACATATCGGGTTAAAACCCCCTCGAGGTCAGTATCTAATAAAGATCCATATAATATATATATATATATATATATATATATATATATATATATATATATATAAATATGAATAACTTGATCACGAAGTATATAAAACAGTGATTCTATGTATAAATAAAAGGAAAGGTTTTTTGCCACGAAGGAAAAAAATGAAAAAGCGAGATAGCCGAGTACTTTCGGTCCTATTCGGACCCTTTACTGAGGCAAACTAATTTTACAAAGAACAACAAGTCAAAAGAAGGCTTAATATACAAACTGACACTATCAGATAGCCATAAGGGCGATTTTCCACTCTACAGAAAGGAGGAGTCGCCAGAGACTAGCCACGTCTTGAAGGATACCCGCAGTAAACAAGTGATTCTTCCAGAAAACAGTAAATTTTGAAAAAAACACGGGAGCATATACAATTTAATATCATGAATTTTTACACAAATTTTCCCAACAAAAATTATTATTAATGAAAAGACGAAAGAAATATAAATATGTATATATCGAGCAATAGAGAGAGAGAGAGAGAGAGAGAGAGAGAGAGTTTGTATATTAAGCCTTCTTTGACTTGTTCTTTGTAAAATCAGTTTGCCTCAGTAAAGGGCCGAATAGGACCGAAAGTACTCGGGCTATCTCGCTTTTTCATTTTTTCCTTCGTGGCAAAAAAACCTTTATTATATATTTATATATATATAGATAGATATATATATATATATATATATTATATATATATATATATATATATATATATATTATATACAAAGTGCGTGCTTGTGCATGGTCGACATATACATATTTATATTTCTTTCGTTTTTATAATTAATAAATTTTTGCCTCTGGCTTTCATTAATAATAATTTTTGTTGGGGAAAATTGGGTTTGTGTAAAAATTCATGATATTAAATTGTATGATGCTCCCGTGTTTTTTTTTAAATTTACTGTTTTCTGAAAGAATCACTTGTTTACTGCGGGTATCCTTCAAGGTGTGGCTAGCTCTGGCGACTCCTCCTTTCTGTAAAGTGAAAATCGCCCTTATGGCTAATCTGGTAGTGTCAGTTTGTATATTAAGCCTTCTTTTGACTTGTTGTTCTTTGTAAAATCAGTTTGCCTCAGTAAAGGGTCCGAATAGGACCGAAAGTACTCGGCTATCTCGCTTTTTTCATTTTTTCCTTCGTGGCAAAAAACCTTTATTTATTTATATATATATATATATATATATATATTTATATATACAAAGTGCGTGCTTGTGCATGGTCGACATAACTTGGAAACCTGACCGGTTTTGCCTTAATTAAAACATCGAGCGGACTGATACATAGTAGCAGAAATGTACATCATAAAGGCCAGGGCGATAGTAAACACCAGCGTCCAAGCTGTCGAAATTCTATCAACACCAGGGAGGAGGAAGAGGAAGAGGAGTTGGAGGATGAGGAGGTGGAGTTGTAGTTGGAGGAGAAGGAGGTGGAGTTGGAGGTGGAGAAGGAAGAGGAGCAGCAGCATCAGCAATAAATTCACTTGCGATCGAGGGTGAGCGGTCGCAAATCTTTTCTTTCCCATGTAGGTGGGCTTACTGCTTAAGGTAGGTTTACACCTACGCACTTTTGTGTTGCGGGCTGTTACGGCGTGGGACCGCAAGAAACCGCACGAAAATTGAAGCGGTGGGGAGAAAAAATTACCGTTATTGGACGGCGTAGCGCGGACCCGTGCGATGTGTTACGGGGATGTTACGGCGTGTTGTTGCGGCGACGTTGCGGTGTCTAGCGGAATGTTACGCTGTTGGTGCAGTGTTGGTGGTTGTTGCTATACCAGGGCACACGCTCTTGCGGCTTTGTTACTCCGTGTAGCGGTGTGTTGCGGGTGGCTTGCGGTGTTGTTGCAGATGGCACACATCTGCACGAGACACAACGTGGAACGGTGCATGATTGTTGCACATGCACCGTGCCACACCGTGCTGGATATGAACCTTGGGTATATATAGAGGCCTGCCAAGCACATCCTTCATTCCACGCCCACCCAGCATGCAATATGGACCTCAACAGCCTCTCACCCCAGGAGACCCAGAGATTTTTGGTAGCTGTCCTGTGTCTCTGTGCAGTCCAGGTCATTGGCGGGTTGAGAAGACGTACTACAGTGCCACAGCCACCTGCACAATTACGCAGAAAGGACAGCAGGGCAGGGCAGATTTGGGCTCGGGAGTGGCTGACACGGCGACAACTACATGGAGACTACGTCCAGCTGCTACAAGAACTGAACAAAGAGGACCGCAAAGGACACAAGAACTTTCTACGCATTTACCCTGCATTGTTCGAGGAGATGGTCAAAAGGCTGACGCCCATTTTGAAAAAGGACACGAAAATGCGGCGTGCACAAGAGGTGGGACTCAAGTTGGCGGTCACTCTCCACCACCTGGCAAGTGGGAACGACTATGCAAGCCTCCAACAACAGCTTATCCCATTAGTCTGCCAAGCCATTATCGACACATACAAACCAGAAGTGATTGAAGTGCTCCAAGACACCAGAAGAATGGAACGATGTAGCAAACGATTCGACTCAAAGCCAAAGGAACTACTTCAACTGCGTGGGCAGCCTGGATGGGAAGCATGTCGCGATCAAGAAACCCAAAGGTGGAGGATCACTGTACTTCAATTACAAGAAGTTCCACAGCATCGTCCTCATGGCCCTCTCTGATGCAAAGTACAGGTTCCTGTTCGTCGACGTCGGTGCAGAAGGAGGTGCTGGGGATGGAGGAACCTGGCAGAAGTGCAACCTGGCCAGGGCCATCACAAACAACCGAGCAGGACTCCCACAAGACAGAAATCTGCCCAACGACGACGAACCCATCCCCTTCCACATAGTCGCCGACGATGCCTTCGCTCTCAAGTCGTGGATGATGAAGCCCTACTCCCACCAATCACAAGATCCCACCGAACGACTATACAGCTACAGATTATCTCGCGCTCGTTGTGTGGTGGAAAACGCATTCGGCCTGCTGCAGATGAGATGGCGAGTCTTTGGGACGACGATGCAACAGGATGTACAGGTGTGCAAGAAGATAACTTTGTGCGCATGTGTCATGCACAACCTGGCACTGCAATGCTACCCATGTGCTGGCACCGACGTCGACCATGAGGACCAACACCATAACGTCATACCAGGTACTTGGAGGCAGGAGTCGCTGAACCTCATGGAACGACTCTTGGCAAGAAGGGGACCGAACTACACACATCGAGCGAAGGCCGTCAGAGATTACCTGGCCCAGTACTACTCATCAGATGCAGGCGCAGTGGAATGGCAAGAGCGAATGGTGTTTCCTCGAGGACGACCAGCTACTGACGACTAGAGGACCCAAAGAACTCTGTAATAAAACATAACCCAACCAATGTACATAATTGTAAATAAAGATCATGATGTATTTTTCATTGTTTTATACTCCCATACTTTTGCATTGTCTTAAGAACTAATAACAATATTAATATGATAAGAAATATTGGAATGATGATTGGGTACATATAAACCAATTATGTTTGGAAAAAATGATAAAATGAAAGTAATAATACGTAACATAATTCATAATAATGAGACAAATGAGAAGCAAATGATGGACTATAACAAAAATACTTATACAAAGCAAACATGAAAAGCATAGAATGTAAGAAAAGTGAACATGAAAAGCATAGAAAGGTAAGAAAATGACATGAAAATCATAGAATGTAAGAAAATGATGGGTAAAATATTGGGCTTGGTTTATGTCATAACATTTCAGCTGCAAATATCATATATTATCAACTGAGGTCAATATGTCTTTAGTCTGTTACTGATTTTTCATTGTTCCCCTGTTAATAACCATGTCCAGTCAATGTTAATTATTGTTTCATTATCATTTGTATGTGTTCATGTTCATTTGATCATGTTCTCAATATTATATTATTGTTCTTTACCTTGTATGTTATTATATCATTTGATGGCCATATTTATTTCATGTTACATTTCATTTTATAGTTCAAGTTATTTTCCGAGTTCTATTTATTTCATATTTCATATATCATATTTCATGTTAGATTTCCTGTTATATTTCTTCATGTTATTATTCTTTATGGCCGGCTTTTTCCATGCTTTTTTCATTATAAATTTCATTTAACCCAATCATCATCATATATATTTGTCATGACATAAATTAAGCATCAATAAGGAAAATGTAAATGCAAGTCAGTATTTCAACATATTTATTACAAAAAGAAACATTATGAATGATATAAAATGTACAAAATCATTTAATATTAAGAAAATAACTAAAAAATCATTTATTATTAAAAAAATAAAATTCTATTTATTTACACATTGTTGACTATCACTCCATTGATTCGGGGTCAATGTCCTCCTTTTCACCTGGGGAGATGGTCAAGTCGTAGGTGGGGGGATCCTCTGCGGCAGTAGGTTTTGGGGTCGAAATACTGGCGCCAGGGGTAGGGGGCTGCAAGTCTGCCAAGAGACTGTTGACTAGCGGCAACAGCGAAGAAGTTGAAGGTCTTGGAGAGAAGTTCAGGGTGTCGACTGTCCACTGGGGAAGAATGACGGTGTCGCCTGTGTCGAGTAGACCTGCTGATTGAGAGAAACTGCTGCTGCTGAGGCTGCTTTGTTGAGGGAGGGAGGGGATCATAGGAGAACACAGGTTTGGGGTTAAGATGCGAACCACTGGTGTGATGATCCCCGAATCGGTTGCAGTGCAGAAGCTGTCGAATTTCCTGGTTTCGTCTGCGTTTCTTTCTCAACTCGTGGGGGCGTCCAGTGGGAACAACCCCCCACGAGCCATGGCCTCTTTCGTCGTGTCATCCTCTTCTTCGGGTCCCTCCAAACTGTGACAAAGCCTGAACTTGCTCGAAGAAGGGCCTCTGGTATCATCGAGGCATGTACTCCAACCGTTGGGTCACGTATTGGACAAATACAGTGATGTCACGATGGGTATTGTCCTGTGCTTGTGGCATCAGTGTGTTGATGCTGGTCATAAACTGGGTCAGTTGACTCTTGCAGTCCTTCAGTCGACTCAACTGTGTCAGCGGATAGCGTCGGTTTTGTGGGACGATACAGGTGAGAACCAATCGCTTGCTACTGTGGGTTCGCGTGCAGCTGACCTGCTCTTGTACTCCTCTTCTCGATCTTCCCGAAGTCGGTATGGCGAGCCTTGAAGTACTTCCCAACTTGCTGGAAGGTGCAATTGGTGAAGTTCGCTGCCAGTTCACGCCAGAGTTCCTCCTTCCTCCTCGGATTCGACCATTGCCTGCCCTGCTTGTTGTACAATGCAGGGTGTGACTTGACGAATTCGACGATGATCTCCTTGTCCTCTGGCGTGAACGGGTAGTCTTGTATGTCCTTGCTGGGGCGGTATCGTTTCTCCAGCTGCACTATGATACCACTCAGGCCTGCGGTGTCCTGCATTTCCACAAGTGATAGGGTCAGCACAACGGGCAGCTCTTCATCGTGGTCGTGGTCAGATGTCTCCTCCTGTTGTGCAGGCTGGATGTCCTGGGTGTCCTGGGTGTCCTGGGACTGCTGGGTAGGCCTGGGGGTGGTCTTGCGTAGAGGCATCTTCATGTCACATGGCTAGAGCGTGGCTGGGTGAGTGTGGCTGGGTGAGAGTGACAGAGTGACTGGGCATCCGAGTCAACAGGCCGTCAGAACGGGAATGATGCCCCAGTGGTCTGTCTGGCCCCTTTTATCCTCCCCAGAATGCGCGGCAACCGTCCATCCAATTGACCTAGGGAGGCGCCGTAACACACCGCACCCACGCTACACGCCCCACAACATGTGCACACCATTTATTAATCGTGTATGAAGGCACCGTAACATCACGCTGTAACACTCCTGTACGGGAGGTACAAACCCTCACCACACCGCACCACGTGCGGTGTGGCGCGGCACCGTGCGGGTTCTTACCTCTTTTGTTGCGGCGTCGCGCCACACCGCTTACGGTTTCGTGCGACTTCATCACGCTGCCAGACAACACACAGAAATTTGAAAAGTTTTTAAATCCTGGTGGCGCCATGCGACTTTGAACGGTCCGTGCCAGCCACCGCCAGCGGCGTGGCGCGCTTTTGGTGCACTTTCGTGCGATTTCTTGCGGTCCCACGCCATAACAGCCCACAACACAAAAGTGCGTAGGTGTAAACCTACCTTTAGGCATTAACCCGGTATGTATCCACAAAGTAATAACCCAGTATGTTTCTACTGGTATTAACCCAATATCTATCCATATGGATGTATCTCCAGGTATTAACCCAGTGTGTATCCACTGGTATTAACCCACATGTATACTGGTATTAATCTGTATGAATCTCCAGGTATTAACCCATATGTATACTGGTATTAATTTGTATGAATCTCCAGGTATTAACCTAGTGTGTATCCACTGATATTAACCCAGTATGTATACTAATATTAATCTGTTTGTATCGACTGGTATTAACCCAGTATGCATCCACTGGTATTAATTTGTATGTGTCTACTGGTATTAATTTCTATGTATCTACTGGTATTAAACCAGTATGTATTCAACGGTATTAACCCAATATGTATCCACTGGTATTAACCCGGTATGTATCCACTAGTATTAACCCTGTATGTATCCACCGGGATGTATCTACTGGTATTAATTCGGTATGTCTCCACTGGTCTTAATTTGTGTGTCTACTAGTATTAATCTGGCATGTATCCACTGTATTAACCCATATGCATCTACCAGTATTAACCCAGTATGTATCCACTTGGTTTTAACCTGATATGTAACCTGGTATGTATTCACTGGTACTAATCCTGTATGTATCTACTGGTATTAACCCTGAATGTATCCACCGGTATTAAGCTGGTATGTATTCACCAGTATTAATCCAGTATATATCCACTGTTATTAACCCAGTATGTATCCACTGGCATTAACCCGGTATGTGTACGCTGAGGTGCTACTTACTGAGCTAGTGCTGTTAAAGTGATTATATGCGCCCATTTCTATATTGTGTGGTCGACAGATTATTATATTAATAACGGATGGATACGCACCAGGTTAATACATACCGCTCGCCCCTTGGCTATTAAGACCAACCAAACTCCACTCCTTAAATATATACATTTTAATTATTTATCTTTTAATAAAAACGTCAAGTTCATCATTTCTAAGGCTAACATTCATATTTTTACAGAAGCTTTCTTTGAGAAAAAATAGAGTCCAGTTATACTTATTTGCAACATAGAATAAATCTGTTTTTTTTTTTTACATTTTCAATTCATAGCATGATTTTTTTCGCGTACTTGAACGGAAATTGCAATGATATTTTTTTTTTCTATTTTCCAGCAATTTTGTTGTTTCACCCAATGTCAATTTTGTCAAATGGTGTTAATGCTCTTAACTACGTCATTAATTTTAAATTCGGTAAATGGTTGATAACTTTGAGAGTATTACTATGTGGGAATACCAACGGGTTATCTGTGTTGTATGTTTCACAGTTGTTATTAACATTATTAAAGCTCTCTTTCGTCATTCCTAATGCATTGTCGAATTCAAGCACAGAATGTTTTAATTTCGTGTCTATATTGATATTTACATCTATCTGTCTGTTTTATATTTATTAGTTTGTGAATTAATTTGTTTTCTTCAATGATGACTGATGTTTTTTCCGTATTTCCTGTTATCTTCTGTTATTTCCTTCAGTTGAACACAATATTCTTTGGAAGCTTGAATTTTAAGTCAGTGGTACCTTTGGGTTTGTTTTAGAAGAATAGGGCTCGTCTTCTGATCAATAATAATAATAATAATAATAATAATAATAATAATAATAATAATAATAATAATAATAATCCCAAGATCCCTGAAAAGGAATCTGGAAAAGCTAGAGGCTGAGGTAGCTCCAGGACTCATGCAAAAGAGTGTGATCCCAGAAACGGCTCACATAGCAAGAAAAGTGATGGACTCCTAAGGAGGCAGGATGCAACCGGAACCCCGCACTATGAATACCACCCAGTCGAATTTGAGGACTGTGACAGACCAAAAAACAAACAAATAAATAATAATAATAAATAATAATAATAATAATGAATAATAATAATAATAATAATGGGCACAGTTTTGCCATGTCGAAATTATGATAATTGCTGCAGGTCTACAATAACATAGCTGTGTTTGAGTTGATGGTTCTTTGATAAATAGCAAAATAGCTTTCGAACCTTGTGCTAGGTTCATCCTCAGTCAACTTGGGATGAACCTAGCACAAGGTTCGAAAGCTGTTGTTATTATTAAAGAACCATCAACTTTCACACAGCTGTATTATTGTGGACCTGCAACCAATAATAATAATAATAAAATGATAATAATAATAATATATAATAACAATCAGAACTGCATACACGTAAAGCTATTGAAAACGCGGATTTTAAATCCGATTTCTTTGTTTAGTGATGTAGCCTGAATAAAAATGTTCGAAGGTTATCTCTATACAATAAATGTAATCACACTATTACCTTTGTGTACTAGGCAATCCAAAAATGGCTGGCTGCAGTGATTTCCCATTTCCATAATGAATTTTATCAGCGGCACCAATCCATTTCGCTTACCAATGAAACTATTTATATATTAGTCCCACGGTCACATATATGTTATATCGTCAAATTGCGTAAACCATATCCTGACGCAATTGTGAAGGAAACTGTAGGCTTAATAAATATATAAGATAATTTACAGATCAATAGCGATTTTAGGTTTATGAGTTTCGATATAGCATCATTATTCGATATAGCATCATTAGAACGTCTATAACATAGATTCACATCAACCGTGCATTTGATGTCTAGGCCAGTCCCTTGCGACGCTCCTGATTGGCTATTGATAAACCAATCACAGTGCTGGAAACTCTCAGTCTCTCACGGGAGTTCACATGGGTAGGATCTATGTTCCACCTCTCCTGAGGGATACGTCTTTCAAACGTATACCTCAGGAGTGGTGGAACACACACCTACCCATGCGAACTCTCAAGAGAGACTGAGAGTTTCCAGCCCTGTGATTGGCCTGTCAACAGCCAATCAGGAGCGTCGTAAGGGACTGGCCTAGACATTAAATGTACGGTTGATGTGAATCTACTATAGTTAGAATTGATTAAAAATGTGGTGAGGAATGTCAACATGAATTCAACGAGAAACATTACTCACAAAATTCTGCCTATTACACAAACTTTTACATTTGTTGTGTATGGAAAATCTACCAATATTTATGGCTTGTGTACACACTTATTCAGGCCATAGCAAATAAAGAAATCTAGTTTCACATCGGCGCAGATTATACTGAATACGTATTGGTGATGAAACGATTTAATTTGGAATATAGGGAAGAAATTAAGATATCCTGGACTTGTATTAGACAATGCATTAGGTGACTCAAAAGAGATTTCAAAACAACAAAATATAAACTCATAACACAAAACACTCGTGTGTTCTACCATATCTAGTAATGCTTTTAAAGAGAGTCACCATTTGCTTAAAAACATTTGAGTCCGTGAGGTATTAAGAACAAAAACGGCATTAAAATATTTATAAACTACGTGTAATACAAATCACAGAAAAGTCGCGTTACAAAATTCATATTGGTGAAACTAAAACAAAATTACGGGAAAAGCGAATAGAACATGAAAATAATTACACTGTAATTTCCGTTCATATCAGTAGAAATGATCATGTTATGAAATGAGCAGGTGTTAAAAGAGTGTTAAATAACACGTTGGAAAGAAAAAAATACAGTTTGACCAAGTTTAATGACGGGAAGTTTTTGTCAAGAGTTCAATGTCAGCCTTAGAGAATATAAACTTCATATATTTATTTCAGTGTAAATAATTAAAATGTATGGAATTTAAATCTCTCGGTGGCCATGGTGCTCCTACCTGCGTGAGAATCACAAGATTTTGGAGCACTCATCCTCTGTCACAAGGGAATTTATGGCTCCTCCTCCTCCTCCTCCTCCTCCCCCTAAAGGTGTTAATTGTTTTTTCAATCCTGTCTGAGTGTTCGCTAGTACTCTCACCCTGACATTTACAATGTAAATTTCCACCACTATGTATCAGTCCTCTCGGTGATGTCACAACTAATGGTGAAACTAGTCTGGAGTTATGAAAAATTTGTTCCATTATTCCCTTGTGATACTTTGTTCACACTTTGTACACACACACACACACACACACACACACACACACACACACACACACCCTATATATATATATATATATATATATATATATACTATATATATATATATATAAAGTATAAAGGCCTATAAAACACTGGTTTAAAGTCAAAAGCTAAGGGCTATATTTCGGTGGACTGATTTCCACCCTTATCAAGTACAGTGATAAGGGTGGAAGTCGTCACTCCACCGAAATATCGTCCTTAGCTTTAAACCAGAGTGTTTTAATGGGCCTTTTATACTTGAGATGTATCTGTTTTAACAGAGAATTTATTACTCACACACACACACACACACACACTCACACACACACACACACACACACACACACACACACACACACACACATATATATTATATATATATATATATAGATATATATATATATATATATATATATATATATATATATATTTCAAGTTACATATTGATTTTTCTTCCTTCATTGTCATCGCACTGAGAATACATAAGATATAGCTTTGAATTGAATATCTATATAATATAATTATAATAAGAAAATATATATATATATAACCCATATATAATATATATAGATAGTATATAATATATATATATATGTATATATATATATATACCAGTTATAGTATATATCTATATATACTATATATATAGAGATATACATATCGAACTACAAATGTCCTTTAATATCTATTTCGCATCTTACCTCGAGGAATTAATATAATTTTCATATTTATCGCTTAAATAAATCTTCCCCCTTCCGTTAAACATATATGAAAATATATTAATTCCGAGGTAGAGCGAATTAGATATTAAAGGACATTTGTAGTTCGATATATGTATATGAATCACGGTAATGTGATAGACTTATATATAAATATATATATATATATATATATATATATATATATATATATATATATATATATATACACTCGATATTTACTCTCAAGATAACCTTTGAACAAATTCGTATAGCTTCACTGTTGGGAGTGAGACACAGAAAGACTCCTAAGTAGGGATGAGGCTCTGCCTTTATATGCATCAGGCTTTATTACTTAGTGCATTTGGTAAGCTTTTGTTTTCCAAAGCCTAAGATCAATGTGAGGACGATGCCCTTGAACGCAGGTAGTCTCTTGATTTAGCTTATCCTTCTTTCCATCATAATCTTGGGTCTCTTCTTTCTGTATTTCCCTTCACCCTCTCTTACTTCCCAATGAAAACCGTATTCTTTCGAAGCTTGAATTTCAAATCAATGGCCCCTATGTTGGGCTGGTTCCATATAAATAGGGTTCATCTTCAGAATATAATGACAATAATAATCTGAAACTCACTTTTTGGCCTTGTGTGTTCCCAGGTTTGTTTGGTCTGTTTAAAGATGGACTTGTCTTCACATTGTTCAGAGACATTTTTTCATGCGTTTGCATGTTGCATATCCGATTGGGTGTTGTTGCCGTGATTCTTATACGCAAGTTTAAAGCAAATTCTTTTAAGAGATAAATATTTCATGATGTTTTTGACTCCCAGACACGAGACTAAATTTCCAATAAGTTCTCTGCAATAGAACAGAAAGTTCGTCTCTTTTATATTTTATCTCTGTATAACAACGACAGTTTGAGGATCATAACTCGACACTTTTGGATTTGGTCCAACATAGTGAAGGCCTCAGAACACTACCTTATGGAACACTAGCATCAATACACCCCGTAGGGGGTTAGTGCCGTCCGTGCACCTCATTCGGTGCAATGTAGGCATTACTTAAGGTTCTTTGCAGAATTGCAGTGTCCCTTCGACCCCTAGCTGCAACCACTTTCATTCCTTTTACTGTACCTCCGTTCATATTCTCTTCCTACCATCTTACTGACCACGCTCTCCTAACAATTGATTCATAATGCAACTGCCAGGTTTTCCTCCTGTTATGCCTTTCACAATTTTTCCACTGTCAATTTCCGATTCAGTGCTGAATGGCATTAGTTGCCCCAGTGCATGGCATAATGCCGAAAGTCTATGTAAATAAAAAGCTAGCACCAGTACAGGACATCTCAGTATACCACCTGAATACAAAACGACTTTAAATTGCTACTTGACACTATTCAGCTGTGGTGATTCATCTTACGTTAGCATCCGATCCAGTTACGGGCCGCTCCAGGAGCAAGAGCCCGTGCCAGCACAAGGCTGGATTAATCTTAAACAACAATTATTGCCAGGGGCTTCAGCACAATGGCTGCTTGTGTGGAAGAGAGGCATTGAGGACAGTTCTCATATCCTGGTGCCTGCCTACAACAACCTGAGGTTTTACCTTTTGCACTGCATAGTTCCAAGAGAGTGCGATTTTTTTTTTCATTATCATTAATACATACATATATATATATATATATATATATTATATATATATATATAATATATATATATATATATATGTGTGTGTGTGTGTGTGTATATATATATATATATATCATATATATTATATATATATATATATTTTCATAATATGTATATATAAGAATAATTATTATATTTATAATATATAAATATATATATATATATAATATTATATAATATATAATTTAGATCGCAATCGAAAGGTTTGTTTACTGGTCATTTCCCGCGTGTGTTGTTTCTGTGGAAGAACTTCTAAGGTATCGATCATCCTTATAGCCCATGTGTACAGAAATTAAAGCGTATTAGGTGATATAGAAAAAGCCGCACTGTCCTTTGCTCCAACGCAACCTATAAACTTAGCAAGGTGTGGAAACAAGTAGAATGGCAGGTGTGGACCATCCGACTCTTCAAGCCAGCGGAGACGTTTGGTATGTAATGTTCTTGCATAACGTCAACATCCATATTTTATCGAGATGACCAGTTTCAGAATTTTTGTGACATTCATTGTAAATCCAGTAAGCAGTGGTGAAACTGCTGGTATTCATTCGCAAGCTTTGAAAATTGCTGTGGTTCCTTAAATCAGAATACCCATGCGTTATAAATCTTTCTTTAATATGTTTGTTTATAGACCTATAACTTTCCTTTGTTGCTTCAGCGGTTTTATTTTGCATAGATAACTCCTAATTTCGCCGTTTTCTTTCTCTCCCATGAAATTCAGTTTTTTGGGTCTAACCAAGCAGTTATTATTGTTATTATTATTGTTATTATTCAGGAGATAGAACCTATTCATACGGAACAAGCCCACTAAAGGGGCCATTGACTTGAAATTCAAGCTTTCGTGGAATATAGTGTTCACTGGGAGGAAGAGAAGGTAAAGTGAAATACATAAAGAGGAGATCCATCCTAATTATTCAAAAAGAAAAAATAAATTAGTAAAGAGATAAAAACGAATTAAAATACAAGGTGAATAGTTTGATGCCTCTTTTCATATTCAACAGTGATTTTTTTTATTTAATTTTACAATTCGATGATATTCCAGGACAAAAAAAAAAGAAAAAACAAACAAAGAAACACTACTTCACCATTTTCCGTATCTGGATGAACTTCAAACTCCCACGCATGATGTCTTTTCTTATTATTCAACATACTTTTTTCATAACTGTTGCATTATTTCGTCACTCCTTCGCTCTGTTAAGTCATAGCTATATATATATAGCTTTTACTTTAGCTGCTGACTTTTTTCTCTGTTAGCTCGCTGGACTATAGTAGATTCATATCACCCGTGCATCTGATGTCTAGGCCAGTCCCTTACGACGCTCCTGATTGGCTGTTGATAAGCCAATCACAGGGCTGGAAACTTTCA
>NC_087203.1:40735091-40845297 GCF_015104395.2 Macrobrachium nipponense
TTAAAGGTCGATTCATCAGTAGAATTGTTATAGGCCACTTGAGGCTATTGATAGTACTATTGAAGATTGCTTTTTTTTTTTTCTTGAATAAGGTCGAGAGATTGCTGTTTCTCTTGTATTCGGGAAGAATTACCTTATTACCTTGTGTGTGTGTGAGAGAGAGAGAGAGAGAGAGAGAGAGAGAGAGAGAGAGAGAGAGAGAGAGAGAGAGAGAGAGAGACTTTTATACGATAACAGTTTCATTCAGTGTTTGCAATGAGACTTTCATTGAGAGAGTTTGTTGCACTGATGTTGCAACGCTCATTAACTGTGTGAGTGTGTGTGTGTGTGAGAGAGAGAAATGAATTATTTGAACCATCTTCCACCCAAGACAATTTTTGTGAATGCGTGTGCGTGGGAGATGAAGTGAGAGTGGCCGTTCATTGACAGACCACCGAAGTTCGAACTACCGGAGCCTGGGTGAGAGGACAATGACCTCGTCTGCCGACAGGTCGCGAACGCACTGAAAACGGAATCCTCCAATATAGTACTAGGAGGGGGGCGTGATTGTAGTGATTAACTGTCAAGGTGCTCTTGATGGTGACGCGGAAAGAAATCGACATTCTTTACGATAGTTTAAGTTAGTGGATTGCATTTTTTATTATTATTACTCTTGATTTATACGATATAGTCTAGATGTATTGTACCTACTCTGGAAGTTTATCATAATTGATCTACTGGGTAATGTTTGCTCCTTTTTCTTACAAAGTAAAGCCTTTATTAATGACAGTTCTAATACTACTTTGATATAAGATCTGATACTTTCGTTTATACAACCAAACCATTTGCAACAGTGTTTTGTACTTGCTGTATACTACCTAGAAAGCTCTCCAAACGCATATCCATCATTCCTCTCGATTTCATTGAATTGGATAGTTGGTCGTACCCTGGTTGTTGACGATGCCCAGTCGCGCCTGTAAATGGGACAAAAGAGTTAATGAATGGGCTTGAAAACCCGTTGGTCCCAGTACGTTCGAGCTAATAATAGTCTTTGTTTGTTGTTTACAAGATTTCAGAGACCTGTAGTACATGCTAAGGTACGCAAATACGAACGACTTGACGCAAATATGACGGGGGGAGGGATTTTGAGGAATTAACATTAATTGGCATTAGGAGTTTAGCATTTGTAATTGGCTGTTGATTATTGATTAGGAGAGACGTGCGAAGAAACGTTGCTATGACACATGGAAGGGCAAATTGTAGTAGACTGTGACGTATCTGCTGCATGTGCATATGCAGTGATCCATGACGTCACTAAACGAACGAGAGTAGATCGTGACGTCATTGCATGTATGGGTTGCATTGTACTGTACCCTGGCGACCCCTACCTCGAGCTCTGCTGCCTCCGCATGTCTCCTCCTCGCCTCACCCTCTCTCACTCTCCTGCCCAGACCTTTAATTCCAGGCGATGGGGACTAGGGGACCGATCAGCTGATTTTAAGGATTGTAGACCTACTTACAAAAGTTGTAATCTGTGTGGTATATTAATTGTAATTGAAAATCTGCTCGTTAGCGTCTGCAATTGATATAAAAAACGCACATGGGTAAAAGTTTACCATGTGTTTTCTTGCCGATTATTCGTCGCGATTTGGCCATCCTGCCAAATTGCGCCAATATAATTCACGGGAGAGTTAAGAGAAAGTTGCTGAAGTGCCCGGAACCATTAACGGGGCAAATTTGGTGGTCAGCCATTGGTGCACATGCCTTAAATTGCTTTATATGTGTATCATTTAAATCTGGCGGGTTATTTCTAATGTTGCGCAGAGAAGATGCTGAGGCAAGCTGTCCGACGGCCCGCAGTCAGCTTTACAACTATTAACGCTCGGGTCCGCTCGGTTTTCATGACGTCACAGTCGGCTCGAGCGCCTTGGCCAATGGGAGGCGCGAGGAGGAGCACGTGACCGCGAGGGACCAATGAGCGCCGCGGGTGCGCGCAGACACTCTCGGTGACAAGCGTAGAAAAAGTTTTCACTGTGAGCCGCCATTTTGGTTTAGATACAACTGGGCGCAAAATATTTTTGTGGCCGAATGGTAACGCTTGGTGTGAAGATGGACGGCTGATGTTGTTCCCTAAGCTTAGCATGAAGTGCGTTGTTTCCGCCGGAGAGGAGAAGATGTCGTAAACATCGAGGATGTAGATGTTGTTGAGTGTTGTTTCATCGCGAACTTGGAACGAGCGCAGCGGTTCTTCGGTGAAGCTGCTCCCGAGCTCACTTAATGATGAGATGTCTGCCTCGCAAAGTTGCAATTTCCGCGGCGACCCTGGCTGGGCCCGCCCTTAAAGTGGTGTGAAAAGTGATACTGAAGTGCGAATGATGTGATATGATGGTGCAGGAGACGCTATCGGAGGAGGATTCCCTCTAAAAAGTGGGTGTGTGTGAAAGTGGTGGCATCGGTGCAGTGTCGAGAGAAACGAAACGAGCGCGTTGTAAACAAGGACGCCGCCATGGCCGAGCAGCAGCTGGGCACCGAGCCCCCCAACAAAAGGGCCAAAATGGACACCTTCCCGTCGTCCGACCCCGCCGGTAAGGCCATAGGACCAAGCATCGGATTTGCATGCTCCTCTTCCTTTAGTCTTAAGAGTGCCAGGCCGACTTTGATGTGGGAAAATAAACCGCCCACCTTTTGTGTTGATGCCATTTACCTGCCGAGGCAGTCGCCACCGGGTCTCCTATTTTCCGTTGTATCGCCCTCATCCCGGACCATGGCGCCCATCTACCGCCTTCGTGTTCCCCATGGAGGCCCGTTCGAGGCCTCGTTGCTGGAAAAAGCCCTCCAGGAGGCCGATGCTTTGGGCGAATTGCCTCTAAAAGTGCGAATGTGAGGATTTGGGGGCCACTTTCTTCCGTGGCCAAAATCGCTCAGTTTCCTTGTTCATGTTTTGAAGAGTCCAGCTTAGACTCATGGCCGCAATGTGTCTCACGTTGCGAATTTCGGCGCTTTTGCTTCTCTTTTTGGAAGCGCTGGCCGAAAATGCCCCCGATTTGGGGAAATAGCTCGTTATTAAATGTCCGTTCGTGTACTATGATATTGATTGGTGCAAATTATCGTAAATATTACAGTCACTTGTTGTGAATGAAGGAACTGTTCAGCATTGACTTTGCCATTTTGATGTTTTCATTCGTTTTTCACGATTTTTAGTCTTTTGTTTACATTTGGTTTCTTGGAATTTTAAAGGCTCAAAGCACAGAGTTTTCTGTCATTGTAGGCCTACCGGTAGTTGTGATGTATGACAACCCCATCTCACTTAAGACATTTACCCATTTACCCAGACTCGAGTTTCAGCTTTGGCTGATAACGAATTTTTCACAGGGAAAGTGTTGTGGAAGGGAGTTCTTGATGCTATAAGGGAATCTTACTACTTGCACAACACATGCAAACCATGTGTTGCAGTAAACTTGGTCAGATAAATCTACTTCTTCACATTTCAGTGTAATATGTTGTTGCCGTCATAAGTATTATGGTGGGCTTAATCCAGAAAGATTGCTGTAGCCTTGCCTAGTCACTTACAGGTGAACTTATGGTTAACAACCAAAGGAAAGAAATTAGCTATGGTTCCTTTATACTTCCAGTAAGTATTGGAGCCCAGTTTCTAGATAAACACATTGTGTTCAGAAAATCTTTACATATGGGTTAAAAATGCTTAATCATGGAAAGTGAATGTAAATGACAGTGGTGTCAATTGCAGTGATATAGAGCAGAGTCGAGAATAAGGATATGACTATTTTTACTCAACAACCTTAGGAAACTTGTTAAGAGTCAGTTCTGCCATTGACATAGCCTAATTCAAGCTTCCTACTACATGTCTCACCTTCTTCAAAATCAGTGCTATGTGTGTCCAGTACATCCGAGTTATTGCTATGCTAGTATTGGAAATTAATGTCCCTGAACGGTTAGAATGTTCCTTTAAATTTTGTGTGGTGTTCATTCTTCAGTTGGGGATTTTTATGGAGAAACTAGTTTTCCTTTCTGAGCCACATGCTTGGGACTTGATGTACTGTGTGATGGTGTATGCATATAGTGAAGAAGTCTCACTATAATAATTTATACTAAACAGTCCAGTGACTCCAAGAAAGCCGAAACATTTTTTCAATTATGGTTTTTCTAACTTTTCTTCATCCAATTGAAATAAAATTTTCTGCAAAGATTTACCTAGTATGGGGTCTTAATTTGAAGTTGGTGGTTAGAAGCAATTTTTTTATTATTATTTTTAAGGGTTTTAAAGTTAGAGCTTTCAAGTTGAAAGATCGGGTTTTTGGCAGATTTTTGTTTTTGATGGAACTTGTGCCTACAACTTTATGGCAGACCCTTTTCATATCTGTAGTGAAGGTTTTGTGGAGTGCTGTTATTGATGCTATTTGATTTGTATTAAGTCTTCATGAGGACATTGAGTGCTTTTTGCTGACATGGAAAATTACTAGACCAAGGGTGTTATTTATATTTGAAATTTTCTTTACGTGCATGTTCTTTTTGCATTTGGAGAGAGTGGTTTTTAGGCGTTATAAGTGGTAGGCTCCAAGGCTAATATGACCATAGGATCAATTCCCACTGAAGTGTCAGTGCGGCAGTCAAAAGTAACCTGTGGTGGGCTTGACCTTCAAGTTTGACTTCAATTTTTTTACTAAAATCCACAGATTATTTAATTTAAAATATGGATCCTGTCGTTGCTTCAAATAAACAAAATTATTCATGTTACAGTAGAGGGTTGTTATCTATAATGACTCATTATTGGCCAAATGGAGGCAGCATTCTCTCTCTCATCCATTTGGGTCGCAACAGACGTCCAACTTTTCACTTTATTTACTGCCAAAGTTCAGCTGAGATTCTTTGGTATAGCCATGAACCTAGCACCTCAGTGGCGTGATCGGTATGGTCTTGGCCTGCCACGTCGGTGCCCGCGAGTTTGATTCACAGGCATTCCATTGAGGTGTGAGAGATGTGTATTTCTGGTGATAAAAGTTCTCTCGACGTGGTTTGGAAGTCACATAAAGCCGTTGGTCCCATTGCTGAATAACCACTGGTTCCATGCGATGTAAAAACATCATACAAACAAACTAGAGAGAATCTGGTGGTGCAGGAATCCTCGGCTCTTGGGTTGCAGGACCCAATTAGAATTGGCTGTGTTTAATTGAATGCAAACATTACCAGCCCAATAGGCTGGCATTGGTGTGTGTTGGTTTTATAGACAGAAGGCCTTTTGCTCAAAAGAACTTATGAACTGGAAAAGCTTTTTAAGTATATATTTGTGGTTTTTGGACTTGCAGCCTTTGCCAGTTTTTGTTTCACAAACTGCCGACAAGCGTAATCCACCTGGTAGTGCTACCTCTGTCGTAGTCAGGAAGACTGGCCCTTGTTTTATTGCAGAATTGTAATGGGTTATGTTTTGTATTCTGTAGCAAGTATGGTAGTGAGGTTAGCCTTACAGGTCATGATGACAAATATATTTACCGAAAATATAGAGTATAGATAAACAGAATATGTTTACCTTTAAGAAAAAAGAGGACTCATCAAGCTACAGTAGGTACTATAAGTGTTCAGGTTCATTTGATGCCTCCAGCACCCAAAAAGAATGGTATCTAGACCTTGACATCAGGAGCTGGTATCATTATCGGTTATTAAGGAAGCCTCAGCAGGCACTTAACCTTCTGGCTGCATTATATACATTTCATTGTGGTGGCCTTTCAAGAAAATTTGAAGAACTCTATGATTTTATTTGGCTATGGATGCATACTGTCAGAGGTTATGAAAGTTACTTGTACCTTTATTCAAGTTCTAATGGTATTCCCTCAGCCGGACAGAGCACTGTTATAATAGTGGGTTTTACATACTCACTGTTAGTGTATTGGATAAGTGGTTTACTGTAATGAAAAAGAAATTTTTGAGAAGGTCTGGGGAAGTATTGTATGTGTTGAGAGCTTAGAAAAATATTAGTGAACTACCCTAAACTGGACATGTTTTGGGTAGGTGTAAATGCAGACCAAATACAAGTGGCCGACCATCAGTATCTTTAAAACTATTTAGGGAATGTGTATGGGACTGGTTCAATTTTACAGTATTGTATGGCGCCATGTTTGTGTGTTCACCAATGAAGGGAATTCTATTTACCAAAGTAAGAAATATGCCCACTGCTATTACTGATTTGACTGAGTGATATAATGTTGAAGAACCCATAAGATGTGTGCCTAACTATACATGGGAGAAGTGTATATGAGCCTCATACAGATGGTGAGCTACTCTAAAAAAGACTATTATCTATTGCAAGTTCATTGATCTATGTAATCAGTATGAACTTGGATGGTATATATGTTAATCAAAGTTAAGCCTAACAGCATGACATATGCTCAGAACTTTTCATGTGAAAACAAACCAAAATGCTGTTCTTTGCTACAAACTTTTTCCAACATGGTCCCAAGGACTGGTCTGTACTGGTGCTTCGAAAAAGGAGTGTTTATGTACAAAGAATTTGGTGCATAGAGGAAGTAATTTTACTCAATATGTTACAACAAAGTATTCTTTCTTTAACCAGGCTCTGGGTTACATGTTAAAAGTACACCAGATTTTATGAACACCTTGGAGTCTATTGTTGAATGCCTTATATTTGTTCCTAAATGTTCCTTGGACCCAATTTGTTTGTTTTAAAATAATTTTGGACTGACCGTAAAAGATTCCCAAAAATAATCTCGTGGGAAATTTGTGTATTCACTTCAAGGTGATTTTCACTAAGATTGAGATAATTCTTTTTGAATTGGTTGTTGTGCTGCTGCAGTATTTTATGGTTCATTGCAGATATGTGCTCTTAAGCAAATTGTTTTTCAAATTTTGATGTTTTAAGCAAAACCAGAATGTCATCTTATTGTTGGAGTATAATGGAGTAAGATTGTTCAGTTTGTCTTGAGTTCCGCCACACAAATCAGGTTCATCTTTCATGCCGAAAGGTACCAGAAAGTTAACTATCTGAATGAAGCAGCTGACTGACTGTGCTGCTCCATCAAAAATAGATCATTTCCATGTGTCATATTTGACATTGTAAGGACCATTCATTTGCGTTTGCAGCATTTTATGTTGATATTGCTTTCAATGGTGCATATATATTTTATTTTGAAGGGTCTTATTCTATCGAATTAGACCTGAGGATGTTTAGAACATTAGGCAATTTATTAATTTTACCAAATTTGACATACCTAATATTAAAATGACCAGAACTGATTCTGGATTATATAGTTGATTAACCCTTGGTGAAAGGCCTGACCATGTAGGGTACTTGGTCGGAGCAACTGTTGATAAGGCTGCCTTCAAAACAGATTGCTAAACATGTAAATAATGGCAGAAAGCACATTCACCAAATAGTGATATTAAATGAATTACTATTGGGTCATCACCCATTTGCGCTTCGCTTACCGTTCAGTGGGACACAACACCGATGCCCTTTGGTACTCAACAAAATGTGTACTGTAACTTTTACTCCTCCCTTTCTAAGGTGCCACTTCTCTGCTCTGGGAATATTAATACTGTAGTGAAAGACTAGGGACCTCTCTTAAAAGAAAAGGCACAGTTGCTGACAGAGGTGGATCTTGAGTCTGCCTTGGGCTAACCTTATAGTAGCTCCTCTTGTTTATCCTGTCTTGATTGTCATTTCAAGGGAGGACACTGCTCAGGTATGAGTCCCTCCTCGGGGCGGCCCAGGCGTTTGGGGCATCCCCCCCTTGCAGGAGACCGGTGTGCAACCGGGTTTAGGAGTCCCTCTCCGGGGAGCTTCTCCAGCTTCCCTCCATCTAGGGTCTGGGGCCTCTCTTCTGTCGCGGGACGCTGAGGAAGAGACCCTTATCCAGGAAGTACTATAGAATGCCCTGGAGGAACTGGGTCCAGTGGATGAAGGTTCAACTTTTAGGAGAGTCCTCTCTCTTATTAGGTCTATGAACCGGCTAGAAAAGCCATATATTATATATAAAGCATTTACACAAGAAACTAATGGGATGTCGACTGCAATTAGGAGGCAGGCAAAAATAATGATTTGATTCTGCCTAGGTGACCAAGTTGCATGCGCCTCTTGAGCAGTATTGTTCAGTGGAACGATTCAATCATAAACAATTTTCCCATTTCATGGAAGAGATTCCCAACTACTTCCTTGATGGTACTCTTTTCAAAAAACTTGTTGAAGTAACCCCTGTGAGTTATGATGTTTTATTCCTTGTAAAGCATACAAAAAAACTCGTTTGTCTTGCTCATGTATGAAAGTTACAGTCTAATGATGAAACATTTAATAGGCCTTGGATGAATAAAATTGGCTAAAATGTCTATTCATAAGAGATGCACTTTAGGTAGGTTTGCCCTGTCGGGGCTAGTGCCATAAGTACTCTCCACATAGTGCAATGTAGGCATTACTTAAGGGTCTGTGCATTGTCCCTTTGGCCCCTAGCTGCAACCACTTCATTCCCTTTATAGTACCTCTGTTCGTAGTCTCATCCATCAGACTTTCCACCTTATCATAACAATTGTTTCATAGTGCTACTGTGAGATTTTCCTCCAGTTACCTTATTCAGACCTTACTGTCAGTTTCTGTTTCGGTGCTGAATGACCTCATAGGTCTCAGCACTTGGCCTTTGGTCTGAATTCTGTATTCTCTCAATTGCTTCTAGCTAGGTCTGGATTGTATCAATAGGAAATCAGTGTTTTAATTACCAGTGAATGGTTTTTAATCCTTTTTTATGGCCGTCGGTGGTTTAACTCGGAAGAAAAATCGAGGTAAAAATGTCTGCATTCTGTTTAGTTACTGATAAAAGAACGATTCCAACTCTACAAGAGATGCAGTATTATGACATAGACCTTGTAGACAGATTTTGAGGCCAGTGTTTCTTATTCACAATCTAATTTGTCATAGTTTGTTCTTTGTTGTAGGGGTAGCTAATTAATGGTTAACTTAAGTCTTCAGTTATGGGGAAAATGTCATGCTGCCCATCCTTTGGAAAAAGATAACAATTAATCTGTCAAGTTATTTTAATCCTTTACTTCCTTCCAACTTTTACATCTGAATTGCACATGATTCTATAATGAAATTTACTACCACAAGTCAACATGTTAAGGAAAGGCCTAAATAAATGTCATGGTCGCTTAGGTGATGAGGGCAATTTTGTTCTTGTGCCTTCTTGTCTGATCCAACATATGGGATGGTCAGTCAGATGGGACCCCATGCTGAAGTGTGGCAGAGCCCCACATTAAGGAAAACCATCAAGGGAGACTATTCAGAAGGTAGCATAGGATCACAAAACCTTTATGAATTAATTTCGTAATGCTTATAAAGTGGTTCAGGCCTATCAGATGTTATAGTTAATGTCCCAACAACACAAGTAATGTTATCATCATGTAAAGTTTTGGTACTAGCCTTTTGTCATCATTTGTTTTGTCTATTATATTTACAAAAATGAAAATGGAATTCAGCTGTTACAGTGCTTGTATTGGTTGCTGTTAAGTGTCCTATTACATTAAAGTATGGTGATACTTTCCAGAGATTGTTATGCATCATGTAACTTTATGTAGTTATATGTCTTGTGGAAGCATTTGACTGCCCTGTACAGTACACGTTCAGTTCCTAGAGCCATCGGGAATTTCTGAAGGGGTGTAATGTACATTCTCTTTTTCCTTTTGTGTCCAGGACATGGTTGTTTAATAGTTATTTCATTAACTAGAGGCATCAGGTTGCAAAACATAATACTTTTCAGCATAAAGGATGCTGAAAATTCAGCATCCTTTATGCTGAATTTTCAGCTATCAGTAGTGACAAAGAACACCTCTGCTTTTTGTTATGTGGCTCTAGTTCTGTGTATCATGCTTTTGTTCACAGAATTGAAATCAAATAGTATTCTACTTGAGATGGGGATGTGCACCTTTGTTATTGGTAGTAATTCCTACTAATATCTCACTATACGTATGTCTGGCATCGTGTTAATTGTAGCAATTCTTCTCTATAAGTATTTTTTAATTTATGCTTTTGAAAAAGGTTATCATATGAAGGTTATATCCTAGTAAGTATTACTTTTTGCTATAGTATTAAAATTATCTCGATCTTTTTGCTATTTGCTATATTAAGATTATTTCAATCTTTTTGCTATATTAAAATGATCTCAATCGTTGATGAGGCCTTGAACATTTGCGAACTTTTATTACTTAATTTTTTCTCTAGGTATAATTTTGTGTTATTGATAAAGTAACTGTATATGCAATCAACAATTGTTGTAGGTGTTTACATCTGTATTTAGTGATTAGCTAGTATAATTATTTATAATAATATGCATTTGATAGTCCAGAAGTAATTGGCTAGCATTGATTACAGTCTTTATTGTTGCAGATGACATTGCTGCCATGCTGGAAAGTGAACTGCCAGAATCTCTGATGTGGCAGGGAGATTCCCGTGGAAGCGGCGGTGGTGGGGGAGGTGTCAACGTCAATGGCATGATGGAAGGTGGAGGAGGAGGTGGTGGGGGCCCTGGAGACTGTCCACAACAGCAGTTGACACACTTATTACAAACAAAAACCACTCCTCAAAATATGCCTGGGAATAATGCCATGGGAGGTGGCCCTCACTCCATGCCAAATCAAGGCAGCATGATAGTAAATGCCTTGACCAATTCCAAGAGTCCGCATGGGGGTGCAATGCAGTCTCCTCAGAATTCAAATCTAGCCATGTCTGGTGTACCAACTTCAAGCCAACAACTTGGAATGAGTGATTCAGTGAATAATTTAAACACAATGCCTAATAGTATAGCCAGTTCGATGGCAGGCAGTATCCCAGGCTCCATGTCCATGTCTATGGCTTCTAGTGGTGCCGTCTCCTCAATGAGTCTTGTCAACACAAACACTTCTATGGGTCTTAGTAGTATGGCCAATAGTGCAGGTGTTGGTGGAGGTGGCATGAACACTATTGTATCAAATATTAATACAATGAATACGATGAATTCCATGAACAAACCTCAAGGCGTAGTGACGACTATGAACATGAATAGCCCTTTAGTGTCTCAGATGAATGATGGGTTGCCCAATGGTCCCTTAGCAGGTCTGAACAGACCTATGGTGCCGCCCAATATCAGAGGACCGTCACCGCAACCTATGAACGCTGGACCTGGTCCCCAGATGGGGCCAAGACATCCCCCAATGGGCTCTGGGCAGCTGGGTGCCCCCAGATTACAAGTAAGTTTTGTTGCCCTTTTGCTGTAGACTTATGAGGTGTGATTTTATTTTTAGAATAATTACCATCAGGTTATTAAGTTTTATGTATGTTTTAATTTATCTGGTAGTTCCTTGTTGGAGGAGTGGTTCTCGCGCTTGGATACCAATCCGGTGGTTCGAAGTTAGATTTCGGCTCGGCCAACGCAGAATCAGAGGAATTAGGTTTATGTATGTTTAAGTTCATTGTTGCAAAATGTAAACTGTTTGTTGTTTGTAAATACTGGAAGAAGTCAAGGATGGCATATATAGAGATGAAATATATGTTGTACAATTGAGTTTCTTCATTGGATTCAAAATACAGTTCAGCTTTTAATATAGAATTTTTGTATGGTGGATAATATTGTCTAATACCATGCATAGAAGAGTGTTGGGGAAATAAATTTAATCGTACAAATTGAGAGATATCTGCAGAATTTTGGTCAGTTTCAAGTTGAAATTAATTTTGTACTAGAAGTTTGGCTTGATATAAGCATTGAACTTGGACTGTCAGCATAGAGTAGAAAATGTGTCTATGACAGAGGTGGTCATGCTTCAGAATTGCTGACACATCAGGCTCAATATGCTCTTCCTGTGTATCTGCTTAAGGAGGTTGATGGTTGCAACAGTAATTGCCAACCTAAAACTAATGAGTATATATTGAATCTAATTTATCAAAGAGAAATGGTAATCGATTAAGTAAAATGTATCGTACAGATAGTGAGATATACTATGACAAACTTTTTCAAAATAGGAAATAGCTCTGCTTCCTCCAGCTTGGAGTCTGACCGTGATCAAGCCCAAGATACTTCATAGTTTAGCTTATGAAAAGTATTTGCCTCCAAGAAATAAAAAATGATGTTTTTTTTTTTATCAAGTTTGGCTGTAGCTTTTGCTTTTCACTGCTACTCTTCAGTCTCCTTCATTCACTTATCTCGTTTAGTATAATTGTCCTAATTTCCTGTGAATGCATAGCGTACTAATTGAATATGGCTTAAAATCATATGCTTAAAGTATAAAGGCTATTTTCACAGACCCCTTATGGTTTTAGGCATTTTTGCATCATGGTCAGAGTATACTATTGGTCATAAGGATAGTTTTTTTTATTTCTAAGTAAAAAGAAACTTGGATAGGGTGATATTTGTACATCTCTGGAGAATGGTGCACATGAGCACATCAGGACGCCACCAATAGATTCAAATGAGAACAGTCATTCAAAATATTAAACAGTAATTTTAGTTGGAGATTTCTTAAATTCTCGTGATGAATTTGTGTAGCACAATATTTCCTTTGAACAGTAGGTGAGAGTAAATAGTTTATTAAAAGTTGAGGATAGAATATAATAATACACCGAGATTTGCTGCAAACATTTGCAATTACAAAGTTTCATTTCACACTGGTTTCTCATTTGTAGAAACAGCATGAATTGCAGTATGTGGTAGAGTTCAAAAAAAAATTAAAAAAAGAAAAAAAAATGCCAGAACACCACCACTGGCCTCATGCTGTCAAAAGCTGCTCTTAGCTGCATGTTACTTAGCGAAGGACTAAGTAAAGAAGTGTGGAAGTTCCTTGTGATTTTCTTAATAAAATAAATCATGTATATAATTGTGCTCCACTAAAATTAATTTGAACAAATCAGAAGATTATTACAGTATTATCAATCCTTGACATTTACAGGTTAGAGTGGATGAATGCTAAATATAATGGGAAACAGTAAATGTACAAGGTTAATTTGTACTTTTGACTAGTTGTTGAGGGGCAGGATAAGCATTTGGAGAGCCAAACAAAACTGTTTACTCTTCAAAGTACTTGTATAAGTAGACTGCTTAGTCCTTTTTGGGTTATTCCTCTAAAATGTAAAATTTGTAACAAGGTCTAGAGATTGGAAAGGAAATGCCACAAAGACAATAAATTAATAGTAGTCAATAAAAAGCAATCCATTGATCAAAGAGACCTTTAGTACTATCCTTCACGTGCCTTTCATGATCCCCAGCAGTACCTACTAACACAAGTAGGTTAAGTTTTGGTGCTAAATATTCATAATAGGAAAACTGCAGAGACAGAAAGAACCTAGGGAGTGGATACAATGAATTAGATAGATGGTTGCTTGTCAGGATTTTAGTCGCTTTTTGTGAGTGGCAAGGAGTAAGATTATCTCTTAACAATTGGCTGTGTATGCCAGTTCCACTAAAGTTCAACCCACACTGCATACAGGTAGTCCCATAAGTGCCATTATGGCACCATAAATTGCTGAATTTTGGTTAATGGCTGTTTTCACTCATCATCACGTCCCCAGGAACGGAAAGCCCCCCTGCCGATAACCGGGGTCTGCCTGTAACAGATAACTTTGAGTTTGCAGGTGCAGACTATCTAAATATAGCAAGATTCAGGTAGGATACAAAATTCTAAAATACCATACTCAAAATGAAATACTAGTAAGAAAATTAAGATTATCCTGAGGTTCAAGGAAAGCAACCACTGGAATGGATAGCTTTTAATAAATAGCATTTATACCTGCGAGTTCAAACAAGCGTAACTCAATATGTTATGAGTACACAAGTTTAAGCATTTTTCCTGTCATTGTCACCAATGTTTCTGTTTTTGGAAAAGAAAGGTATTTGCCATTTATTTTAAAGTAAGTGTTATTCAGGATCAAGAATGAGAATCCCACAACACATACCTTAGGGTACAGCCACACTGCAAGTGGCATGACATAATCTGCACAACTTGCCACTAATTATGAAACAAATCATTTTTATGCGGATGGCGACACTGGAGGACCTCACTGCTTGTTGCACACAATGTAACATGTTTTGAAAAAACGCAGATTTTGGGTATCTTCCTTTAGGAGAAACAAGGTTTTTGAAGTTTGTTAAAGGTATATTCAGCCTCTCTTCAAGTTTGCAGAGCAGGAAGTTGAATGATCCTTGACTCTTATACAGATAAATATTCATAAAATTTTTCTCTCTATTTTCAACTGTTTACTGTACATGGAATATAAAATTCATTCTGTTCCTTTCTTCTCTAGTTAAAATCATGCATCCAGATTTTTTTAATGGTATTTCATCTAACGTCATGGAAATATTTTCAACTGATTTTCTTAACGAAATTGATAGTCATAAATTTGCACAGATGATCAACTTTGACTAACGTGTCGTGCATCTTAATGTGGCTCCAGTGTGGCCATGCTATGCTCAGGTGCTGCTGCTCATCTTGAGATACTTTATCGCTGTGTGCGGTCTGGTCATACCCTTGGATGATGTGGTTACTTCTAAAAGCTTGAGTAACTTAACACCCAACATTTGATTGAAGCAAAGATACCATATTTCTTATGAATAAATTTGCAAAAATTGATGAGCAAGTCATGTATTTCAGAGTTTAAGAATGGTAAAATTGGCTAATTGCCCTATGGAAAACACTATAAATTATATGCAGAATAAGTCCATCTTTAGTTAAACAAGATTGATGTTCCATAAATAGAAGGTGCAGTAAATGCTTACCTGTCAGAAATGAAGAAATTGGTTTGCATTTGCTGAAATTGAACAATTCAGGGATAACTACCAGAGATGATTTAATTTGCTTCTTGGAATTTTTCTCAATGGGGGTCTGGGAATAGTTATACCCTATATGTTTTAGGGAAATGAGTTTGATAGTCACACTTTAATGAAAAGAAGTTTAAACAGTACTTTGTAGTCGGTTACATTTACCATGTTGAAAGTTGATAGTCAGGTGGATATTTAGACACCTGATGTTAAGTACTTCCATCGCTTGTTTTTGGTTAATATGGGTTAATTTTGTTGCCACCTATGTTAAGATTAATGTTTACATATTTGACCGTAGTGCTTCTTTTCAGAATCCTGGACCAGGAATGGGTCAACCTCCTATATCGGGAAGCTATAGTTTTGGTGGTGCAGGTGTTACTCAAGGAATTGAAGGAAATGTGGGTCAGGTAAACCCAGGAATGGGCCCTGGTCAGCGTCCTCTCGGCATGAACATAGGACCACGTTATCCAAACCAGGATGTCATGAGCATGATGGGGACAATGCCCAGAGTTCCGCAAGCAAGTGGCCCGGGACCAACTGTTCCTGGAGGACAGAATGTACCAAGTGGTCCTCCAGTAGGCCCCCCAGGAGCTATTGCTACTGGAGCAGGAGCTCCAGGTGGTCCTGGTGGCCCACAAGGTCCAACACAGATAGTTCCTGGGCAAACACGACCCAATCCTGCAGATCCAGAGAAAAGGAAGTTAATCCAACAACAGCTGGTACTGCTGCTTCATGCCCATAAATGCCAGCGTCGAGAAAGTCAAGCAAATGGAGAGGTGAGGCAGGTGAGTAGACTCTTGTCTCCTCGTTTGTTGTTTTCAGTTTTGTGATTGGGATGGACTGAAATTTCTTTGGTTAAAAGGAATAGCTTATTTGTAGAGCTTATATTTCATTGTGAATTGATTGCATGTCATGGCTAGTAGCAGGAAAATGACCATCCATTAAAATGAACATGGTAAGAATTATGTAAATTTTCTTTGTCTTATAATTTTGCTCTTTTGTTTGTTTTGTAATTTTGCTCATGGTCTTCCCACTTGGGTTAATGTTTAGTTATAAAATTAAAAGGATTATATATCTAATAATTGGAAAAACTAGTAAGAACTTAATAAAAAGAGTAGAAGCAGTTCATGACTAATTTGTAATATTGAAGGTGTATGTAGTGGGTTCCTATTTGTAGAGTGAAAAATATTTTTTAAATGTTTCCAAGTTTATAAATTAATAATAAAGTAATATGAATATAAAGTTGTCAATTTTCTCGAATCTCAATCTTTTACAATTAAGTGACCCCACTGTACACTTCACACTGTGACAAGAACTGACTTGTGTAGCCGGTGAATTTTAATCTTGATGCTTTTCTTGAAGTCCTGTAGTAATGAATCCGGCAAGGTACTCCTAGTTTTGACGAAGTTTCCATATTTTTTAAAGCATTGCATTGACTAAGTACTTTGTGTAAACATGCATCACAGCTAGTATTTTCCTATTATTGGTCTGGTACTTCATTATTACATACCCTCATCCAATTTCTTTAATTGTAATAATTCACAGAATATTTTTTCTTTGTTTTCAGTGCAACTTACCTCACTGCAAGACAATGAAGAGTGTTCTTTCACACATGACCACATGTCAATCTGGGAAGTCCTGCCCTGTCCCACATTGTGCATCTTCAAGACAAATCATATCTCACTGGAAGAATTGCTCCCGTCAAGACTGCCCTGTCTGTGAACCTTTGAAACAGGCAGACAAGAAACAACAGCCTGGAGCTGCAGGAGCTGCTGGTGCTGCTGGGGCAGGGGCAGCCCAAGCAGGTGGAGGTGCACCTGTACCAGGTCAAATGCCAACGACTGTATCTCAGCCTTCCCCCAGCCCAGGAGGAGTGACAGGCAATCTGACAGGTCCCCCTGGTCCTCCTGCCCCTCCTAATGTATCTGGACAGATGCCACCTATACCCACTGGTCAGAATGCTGGACCAAGGCCTGGTGTCAAAAGAGGGTATGAAGGAGACAATTTACAGCCACCTATGGCAGGCCCTACAGCTCCAACAGACAATATGATGAGAAATTTGAGACCACCACAGGTTCCTAATGCTGGTGTATCAGGGATGCCTCCCAATGCCCAACAAGGTCCTCCAGCTGGTGTTCAGGGAACACCAATGGGAGTACCTGGAGCTCCAGGTATTCAGGGGCAATTGGTTAGAGCTTGTGTACCCAATAAGGCTCCTGATGGAAGTATGATGGGTACCACAGCTCCTCAAGCTATCAACTCGCCGGGAATGATGGTACGTTGTCCAACTACTGCCACAGCTCCCATGAATTCTCTTCAGCAGCAACAAATCATTGGAAAGCCCCCAAATGTTGGCCTCAATCAAAACAATCCTGTGGTAAGTTTTTCCCATCTTTCATTTTTTGATAATGAGAACAGATATTAATCAGTGATTTGCTTCTGTGTCAGTGGTAATGAATTGCAACACTTACAAGGCCTGTTTTAGCAATTTTACAGCCTTTCAACATTGTCCTGTGCCATGACATTATTGCAGTTTTTTGTGCAGTGTTGCCTTAAAATATCGGGGGTTATTGTTATTGGTGATGAAACCCAAGACAAAATTTTGTTTTGATAAAATCAGTGCCTGTTTTTATTCATGAAGCCTAAGAACTACTTTTTAAGTCTTAGAAGTTGTTAGGAGATAGTCTCTGCTTTTGAAAACAGGAATACTATCTGAATAGTAAGAAAAACCTGCAAGGTTTAGTTCAGTTATTAAATAAGTAAAGAAAACCTAAAACAGGCAAGTCAAACTTTGTATATGCTGAATTAGCCTCGAAACCAAGTTTACTTAAATCACTAATTTATTAAAGTAAAATTGTTCTAAATTCCAGTACAGTTTTATGTTGCTATACTTACCTTAAATGAATTTTTTTATTTAACCATAAAGGTTTGCTATACAGATTTAAAATGACTATAGATTTAACAATAAATAAGAACATTAGGAAGCTGATGACAGGATAGAAAAAATACAGTAAAGAACAGATGCCAATAATCCCTTGCATACACAATTTTTGTTAACTAGTATACTGTTTTCAGCTGGTGCTATAAGATTTATCCTAATGTCAAGACTGAGGGTTTGTTCATTATGAAAAATACAAATTGATTGAAACGTTGGTTAGTTTTTGCTGAAGTATATATAATGATGATACAAAGGCACTAGAGATGGATTGGACATATCCTTCATGCAACTCTTGGAATGATACATTTTAGTGTTAGGTGGGCTCCTCTAGATGCCAGCAGAATTGGAAGACCAGACTACCACTGATGAGGATTGTATTGAGGTACTGGGAAATTGTAAAAAATAGCGATAGGAGAGACTTTAGTGGCAAAATTTCAGAAGTTTTGCATCGTATAGCAATGGAGTCGTTATGATTCATTATTAGAAACTATAAATACTAGAGAAAGTGTATTAATGCATATTTGTTTCATCACAACCCCATTAATCATATATACGTGTAATATTTGTGTCTGAATCTCACCAGCAGCCTGTTTTTGCCAGCCAAAAATCATCTTTGTGATCCATAGGGCTGTTGGCAAATGCTTTTCGGCTTGAATGGTTTGTTTATGTGGAGCTCTGTTGCCCAATGTTTCCATGCTTGTGATAGGCATGATGCCCAAGAATTCTATCTCTCATCCTCAAGATGACTGACCAATGTAGTCTTTGTGTTTGGGTTGCAGAGACCAAGATTGTTCTGCATGTCTGGCTTGTTTAGTTTGTGTTTCTTGGGTTTCCAAGCTGGGGAGAAGTGGTTTTCTTAGAGATTTATTCTTGTTTCAGTGCCACTTCATACCTTGTTGCCTCCACTAGTGATGTCATCTTCCCACTCCCCCTCCTATTAGGGGGTGGGGGAACAGGATGGACCAGCTGCAATGTTCCAACCATTCAGAGTGAGGCTTTCCCCATCCAGTATTTAATCTCAAGCATCCAAAGCCCTTCTTGATTCCTTGGCAGCAGGGCATTTGGGAAGCCATCTCTTTCACCTTTTACTGTTTGGCAAAGGCTTAACCCATGAAACTGGGGTTGAGGGCATATCAAGATTGTATTGCCCTTTTATTTGCCTTCCCCAGTAATTAACCTTTTGTTGTCTTGTTGATGCCTGTTTCAGGTCATATCGGAGATGTCTGCCTTGTTGGTAGACGTCAAGGAACGACAGACATTAGTCTCTTAACCAGTCAGAAGATGTATGAAACATAGGTCTTAGTAGTCATTATCAGCATCATCTTCCTCCTCCTAGGAACTTGGGAGAGGAAGTAAGGTGGTGTAGAGAACCTCATCTAACAAAAGAAAAAGAGGAGACCTGACTTGGACTTCTCCAGTGGCTGCTACTCTTTAGAGTGGTGTAAGGTTTGCAGCCTTGTGAGAGCAATCGAATAATATGAAAGCCAGGCAGTTTACAAGAAAGCACCACCAAGGTCTGAGTACCTTTTCCAGAGAGAGGAGATCTGACCATTACTCCAGTGCTTCTACTCTTCAGATAGGTGGAGGGTTTACAGCCCTTTGAGAACCCTGAAGGTCTATGAAAGCTGGACAACGTTTCCTCTGCACAGGCCAAAGAAAGTTACAGGTATCCATGAGCATGCACCACAAGCTTGTGGGTAGTGCCTCAGTGGCATGATTGGTGTGGTCTTGGCCTGCCACCTTGGTGGCTGCGAGTTCGATTCATGAGCATTCCATTTAGGGGCCATAGATGTGTACTTCTGGTGATTAAAATTCACTCGACGTGGTTCGGAATTCACGTAAAGCCGTTGTTCCCTTTGCTTGAATTACGACTGGTTCCCTGCAACATAAAAACACCATGCAAACAAACAAACAAGCAATTTTGTGGTAAAGTAAAGAAACAGAACAAGTGAGAATGCAAGCCCATGAAGTTGGAGTCCTTTAACATAAAAGGTATTAATTGCAACCACTTGTTTATTTACCTTTCTGTGTTTATCTGCTTTCACCACCGCTGGTCTGGTCTGTGAAGTCATTCTAATACCTGACCCAGTTCTTTGTACATGGGTAGGTTATTTAGATTGGCTTCAGAGAGTGGACTTTCAGAAATTGCCGCAGTCACTTTCACCGCTCCTAGAACTCGTATGCAGTGGCTTCATTGACAAATAGGCAGGAATCAGAGCATCTTTGGGTAACAGGGTTCTGGTCCCTTCAACCAATGTCTGGACAGTAGAGGCCCCCTTTGTGGTGTGAATAATTCAAGTGGGAATGGGAATCCTTGAGGATAAATGGATGGGAAACCATCATCATGAAGCCAATGAGAGTTGTCAGGAAGGAGGTCTGGGAACTACCTTCTAGACCAGAAAATTATAGGAGACTATCTAATGTTCGACGTGGCCCAAAAACTCACCATCAGCTGTCTAATAGACCAGTGCCAATGAAGCAAGTTGCAGACTACATAGTGGAAGCTTGGATCACTAAAAGGAAATTCTTTTGAGTTTCTATCAGGCTACCAGTGTCCAAGGAAAGGAGACAGTCTGGTTCAAAGAACATGCAGACTGGTGAGATTTATCCAGTGAGACCCTAAAGTAATCTATGTATGATTTCTACATAGTAGCAAAAATCCCCTATGCCAGCTTATAGAACACATCTGACCCTGACCATTCTAGACTGTGTTTACTACTTAGTAGGGGTACTGTTCAAAGGGACCAAGAAGTTTGGTTGGGCCTGTAGGAAGCTGGGATACTGGTGAACTCGCTTCAGCCTTGCTCTTATTAATCTGGCACTTGTCAGGTAGGATTCTTGTCTTTAAAGTCAAGTTGATTGATAAAAGCGTAGGGAGTTCTGGGAACAGAGGTACTCCAGAAATTAGCTATAGGAGGAAATCTTGTTAAAGAAGTTGTTATACGTCTGGGATATTGATTGTTGGACAAATCAAGGTGGAATCTTTACCAGAAGCCATCGGAAGCTGTAGTGAGTGAGTCAGAACCAACTGAACTGATCATACAAGATCTCAGGAGAGACCTGCCAAGGTTCAGCCAAAGGGCGTGGTAGGCAGAGGGGCTCATCCACAATCAGAGGAGGTCCTCAAAGCTCTGAAAGTTAGGCCACTGCTTCATGTGAAGCAAACTCAGAAAAATATGGGGTAGGTTGGCGGTAGGTCCAACTGAGTGCCAGCTGCAAAACTCGGGATTGACAAGTAACTAGTGGAACTTGCTGGAGACAAAAGACCATTTCTGAAGAAGCCAATACCCATTAAACATCTAGCTAATAAAAACCCAGATAAAGCATCCTAGATATCACTTGGGCTAAAATGCTGAAGCTAACAGAGTGACAGGAAAGCCAGCATCTGACATGGCACAGGAACATTCAGCCTGCCATATACAGCAGAAATGCTTCTTGAAAGCTTTTGAAAAAGGGATGCTGAAGAAAATGTTCTTTGGGTCAGTTAGTATATAAAATACCTACATTTGACAATTGATGGTCTTTGTGGATTCTTAAATGGAAAAGATACCGTCAAAGAAATGTTAGCTTGAAGAAGCTGAATACTGGTTTTTATCAACTCAATGTTCTGGAATAAAAGAGATTCAACAGAAGACTCTCGCTGGCTCCATTGAAACCACCTTTGAAGGTACTCCATTCAGCTTGAAAGTTTTATCTTCACTGAGGAACAGTCTCCTGTTTTGGGGTGGCTAAATAGAGGATGCAGGCACATGGATAAGACTACAGAGGGGAACTTTTATCAAGAAAAGACAGTTGGCAGATAAAATGGAGTATCTACAGAGCCCAAGGCTCCACACTAATTGACCCCCCATTTCCACTCCCAGGAGGGGGCAGACAGAGTTGAGAACTAGCCTATTTGTGACTGCACAACAGGACTCGCAGTAGAACACTACCCTCAACTCCCTCTGAACATAAAACCAAGAAATGCAAAGCAGCAAGACATACAGTGGAACCTTGGTTTTCATACATAATCCATTCCAGAACCTCCCACGAAAACTGAAACATAATTCTCATATGGAATAATGTAAATACAGTTGGTGAGTTCTGACCCCCAAAAATATTTGTTTAAAATAATTTTTATAGAGAATAAACACAGCTTTACATACATAAAACAATGAGAATTAAATATAAATGAATAAATAAACATTTAACATTACCATTTACCTCTATGGATAACACCTGTTAGTGTATGGAAGACGGAGAGGAGGGGAGAGGGAGGAGGAGTGGTTATTGTTTGGAGGGGGGATCTCCCTCCAGAAGGACTTCAGGTGTCAAGGACCTATCTGGGGTTATTTATCTTCGTTTTTCTCTGGCGCCAGGACCAGCTTGAGAGTTGCTGGACCCCTGTTGCACAATAAAGCTGTCCAGAGACTTTTGTTTCAGGAGTTTCTTTAAAATTTGCCCTAAGTTAAACACAGCATTCTCATTAAAAATGTTGGAGACATGGATTACAACTTGGTTGGGATGATATTTCTCCACAAATTTTTTTTACGTCATTCCACTTTGCAAACGTCCTTAATCCCTGAAATAGACACATTATTTATGCCCATTCGTTTTCTGAATTTTTCAAACGAGCCTCAGCTGGCCTTATATTCACTAACAGCAGCACTTGTAGGCATTTTCTCAGTGAGATCAGCATGCAACTTCCTCCAACACTTTGCTATGAGTTCTTTCTTAAATTCTATACAGTTTCTCACTTTTTTTTTTTTTTTACAGAAGGGCTGGCACTTGGAACTTTCTTTGGCCCCATGATAGCTTATTTGGCAGTTGCACTTGAATAAAAAAGCACAAAAACGAACACAAAAGCAAAAGCAGAATGGGTCACGAAAAAAGATGGGATGGTTTATTTGGCCGCTAGATACGGGGCCTGGTCACGTGCTGGGCCCCGGATGGAATGTTTCTGGGTGTAAGTAAACCGAGGAAGCGTACAGTGACTGAGAGAAAATTTTGTAGTTAAAGGTCTACAAAAACCGAAACGTACAAAGAGAGAGGCGTACGAAAACCTAGGTTTGTGGCTGTAGTTGGAAAGTGCAGGGCTTCCAAGAAACCAAGTAGGGTTGTTTCCTGGTTGATACAGCAGCAGCACACCAAAGCTGATTAGCTGAAGGACAGTCAAGACCATAAAGAAGACTGGAAGTAGACAGTGACATGGATGCCAAGATCCCCATCTTGGTTGATCCAATGTCAACACAACCGGGTCTTAAAAACGGTCACAGCCACTCATAGCAGGAACCTAAAGAAAAAGGAAAGGCACTCCTATGGGGCATTGTGCAGTCATATATAGCTAACTTCTTTGCAAAATTGTAGCGGAGGCCACTCCCAAGACAGGCCAGGTCATTGGCTGACCATCAGTAAAAGTTAGGACTAGAAGAGAAGGACCACATATTAGCAGTGAAGGGAGGCAAACAGGAGAGGAACATTCCTGGATGAGGCTGGAAGCCCAAGCACCAGCCAAGAAATATGGCTATATAACCTCTTATCTTCTCTTCATGTCCTATTCACAAGGTACCTTCTCTTCGTGCCCAGTACACAATGTACTGTCAGAAAAAGTTGTTCACACTTGTAGGTCCAGATGGTGCCTGTGTAAGTAGACTGGCTTCTCTCTTGCTAGGAAAGGACTGGCATTCGTGCGGTGTACAGGCACAAATATTAGGCATGTGAACATGTTTAGATGTACTACTAAAGGAATTGAGGAATGTTTTCAAGTTGAGTTTGCTGTAAGATTGGAAAAGTAACTTTTTTTCTTCTTTTTTTTTTCCGTAAACTTATTAAAATGTTTGCATGTATCATTGTCAGAAAAGTTTATATTGTCTATTCTTGGTTTATGGAATGATTAATTTGGTTATTTTTTGCTTTGCAGTCTTTAGCAGAGACTTTCCTTAATCTGCCCAACCAACCTGCACAGTTACCTCCTGCCTTTGGAGCTGTTACTGCCAAGCCTGTGAAGGGGACCAAAGAATGGCACCAAAGTATATCTAATGAACTAAGAAACCACCTTGTACATAAGCTGTGAGTATTTAACACCAACTTACATTGTGACTTGTTTTATTAAATTCCAGTAAAAGATTTAAAGTCGAGTTTGGTTATTTATTATAACTATTTATTGGGGTGCTTCATACATTTTTACAAATATAGGCTGGGATTTTGACATTTTTATGTAAAATTGTCTTTTTTTCATGTTATCCAATGGGCAATGTAACTACTATATAGAACAAATTAATATATTAAATTGCCTGATAAGAAATACCCTAATGTAATCAAATGAAGTTATACTTTTTATTTGGTTGTAATATATTGTATTTGTATTTTCAGTGTGCAGGCCATATTTCCAACAACAGATCCTCAAGCCATGCTGGACAAGAGAATGCAAAATCTTGTTGCATACGCAAGAAAAGTTGAAGGCGACATGTTCGAAATGGCTAACTCAAGGGTAAGTTTTAATCATTAGTTTTCTGTGCAGTATACTGCACAAGGCCCACTGCAGATGATACCTATCAGCAGATACTGCTGGAGACTACTTAAAATGCTCTCGTCCATAGCTGCCTCGTGCAATTTTTTACACTATCTTTTAGTTCTCTTCATCGATACTTGTAATAACAAATCACCACAAAACCCCGTCAGAATGGAGGAAAGATAAAAGTTAAACCTATTAGTAAAGGAATATGAATGGCACATCACACACAACATGTAAAGGTGCTAATCTTGGCACATGACACAAAATATGTAATGTGCTAATCTTGAAAGAGCTGCATTGAATAAATCTACACACGTAAGAACGGGAAGTGGTGGGACAATATAACAAAGTCTGTCTTGCATAGCGGGGTCTTTTTGTTCCAGGATCTGGCAAGTAGTTTTGGTAGGAGAGTTCCTGAATGGAATAAGGTTGTTTGTGATTAATGTATATTCATGTCAACCGTGCATTTGATGTTTAGGCCAGTCCCTTACGACGCTCCTGATTGGCTGTTGATAAGCCAATCACAGGGCTGGAAACACTCTGTCTCTAGAGTTCACATGGGTAGGATCTATATTCCACCTCTCCTGAGGGATGCGTCTTTCAAAAGTACCCCTCAGGAGAGGTGGAACACACATCCTGCCTATGTGAACTCTAGAGAGAGACTGAGTGTTTCCAGCCCTGTGATTGGCTTATCAATAGCCAATCAGAAGCATTGTAAGGGACTGGCCTAGACATCAAATGCACGGTTGATGTGAAAATACTATAGTAGGTGTTTATGAAAATCATTTTTTATTTGATAATTCAGAAAATCTTTGTAGGCATCATGTAGACCAATGTATAATATATCTTATTTCTACATTGGGTGAGTGCCCTGCAGTCTTGTCTCCTCCATTACTCATACTTCTGTTCTTCTCACTTACCTTCTATGTAGTAATTGTGATGAGAAGAGGGGTGGGTTTTAAGGACCTATCCAGCCTCGTTATTTTGTGCAATCACACGTTAATGTTTTGGAATGGTATTAGTGGACTTTCTGTTTTCTCCAAGTTTCACTTCTAATACTGCAGTCTGTATTTTGCCAGCTAGCTGGTACCTAGGATTTCCTCGTCAGAATTTGTTCGAGGGATTGAAAGATATTCCCTGGTTTCCAGCTAGGTTAGCCCTCAAAACTAAATTCTCATACCACCCATTCTTCAAGTCTAGATACTCTTATCACCCAATCTCAAAGGTTGTGGTGGACCTTTGGTCAAGGAATGTCTCGAGAAATCTTAAGCATTTTTGAAGAAAACTTCATTCCCACAAGTCAGAGGGATAGGCATTACCCGAGTCTGCTTCGCACAAGTCAGAGGGATAGGCATTACCCGAGTCTGCATTAAGAACACTTTTTGGTAAAAAAGGTAAATTTTTATTCCTGGTATAGCCCCATGATCATGGTGAGCAGAGTACATGTATTTAGGTAGCTTGCTCTTTGGTCCTTGTCTATACATGGCTAAGAGTTGTTAGACAGGTAGTCCCAATGGCTAGTTATAGGCTTACAACTTTTGACCAGATCATACTGTCTTGAGTGTTAGAACTTCCTGAAATTATTTGTTTGATTTACTAGTAATTAAGGGTCATCCTTCTTTCCTTCCAAGGTTTGTTATTGATATGAGAATTAAATATTACTAGCTGGAGTATAAAGTGGTCTTGTCAGTAGACCTTGGAATGTTTTACTGTATGGTGGTCCAAAAATTTTTTATACATGATTCGTTGCCTCCATGCATTCTACCGTTTTGGGAATAAAAAGACATTTTAATAAAAGATTTCTATTAGCCCTTTTTACGCTATTTGTTGGCCAGCCCTTTGAAGAGTGAAAGTCAGCTCAGTGGTCTGGTTAAACTAATTTTATAATAATAATTATAATACTCTGTGTTGTCCATCATTGCCCCATGATGAACTGTCAAACTTCATAAAAGCTTCACCCACTACCTATTCCTAAGTCCAAGTCATCATGTAGATGTTATTTCCTTGTATTTGTTTATTGTATAGTGATAAATTTTATACTCTTATATTTTTAGATTTCTTTTTCTAGGGTATTTATTCGATTGCATGTTTATATCATAAGCCAGCTTATACTAAGATTGTTCATTCTCTTCTTTTTTGTAGCCTGAATATTACCATCTCTTGGCTGAGAAAATTTACAAGATTCAGAAGGAGCTTGAAGAAAAAAGGCTACAAAGAAAGAATTTACCTCGTGATGGGGTTGCTGGTCCTGGTCCAGGTGGACCTGGACCTGGTGCAGGTCAAGGACCATGCCCAGCTCCTGCCCCATCTCAAGCCCCAACTCAAGGGACAGCACAAGCTCCTGTACCTTTACAACCTGGCCCCATGGTTCAGCCAGGTCAAATTCTTACTCCAACTACATCAGGAACACCTCCAATTGGTGAGTAAATGTGACGAATTTGGGTTTCTTGACAGAGAATAGTGAGATACAAGTATGTCTTCATATATTTGGAAAACATCTCTCAAGTGTTCCACACACAAATACTTCATTCACAAATTTTACAGTTAATACCATATGATTATTAAATATGCCTCAGTCTTTGTGTTTTACTGGAGCATTATTTCATCTAATAATTTCAACTACCACCTTCTCAAAGTGCCATAATATTGGTACAATTTTTGCATTTTCATATAAATATGTTCCATGATTTTATATATATATATACTGTATTTCCTGGTATTGAAGAGTAAACACAAAAAGGGGGCAATGCTCATTAGTTGAGGGCATTTTTTGGTTGATGCAATGTCCACATTCAGTTGTGTCAGTGCATTGATTTAGCATGACTTCATCTGGTACAACATACTAATTATTGAATTTTTTTAGTTCACTTCTTATAAATTTTCTTTTATTTATAGTACTGCAGCAATAAGTCTTGAGCATCTGAAAACATATTGCACATTGTTACCATGTATAAAAAAGTCAAATAAGAATTTGTGATGAAACCACCATAAAAAAAATATATTGCAAGATTTCCACTTGCTAGAGTACAATTACCAGTAAACCTTTTCAGCATACAATAATTTTGCTATTATTGTATGCATACATACATACTGTACAAAAACTGATAAATGGTGCACCATCCTCTTTGGTTATACAGAACTTTTGAGTTTTTGGGTGAAGCATACTCCTTTTGAAAGTGGCATAAAATGTAGAAGTGAAAAATTTGCTGGTTCCTTGAGTGTTGACTTATGTGCAGTGTAAATTGGTATGTGTATAAAGAGTATGTCAGGAGTAGATTCTCTTGAAGCTTGGGGGAATAAATATTTCTGTTGATGGTAGGATTAGAGAAGAGGTGTTTTGGAGTTGGTTCATTAAAAAAGCTAGTAATGTGTGCAAAATATTGGTAGATCACCAAATCTTGGAAGTGAAGAGTGAAGGTAGAATGTGTATGAAAGGTGAAAGTTTTAGGTACAAATACTACACGAAGAACTGAAAGGGGAAGGAGGATGGCAAAAGGCTAGGAGGGGTATGAAGCTCCTAGTGTTAAGGAACTAGAGTCCATCCATAATTCATCAGTTCATGGTGAATCATGAGGGTATTTTAAAAACAATCCTCCTAGAATTGCTTTTAAGGTATCAGTAGGTTTTGTTCTTTTGAAGACTGTTAGAATTAGTTCGTTACCACGTCAGGTCAGTGAAAATGAAGGGACCACCCCTGCTGGATGGTGGAGAAATGTTATATTTTTGCAACGTGTGTGAGTGTGTATATATAGAAGAGCTGGTTTCATGGTTTTTCCCATAGAAAGGGGTGTAAGTGCTGCTATGTTTGGTGTGGTGTTTCTGGTTACTACTTTTAATGTGAGAAATATGAGATAAAGCATACAAAGACAGACAGACACCTCCATTTTTTAACTATCTTAAGACAATATGAAACATACTTCAAAAAGTAGCAAGAGGTAAATCTCAGACAGTTCCAATTTGTTACCAAGTGTGCTGATCAGCAAAGAATTTCCAAGGCATCCTGGGCCTTCAGGGTTTGCAAATTTCTTGACTTTTAGTTTCCCTGAACCAAATTTTGCTGTGTATATCCAGTTTGTTGTATGCTCAATGGGCCCTCCTTGATCTTGCAGGTCGACCTCCCCCTGGGCCTCGTGTGCCTCACCCAGGAGGAAACCTTCCAATGCCTAACAGCCAAGCCTCACAGCCATCAACTGGTTGTCAGAATAATCAGCAGATGAGCATAGGTCCTATTGCTGGTCCCATTACAACAACTGCTCCTACTACTGGTACTCCACAGTTTCCTGGTTCAGTTCAACACACAGATGGCATGCCTGGAGCTCCACGGCCTAACATTCCCCCACCTCCCTACAGTACTGCAAATGATACCCAGGCCATGAACCAAATTCCAAATCGCACCTCACCTGCCATACCTGTGTCTTCAGTGGCTGCTACATTGGGCATCCCAATGAATAGCATGAGTTCACAGAGTAGTGTTAGTTCTATCAATAGTTTAACTTCTTCAGAAAATTCATTCCCACCAACCTCCCAACCAGGAATTATCACAACTAATGCAAACAGTGAGAATACTGTAGCTCTGACATCTATTCATACAAAAGACAATGCCATGGGGAATCAGCCTACGCCTTCAGAGATGACTGATGATAAGTCGGACATTAAACCTTGCCCCATGAATGTCAAGAGTGAGCCTGCTGACATGCCAGCTGAATCTGAAGAATCGGAAGGAAAGGATATTAAGACTGAAATTAAATCTGAACCAATGGAAGTCAATACCTCATTAGAAGAGGGGAATGTCAAACAGGAACCATGTGTGAAAGATGAGCCCAAGACCCCAGTAACAATGACGCCAACTGAACCTGATAAAGCTGGTGAGGGACCAGCCATAGGTGATAAGCCTGCCAGTAGTGGTGTTGCCCCCAGGAGACCACCACCACCACCAACAAATCCAGCTCAAATTGTTTCACCACCAGCGCCAAAAGATAGAGCCCCTCTTTTCAAACCTGATGAGTTGCGGCAACACCTAGTCCCAACACTGGAAAAGCTGTACCGTCAGGATCCAGAATCAATTCCTTTCAGACAACCAGTTGATCCCCATGCCTTAGGCATTCCTGATTACTTTGACATCATTAAAAAACCCATGGATTTGTCAACTATCAAGCGGAAGTTAGACACAGGACAATATACAGATCCTTGGGATTATGTTGATGATGTTTGGCTTATGTTTGATAATGCTTGGATTTATAATAGGAAAACATCTCGTGTCTACAGATACTGCACAAAGGTATGTCATTCTACAATATTAAGTACCTTCAGTACAAGAGTTATTTCGTTAATTGCAAGTTTATAAATGAGAGTACTGGATGCATACCAGTGTTGAGCAATGATTTTATTGATTTTCATAAGTTCTCTTGGTTTTATAGGGGAAATTTGATTTTATCTGCTTGTAAACTTGAGACAAGAGTTTTTTTATACTGTGTATTTGAGAATGTTATTATATATAGTATATATTATCTTTATTATATATAGTATATATTATCTTTACAAACAGCTTGCTGAGGTGTTTGAAGCAGAAATTGATCCAGTAATGCAGCAGCTTGGCTACTGCTGTGGACGAAAGTATACCTTCAACCCCCAGGTGTTGTGTTGCTATGGAAAGCAACTTTGTACTATTGTTCGTGATGCCAAATATTTCAGCTACCAAAACAGGTACTATTTATATTTCCTTCCCTCCATCTTCATTGCTATAAATAATCTGTGAAATCTTTATTTATTGATTTAAATCCAATTATTCTGGATTGAAGTTGAAATTGTTGATGACCTCCTTTATTCCTTTGCCAGGTATACTTACTGTGTCAAGTGTTTCAATGATATACAAGGGGACAGCATAACCTTAGGCGATGATCCCTCACAGCCAGCTTTGTAAGTATATTATTGATGTTGAGTTTGAAATGGTTTGGCTGTGATGAAAATATTTTTCAATAGAAAACCAGTGAATTTGTTGGGGGTTTGAAAGATGAAATATGATTTTAATTTTGGTTTTGTTTTGTTTTTAGGAATAGTGGTCATAGAAGACTCCCATGTTTATATTAAGTGTTTAGCTATGCAGATGTTTCAAATCTATCATGCCTGTTATCTTTTCTCCCAGGACAATCAAGAAGTCACAGTTTGTGGAAATGAAAAATGATGCTTTGGATTTAGAACCTTTAGTCGAGTGTCTTGATTGTGGCCGTAAACAGCATCAAATATGTGTATTATATATGGAAAACATTTGGCCCCAAGGCTTTGTGTGTGATGGATGTCTTAGAAAAAAGAATCAGAAACGGAAAGAAAATAAATTTACTGCTAAGAAACTTCCAACTACTAAGCTAAGTAACTTTCTGGAGGCACGGGTAAACAACTTTTTAAAAAAGAAAGAAGCAGGTGCGGGTGAGGTCTATATCAGGGTTGTATCTTCTACGGATAAAATTGTTGAAGTCAAAGGAGGCATGAAGACAAGGTAAGATCTTATTGTTCATTTTCAGCATGTCATTGAAGGTCGGGCTGACCTCTACTTAAAATGGGAATTGGTTGAGGCAACTAAAAAGTTAGATATTCAAAATCGCAAAAGTGTCAGGGAAATATTTCAACATTGAAAATTACTCAGTGAAAATGATAATGCTTAGTAATAAGCATTATTATTAAGAACTAGTTTCATGAGACAAGCACTCGCAATGAGGTGAATGGTGTACAGTAATAATCCCAGAATAAGCTTCAAATTACACTTATTATCCTAGTCACAAATCTAACCTTACAGTTTGTTTCTGGAGTATCTTACCTCTAATAAGACAAAATTTTCTATGCATCTATATAAATCTAGATTTGTAATTCAGTTTTCTTGTTAAAGTACACACCTTCCCAATTCAGTTTTTAGGAAGTTCTTATAATTTCAGATGTATTTCTTCTCCCCTCCCCTTTTTCTATTCCCACTTTGATCTTTTGTTCCAAACTGTTATTAGCTTTTTAAGCATTTGTTGTAAGCATAGGATGAGTATCTTTCTTATCCAATTCCAAATTAGCAATAACCCAAGCATTGGTAGCTTTATTCAGGGATTTGATATTGACAGTTTCATACAGTGACATGTCTTTTACTTCCTTCCTGCTTGAATATTTTTATAGGATACAATACTTTATATGTCTTACAAAATTCATTTAAGTGTTCATTAGGGTCAAAACATTTTCAACAGTAAATTTATATCAAGTCATTGCATATTACATATGAGGCATCACTTGGAGAAGGGGAGAATGCCCCAATTTCTTACTTTTGAGTTACGAGCTTGTAAAGTCAGGTATAGTAGGTGGCAGACATTATTACTACAGGTTAGCATGTTGTTATACCGTTTATGAAAGTAAACGGTATACATCTTCAAAGCTGACGCCTTAAGCCACTAATTTTTATGTATCAAATCATACTGCTCTTTGTAATTATTGTGGGCGTTATGGATGTTAACTTTTTTCATCTTTGAGGTCTATGGAGGTATTTAAATGCAAGGAACGAAATTACTCTGTTTACATTGTTTTCTACATCAAAGGAACATGGAGTGTATATGTAAACTTATGATTTTTGTATGTAAAGGGCAATATTAAAGACAGGTGAAGAAAAAAAACATCATTCTCACTTCCAAAAGTGTTGTCCACTCTATATCAAGCTAATTCATATCATTTTTCCCCCTAAATGAAAGATGATCTGGTTATGCTTAGCTTTACTCGTCTTTATAGTCATGCTATGTAATTTAATACTATGGTTCATTATATTGCATTTAAAATTTTATTCCAGGTTTGTGGATACTGGGCAGCTTTCTGCAGAGTTCCCATATCGTGCCAAAGCATTGTTTGCTTATGAAGACATTGATGGGCACGACGTTTGTTTCTTTGGTATGCATGTTCAGGAGTACGGCTCTGACAGCCCTTCTCCAAACACTCGGAGAGTGTATTTAGCATACCTAGATAGTGTACATTTCTTTAAACCTAGGCAGTATAGGACTGCCGTCTACCATGAAATATTACTTGGTTACCTGGATTATGTTAAGCAATTAGGGTAAGTCTCTGTCATAATTGTTGGTAGTTTAATTTGTGTGTTTTTATGGGTGTCAAGAGCTTAATAATTTGGAATTACAAAGCTTTTTACAGAAATCTATTTAGCTTGTCTTTAATGCTATAGTCATGTGGTTGATTCATGAAATTTAAATTATGACTGTAGAAATTTGAGTGTAATTTAAGTTCCCCCACCCCACCCCAATGTTGCCCCACCCCCACATGTGTTCGCTGACTTCAGAAGACTTACAAATTTTAAGATTACTCAGGATTTTACACACAATAGTTCTAATGTATGATGATTTTTTCTTTTTTACCTTCAGGTACACAATGGCCCATATTTGGGCTTGTCCACCTTCAGAGGGGGATGATTACATTTTCCATTGTCACCCCAGTGATCAGAAGATTCCTAAACCAAAACGCCTGCAAGAATGGTACAAGAAGATGCTTGATAAAGGCATCATAGAAAGAATAGTTTTAGATTATAAGGATATACATAAACAGGCTTATGAGGACAACATGAAATCACCGGCAGAATTGCCTTACTTTGAAGGTGACTTTTGGCCTAATGTCATGGAAGAGAGTATAAAGGAGTTAGACCAAGAAGAGGAAGAAAAAAGAAAACAGGAGGAGGCTGCAGCTGCAGAGGCAGCTGCTCAAGCAGCAATGGGTCAGGAAGAAGAAGAGGAGACCAGTCAGGATGGCAAGAAGAAAGGGCAGAAGAAGCAGAAAAATAAGAATAAGAACAAAAATCAACAAAAGAACAAGTCTAAGAGTAAAAGCAGTGCAGCTGGCTGCAATGATTTAGCACAGAAAATCTTTGCAACAATGGAAAAGCACAAAGATGTCTTCTTTGTCATTAGGTTACATAGTGCCCAGAGTGCTGTTAGTCTACCACCCATACAAGACCCTGACCCTGTGATGGTATGTGATCTCATGGATGGCAGAGATGCCTTCCTCACTTTAGCAAGTGAACGCCACCTTGAGTTCTCCTCCTTGCGACGAGCAAAATATTCTACCATGGTCATGATGTATGAATTGCATAACCAAAGCCAGGATAGGTTTGTGTACACGTGCAATAATTGTAAGGCCCATGTTGAAACTAGGTTCCATTGCCAGGAGTGTGATGACTTTGATCTTTGTGTGACTTGCTTCAAGAATGAGGGCCATCCTCATAGGATGATTAAACTTGGGCTTGACCTCGAAGACGGCTCTGCATCCACAGAGAACAAAAACCTCAACCCACAGGAGGCACGCAGGCAGTCTGTGCAGCGTTGCATACAATCGTTGGTGCATGCTTCTCAGTGCAGAGATGCAAATTGCAGGCTCCCATCTTGCCAGAAGATGAAACGTGTTCTATCTCATACCAAGTCATGTAAGCAGAAAAGTAATGGTGGTTGTTCAATTTGTAAACAGCTTATTGCTCTGTGCTGTTATCATGCAAGAAATTGTAAAGAGCAGAGGTGTGTTGTACCATATTGCTATAATATCAAGCAGAAATTAAGGCAGCAAGAAATGCAGCAGAGATTCCAGCAGCAACAGTTAATGAAGAGGAGAATGCAGCAGATGAATGCTCGCAGTATGCCTTCATTACCACAATCGAATCCTCCAACCTCACAGCCAGTACAAAGCCCCATCCACACTCCAACAGTGCCAGGCGTGAAACCAGCCACACAGGCACCACCACCCCCAAATGTTATGAAAGCAATTGCCCAGGTAAGTTTTATTTTCTATGATTTAAATTAAATATTTTAAGTTAAATATTAATCTAATAGTGATTTTTAGCAAAACAATTACTTGAATATCAGTTGTTTTTTCTAGTTGTACATAGATTTTCCATGGCAGTCATATAAGTTGTTCATGTTGCACCAAATTATGCATAGAGTAATTGTCATCTTGATTTATCTATTTGAACTATCTTTTATGTGGCTGAATTCATTGTGTTTATGATAGCTTCAATCCACTTTTTATTTTTTTTAATAGGTAACTCAAGGGTATACTGACTTTACAACTGTGCAATTTATGTTCACCAGTATTTATTAATCAATTTGACTTTTAACGAATGTAATAGGAATTTTGATTGTGAGGAGGGGAGGGGATATTAAGAGTCAAATGATGCATTATAAGAATGTTTAGCATAAATATGTGAAATATTTTGTAGGTTATTTCTTGAGTGGTTACATTGTGAGCCTTGATTGGTACTTTGTTGATAGAACTAAAGGTTCTTTGCATCATCCTTTCTGCCCCACATGCATAACCTTTTGCCTTTCCAATCAGATGCCTTTGGTCTCGTCTGTCTTAGCTTTTAGTCCTTTTAGTCTCTCAAAATGAATTGGTGGTCTCATTATATTAATGTTTGATAGTTTTCTTTTAAAACTTTTGTTATTAATAATAGATACATACAGTGCAAAGGAGTGTGTTCAGTCTTAGCAGTATAATACTGATATTTTAGCCATAAATCAGTTGCCTTTCAATAACCATTAAAGTATGTGTAATATATGGAAACTGATTTTGAACGTTATTTGAAACTATTAAAAATGTTGCAACCTATGGTTTTGTGGTTATGGCAAAGTATTGATTTGAGTTGTGATTTATGCTGTCAACAGACTAGGTAATAGCTGAAATGGGAAGAATAGTATTCTACTTGGACTAAGGGTTTCTTATGTTTTAGGTTCAGGAAGAAGCTGCAAGACAACAAGGCCCTGCCACAGCTGTAAGTTACGGCAAGGGTAATCCTGGTAATGGAGGGGTTAACCAAGCCCCGATGATGCCTCAGCACATGGCTCCCCAACAGCAAGTTCGTGCTCAGATGCCCATGGGCCCAATGCCTACCATGGGACCTCAGGTCACACATATGCCCCCTCTGGGGAAACCAAATATGATGCAGCAGCAACAGCAACAGCAGCAGCAGCAGCAACAACAACTGTCACAGAACAGAGGACTTCCTGGCATGGAAATGTGGAATAAGTAAGTGGCAGTTTTCAGAAGTATTAACTGGTGTAAGATAGTTTTGAGTTATAACTCCTGGAAATTCATTTATTGTTTCAACTATATTTTGTAATTTGTAAATGTTCCTCTGAAACAAGCAGAGAGGAGTAATGAATATTCATGATTATACAATAGAGCCCGGACCTCGATGCTAATCCATTCCAGTAGCAGCGATGAGATGCGATTTAGTTGAGATCTGAATTAATTTTTCCCCATATGAAATAACTAAAAATGGATTAATCCATTCTTGACCACCAGTTATTACCCTAACCTTTCCTTTTTATACAAAAGTTTATATTAGCTTTACCAGACCACTGGGCTGATTAACAGTTCTCTTAGGGCTGGCCCGAAGGATTAGATATTTTTACGTGGCTAGGAACCAATTGCTTACTTAGCAATTGGACCTACAACTTACTGTGGGATCCAGACCATATCGAGAATTGAATTTCTATCACCAGGAATAAATTGCTCCTATTTAGCGTTGGCAGAGGGGGAAAATCGAACCCGGACCTGTAGATCAGTTGTCGAGCACATTACTGACTCGTCCGAGAAACTAGGCCTTTTTTATAAAAAACATTCACGTAAATTTATGCCTTTTTACAATTAAATAAGTTCAGTTTTAGATAACATACCATATTAGACACACATTTTTTCATTTTTAAATATATACTGTATTAAAATAGCTGCCCTGCCTACGCCCAATGCAGCCATATTATCGATGGTTGACCGAGTGCCATAGGCTGGTCTAGGTATGTAGTATGTACTGCAAGGGGTAGACACTGTTATTGTTTCTAATAATAAAACATTGAAAGTCCAGCCTAGTTATTACAGCAAATTAATAAAATATTGAAAATAAGCTGAATTATGTCTGTTATCATAAACTTACAGTCTGCTGGAGTACTGTATACAAAATCATTTTGAAGTATCTTTCAATACGTGTTTTATTATTTTTTTATTTATTTATTTTCCATGAAGTATCCTTGTTAAATAGGGGCACTTTTCATAGCCTCTTTATGCTTTATGAATGTGACATCATTATTGGCGGAGTAATACCCATTGGAAGTAGATCGTCATAAATGTATTTCTTTAAAATTGGAAAGAATCCCAATATTAAGGATAACTGGGGAAGTATCGATATCGTAAAACCCTCTAATTTGATTATAAAATACTGCCAAGAAAATATTGCTCCTTGGTAAACAAACAACAAGGCTCATAAGTCCAGCACGACTGGGAACTACGAATTATGAGTATCGTAAGTCAAGCACGACTGGGACTACAAACAATGAACATACTGCAAAATGTTTTGGCAGGCAAAAGCACTGTCTTGAAACTGACAACAACAACACACAAATAAAGTAGCTGCAATTCTTAAGCCCAGCATTTGTTTGTAAATTAAGTTCCATTCAGCAACTTGAGACAGTAATCATATTGGTAAAATGAAATCAGCTGATTATTTTAAGAATATGATCAAAGCCAGAATGCAAATGGCAGATGCGATGCTCTGTGTTCATTATAATTTGATATGGTAATGATACATGCAATGCAATATGATTAATACAGTAAAAAAAGGGTTTTATTAAAATGATCATTATTCTCAATGTGCAAATATTATTTGGCTTTTGCTAATGGATATCTGTGAGTGTAACAAAACAACCAAATCGAGAAACGGCTGATTGCTAACGTTATTTGCCTTTACTATAAAAGGAAAGGAAAAATAACGGAGCAGGTGAAATTGGTGTTCAGAACAGGCAAAATTACACTTAAATACAATCAAGTATTGTGCAGTTTTAAACTCAACTTCGTTAATTTACAAAAAAAAAGTACCTTGAAGTAGATCGCTTCTACCAGCCAAGTAATGGCAGTGAGGTAATCGATAGTACTCAATCAGCCGAGATTTTGAGAGCCCAAACAATATCAGATGCAAATGGCGTACGATGACAATGCTTATATTCTGTAATATATGTATGTTTAACTTTTCTTAAAGATTATTTTCTTCAGAAAATATTTACTTTTATAGAGCTTTTCAGTGTTTAGAATTATGGATAGGATCATACACCTGTAACAAAGTGAGAGCTCGCTCATCCTAACGTCTAATTATGGTGATTATTCATGGTAATTACAGTTTTGTTTACAGTATCAAAAGTTGTATCGCAAGTGATTCACTTGAATAACCGGTTTTATTATTATTACAAATGTTTTTTTGTACAATGTCGGTAGTTGTGACAGTAGTTAACTTATTGACACAACTATGAAACTTCAAGGGTTAGCCTATCATTAAAGATCTCAGCAGGATTTTAAGGTTGTCACACAAATGCCACTTTCATAATAATTTTCAATAATCTTCTCGAGTTCAAATTGTGGTTCTTACCGTTTTCCTCACCAAATGGGCATGGGAAAAACGCCAACCACCAGTGACTGACCAAACCACTTCTGTTTACAAAAATCATGATTCATTTGGTCGGATTCCAGTTTTGTGTTTGAGCTCAGGTGCAAAATGTACTTGAAATCTGATGTTGAAATCTGATAATTTTGAGCTCTAGTATCATCGAGGACTGGGTCTCTACTGTACATAAAAGTAATTAGTAAATTAATTCATTAAAGGGTAAAAGGGAAAGGAATACAATTACATAAATAACTATTAGAATTCATATATTAGGCCATAGAATTCATATATTATTTCATGTGTTTATTTGGAATTTTTTAGGGTAAACCTTCGAAAAGTAATCGAAGGAATCTGCTTTGTAATGTTACCATCTGTTGGGTTTTTTTTCTAGTTACAGTGTGTTTAGGGAAATAAATAAGGTTACAGTTTTATGCTTATATGATATTAGGTTTATGATAGCTGACATGAAGATGAGGCTCGTAAATCATACCAAAACTTGTTTCCAGTTTACTCATTCAAGAAACAACAACAGAAAATATTCAGGAAAGGTGTTAATAATGGTCTGGTAATTTTTCAGGTACTCTAATCCTGGTGGTATGCCAGGTCAGCAGCAGCCTAATCAAGGTATCAGACCAGGAATGATGAGTCAGCCTAACCCCTTGGGTAACCCAGGACCTGGGCCTGGTCCAGGGTCAGCTCTAATGGGTCCTCCTGGTCAACCGAATCAACCTGGTCAGCCTGTTCAACCAGGTCAGCCTGGAGGTCAGCCACAAAGAAATGCTACGCAAGCCTTACAGCAGCTCCTTCAAACTTTGAAGAATCCCTCAGGCCCCCATCAGCAGTCAGAAGTGTTACAAATACTCAAAACACATCCTCAGTTAATGGCAGCTTTCATCAGACATCGTCAGATTCAACAACAAAGTCAGCAGGCACAGCAACAGCAGCAGGCTCAGCAACAGCAGCAGCAACAACAACAGCAGCAACAGCAGCAGCAGCAGCAGCAACAGCAGCAGCAGCAACAGCAGCAGCAGCAGCAGCAACAGCAGCAGCAGCAGCAACAACAACAACAGCAGCACAGCAGCAGCCCCAACCTGGACCTGGAGGTCAACCTGGAATGATAACTCAAGGTGGAGCAGGAATGCCGAGCAATGTACAGGGTTCTTTACAACCAAACTTGCAACCAGGTGGGATGCAGCCAAACATTCAACCTGGGGGAATGCCAACACAAATGCAGGGTACATTAGTAAGTCAGCAACCGCCATTAGGTGTCCCTCCGACTCAAGCAACTATGAACCAGCAGCAATGGTATCAACAGAAGATTTTGATACGGCAACAGCAGCAGCAACAGCAACCTCAGCAAGGAAATTTCCAACCACCTCAGGCACCTATGTATGCGCAGAGACGGCAAGTAAATTTCCAGCAGCATAATTTCCAGGGTGGTGATGGCCAATTTGGTCAAAGTTTCCCACAACAGCAGCAAATGATAATGCAGCCTCAGCAGATGAAACCTGTTCCGCCGTCAATGTCACCGCAGTCTGTTGCCCCCGGTATGATGCCTCCAGGCTCTGCAATGACCAACCCGTCCCCACAGCAATTAATACAGTCAGTCACTTCTCCTCCTCCTAGTAATTTACCACAGACTGTCCGATCACCACAGCCCAATCCTTCACCACGTAACCATGGTCCAACCCCATCACCAAGAGCGGGACCAGTGCAATCGCCACATCACCCTGCACCTGTACATTCTCCGCACCATGGTAGCCAGCAGGGGCCAGGAATGGCTACGAGTGGCGGTCCAGGGGATTCAATGATGCTTTCCCAACTAGGAGCGGGAAGTGGACATCAGACTCACCAAGGCTTGCCTCCTATGCAGCCTGCCAATAATCAACAAATGGGAGGCATGGTGGCTACCTCTGAGGCAGATGTAACTCCACAAGACAAATTATCAAAGTTTGTGGAGACTTTATAGTACCAGTGTGCTACTTAGCCCTTGTAGATAGTATCTTGTACATATTTTGTAATTAAGTCTTGGATTCTCATACAGACGACAAATGTGATTGTTATTTTTGCAGTGCTTTGTATCTGCAAAATGGAAAATTATAATGCTTCTTTGAAGCGAACAATGAAAATTACTGTAAACTTGAGCTAAACACTCATGCCAATTCCTTAAAAGACAATGTACTTGCCCATTATGGGTCTTTAGGCTTATGAGGAAGAGTTAGAAAATGAATTACAAGAAAGATAGAAAATTTTATTACAGTAACTTTGTACAACTTTGCATTAGTCATTATTTTTGGGCAGTTGCTGTCTTAATTTTGAAGAGTGCAAATAGGTCTTTTGCCAAGATATTAGCTAGATATGTTTTGTGCATTCTAGCTTGCTGAAATACTAAAGCAGGATGTACTGGGTTGGGGGGGGATTGTGCCTGTACATTTCTGTATCATTCAACAAAGAACTCAGAAGGAGAATACAAATGTTAATAACTATTATGATTCCCCTCTGTCCCAACATCCCTCATGTGCAGAAGACCAGAGTGCGGGCACAACCTCTACAGTAACCTCCCTTCATCTTCGACATTCCCTATAGGTAAATCACACATGCCCAAGGGAGGTATGCTGTCTCTGCCGGCACTGTCTTTTTATTTGACAGTCGAGGGTGACAGGGCAGCAGGGGAAAGTGTTCATGTGCAGCAGACCTGAGCGATAGCTGCTGCTACTATCACCCCGCAACAAACTCGTACACATTGCCTCCGTTATCCCGGTCGACCATTTACCTATTGAAGGGGAGACAAAGGGATTGACTGTATGGCCTAATGGTAGGTATATGGGCAGGGGGAGTGGCAGCCAGTTTTCCTCCCGTCTTGACGCGTCACCCACCTGTCCTCAAAACTTTAATTTATTTCTTTAAAGATTTGATAAGTTTGTTTTTCCAACGCTCAACGTGATGTATGTATGTAAATTGTTGATTGTATTGTCTACCAACACCTGCTCATTGGAAGTTCCCTGTTCTTGTCCTATGTAATTGTACTTTAAATGGGCATATAAAATTTTTTAACTGTCAGGTCCCCCACTTTGTTATGTTGAATGTTGACCAATGAGGATGTGTTGAACAGAGGATTTGATTATTTTATAATAAATATATGATGAAAATGGATTTTCATTTAGATCTCCTGTTTATGCTTAAGCTCAAAGTAATAATAATTTCATCTATTTTGAACTAGAAATACATTGTAATTGTCATATAACCATTGTTGTAAGTGAGCTTGTTATCCTGTACATTGAAACCACATTATAAACAATCTTTGCTGTGCATTTTCATTGAGAGCACCTTAATTGAATCACCAGATTGTAGTTTAATGCAGCATAATCAGTGAAATCCATGCTCTTATTAAGCATTTCTGTAAAGTTTAGTAAATGTAGTTGAGCGAAGTTGAAAAGCAGTTATATGTACATGAAACTGTGTGAAATAAAATTCTTATGAGTGGTCAACTGAATACATGCACTGACAACTTTTTGATGAATATGGAAGCAAATGTGTGAAAAAATCTTTTTAGCTCTAATAGATTTTACAATTAACAAATTCAATTTTGAGTCTCCATTGGTAGAAGAGAAGAACAGAAATGGTTAAGGGTTATTGAGAGAGATATAAGATAAGGGGGTTAACCTGTCAAGGAGGTAGTACTCCAATAGAGAGAGGTAATGCCTTGTGTCTTGGTCGGTATGGTGTTGGCGTGCCACCTCGTTGGCCACGAGTTCGATTATCGGGTGTTCCACTGAGGGGTGCAAGATGTGTATTTCTGGTGATGGCAGTTCACTCGCAACATGGTTCTGAATAACCAGTGGTTATGAAGCAAACGTTGCTGAATAACCACTGGTTCCATGCAACTTAAAAACACCATACAAACAATAGAGAGGCATGAGTCAGAAAGGAAACGAATGGTTCCATTAATGGAAGGAATTACATGAACGCAGTTAAACATAGTTGCAAAGCTTTTATGAGTTATAGAAAATTTTCCTTGGACAAATTTTTAGAGGTACTATTGTGTAAGTGTTCATCACTAATTCATTGCTCTGATTAGCTTTCTTCTTTCAATTCCTTTTTACCTATAGTAGTAATGATAAATGTGATTGCTATACAAAACTTGTATATCATAATTAACTTTATGTAAAATGAGCCAGTTATTACCAACTTTAAGAAGTTCCACACCACTTTAATGTCCAGCTCAGCATCCACTGTCACAGCACATGCAACAATCGTTCCTGATTGCTATTACTAGTTTTTCAGGTCTTACCCCAGCTCTAGAGCAATGTCCTCAGATAATTGCGCTATGCTTCTCTGCTATTCAACTTTATCAGGAAGCATGTTAGCATGTTTTTCTATAAAAAAACTGTTTTACATCTCAGTTGTTAGGCATGTTTACTAAACTTTGATCTTCCATTGAATCCACTACCCTCGGCAGGTATCCGGATCTACAGTCGTCATTGGCTCCCCTGTTTGCCATCTATGGGAGTTGAACTTTCGATTCTCTTCAGACGCTTTTCTGTTTTGTCTGCCTTCTTATAGCACAAAAAAAAAAGAAGTGTAGCTAAGTTTGTTTTACATGGGTTAATGATTATGTTGCGCTTGTTTTATTTTCTTGGTCTTTCTTCGTTCTTGTTTGGGTTTATGTCCTTACGGGTTTATTTTATTCTCTTTCTCTCTTCTCTTTATAAGTCTTCTTTGGTAGGTTATTGGTAATGTTTGGAAAGTTATCTGTTATATGGGCTAACCTTCAATTATCACTTGCGATGAGTTTTTCTTTTCTTAGGAACATTGTAGATTAAATTTCTTTTCGTTTTCCATGTCTCTGGAGGCTTTGGCGTGGATACTTATCCTTAGATTCTGGGCAAGTTAAACACCACTTAATTATTGTTATCAGTAATGGGTTCGTATAAAAAATTGTTCTTAAATTATTTACACCTTAAGAAGCAGTTACCCATAACTAACTTTTGTCTTCTGTATCATTAGCGTCATGGTTAGTAGTTACTAACTGTAAATGATAAGTACACACCTTTATTTTTGTGAGCAGAATGCTTTTCAGCAACTGTCAGTTGTTGCAGCGCAGACGTTTTATTATGTATTTTGACATGTATTGTTTTGCTTTTAGCTAATTAGGAATACCGCCTACACTCATTCACCGGTGGATTGTTAATAGGTGCTGAATAGCCTTAATACTTTTCAGCACTTGGCCTTAAGTCGTAAACCTCAGACTCCCATAATCCCTGTCCACACGGTCGAACTTTGCCCAACAAACTTTGTTTGATGTGAAGTCAGAAGCTGGAAAAGTCTAAACCTTATCTGCAGTTTCTCCGCTTCTGACGTCACATCGAACAGAGTTCGTCGAGCAAAGCTCGACCGTGTGGACGGGCCTCATTTCTTGATGGGTGGCTAATTAATGATCTAAATTTGGTTTATGCTTTAGCTTCTACAATATATTTGTTTCATAACAACCCACGTTAATCACATTCAGTATACGTATGCCCCTTTTGGGCCAAATGTTGTCAGATTCATAAATCATTTTTGTCAGTCAAACAGAAGGGAGTCTCTCCCATCTGGAACCCACACTATTGTTAACATTAAAACCCTTACAAGTATTCCTTGGCATAAGCTGGGACAATTTTTGAAACTTGGTAACACTTGTTCTTCAGTTATTGTCGACTGATGACTTGTTGCGGAGTTCTCACCAACTACAAGTTGAGACTGTCCCATCGAGGATATGAATAGAAAAGAAAAGATTGCTGGTGTGCAGGATATTGGCAAAGTTGAGGCCAATGTATGTCCTCTATATTGGTGGTTTAGTTCATTTTGTAGGGATAGGTCCTGTAGCTGATAATTTGGAAGTTTGGGAGGGAAGACGGAAATAAGACCTGACAGAAGTGGGAGGGTTACTGGAGTAGAAAGACGTTTGATATCCAAGAAGCATAAGGCTTATATCTGTCAGAACTGAATGGCTCAGTGTCTGTGGGGCTTTTGATGCATCACTGATAGGTTTTCCCAATGTTGTCGGAAGTTCTCTACAAATGGCGGTTTATCTGCAATTTTGTAGTTAAAGCACACACACACACACACACACACACACACACACACACACACACACACACACACACACACACACACACACACACACACACACACACACATATATATATATATATATATATATATATATATATATATAGAGAGAGAGAGAGAGAGAGAGAGATGAGAGAGAGCGAGAGAGGGCGAGAGAGAGAGAGAGAGAGAGAGAGAGCGCAGGCTACTACTGATATTTAAGGAATTAATGTTAACTATTTTGCCTACTTATTGATTGCCTCGCTATTAGCACTATAAAACGAAAGTGACCAAAAAAGTATTTTTTTGTCCGAAAAATTGGTAAATCAAGTTACTGGAGTGTATCGTGTAATAATTCTGGTATAAGAGAAAGAGAGGGAATGTTTGACTGTTCAATATATGACCATAAAGAGAAAAATGTAATTTAGTTAAAATGTCTAGAGTATCTTACATAATCTGCTTCTTTTATTTTAAACTAACAGTTAAAATATGGTGAAATAGAGAGAAAACTGTAAAAACTCACTACTGCATATTTATACTTGGTTACAAGGAACTGCGTAAAATAGCTAGTTAATGTTAAATCTTTGACAAAACAGGTAAATGTTTCAGGGTTACTAAGATCAGAGTGCCTATCAAGATACAGAATCCAGATGTGTTGTATATGCTTGCTCGTGTAGACCTGTGATATTGAATATTTCCTTTGTTTTCTGCCCTGTCCGTAAAATAACTGGCACTATTATTACTAGCAAACTTACCCATCTACGATGGGTGATAAAATACGGGTGCAGAAGTGAAAAATTTATATGTACTATTTGTTCAGCAAAATATTAGAATAAGAGCGATTACACGAATAGTCTCTCTCTCTCTCTCTCTCTCTCTCTCTCTCTCTCTCTCTCTCTCTCTCTTAATGTAATTCATGGGACGATCACTGAACGCAGAGAAATTCTTATTCATTGTTGTTTTCCCCCTCTTTTAAGTGAGAACTCTCTCTCTCTCTCTCTCTCTCCTCTTCTTCTCTCAAAGTAAGTGAATGGGACAATCAATGAACCGTAAAGAAGTTCGTAGTTCATTATTGTTTTCCCTCTTTTAATAATTCTCTCTCTCTCTCTCTCTCTCTCTCTCTCTCTCTCTCTCTCTCTCTCTCTCTCTCTCAATGTAAGTCAAGTAACGAAGACGGTGATGGGATTATCGGATACTTAGCTCTCAAATCACAAATTATTTCCTCTCTCTCTCTCTCTCATTTTTCGATAGGAAGATAAAATTATAAAATTGTAGTGCATTAATGTCGTTAAAAATGGCTTATCTCTCTCTCTCTCTCTCTCATCGATCTCTCTCTCTCTCTCGTCCTCTTCTCTCTCTCTCTCTCTCTCTCTCTTGTCGGTGACTTTCATTTAATGGAACAGGGATCTTGATTGGTTCGTTTTTCTTTCTTTGTCAATTACTTTGCACGTGATACGAATAATAAAGTATCTTTCTTTTCATTAAGTTACTGCAAAGACGCAACTTGTATGTCTTATGATCCTGTGTCTTCCAAAAAAAGAGTAGAAAGTAAGAACTTGATCAGTTTCCTTTTTATTATGTCCATTGGCAGGATCGAAATTCCGAAGCAACATTACCGGGCAGTACTTCTTCAACATTATTTTGTGCACTGACAGTCCCGATGGATTTAAGTTATTCAAAAAATCTTGCGGATATTGATGATAATTTTCATCTTCTATTGTGTCCGAGCTGAAATATTCGCGACTTTCTCCGGGGAAGTTGTACAGAAATTATGTATGAAAAATCGTAAAGTAACTAAGTCTACGGGAATAACCGGCCTCGTTTCACGGCCAGAAACTGCTCCGTTTCAGGGAATCCCTTCTCACCCCCGCCTCCTACAAAGGAGTGGGGTAGGTTGGATGAAACCCCATTACAAACCATCTTAGGGGTCCTCAACATAACCCGGCTAAGTTTCATGCCCATCTGACCAGCTGTTTGGCCGTGATTGAATGACAGACAGACATTACGCCCATTATAGTATGATGATGATGATGATTATTATTATTATAGTTTAACCAGACTACTGAATTGACTATCAGCTCTCATAGGGCTGACCTGTATACATATAATGTGCAGAGGTGATTTCATATAAAATGCTTAACAGTTCGCTGGGTCCCCATCTCATTTTTCTTATTTTATGAAAAATTGTGTTTACCATTATTGATGACTAATTGTAGTCAACACTGAAAAAAGGCGATTCATAAGCTGGGCCACAAAACATTTTAATAGAAGCTTCCATTTTACATTTCTGTTAACTATGTTAAATATTGTCGTTTCTGGTAATTTTAATTAGTAAATGAAAATTAACGAGACCAAACGTGAGAAATGTTACTATAATCTAAAGTCTATTGAACAATCAATTGGAATTGCTGGCTGTAATTTTGGTAAATTATATTACTACCAGTTTTTTTTATCCCATGTAACTATAGTAACATGCTCATGATAAAGGCGTAAACTTCAAGAATTGTACTTTGGGTTACGAAGCTTTGTTCATCTTTTCCAAGGAAGCAAATCTATTGAGACGAAAAACAAACTTGTATCCAAGAGCCACAGACCTCACATTATCTGGACGATTTTCCCCTATTCTGCTTTTGTCAGTAAATGACGGAATGGCGTCTATTGATTTTTCACTATTTGCCATCTTATTCATTCACTGTTTAGTTTTTGTTTTTATCCAAGAGCACATGGTCCATGTGAAAGTGGGCAGACAATTGATAATAACAGTTTCTTCTATATGTGACGTTGATCGTGAAATTTGTCAGTACGCAATTTTTCAACGAGTAGTGTCCTTAAAAGTTATGAATTTTGGTTTAAGATATATAGTAAATATATAATAATGTTTTATAAATTAATATTATGAATTTATGTAGGAAACTCCAAGTTAACGAGAATTACTTTTCCGTATAGAAATTTATTTGCACCAACCGCATCCACGAAACAACAACTGTGACAGGAGGGTAGTTTCATTGGCATCGGGACCAGTAAGTCTTTCAATGTCGACTTAATATCCTACGTTTCTTACACTCACTTCATCCAAATGTTTGCATTTTATTACTTTTTTGGGTTAATCTAAGTAAATCGCTATCATTTTTAAGGCACGGTAACGGTATCGCAAAATATTAACCTGATACCTACCTAGGTACTCTTGAAAGTTCGTTCTTCGCTTGGTTAGGGCGTAGGCCTATTCGTAACTTCAGGCTACTAGGCTAGGTACTATGTTAAAAATGGAAGTGAAAAAGCTCCTAGAACCGACCAATAAGACTAGGCCAGCATGCAATGGGTCCGCTATGGGCCGTAGCTAGTATGGGCTAATCAAGGGTACAATAGGCTAGCCTATCGGTATCCAAGTAGTAGGGTAAACAATCGTATGGACTGGCCCAACACACCAACGGTCACGGCAGGCCACCCTCCGAAAAAGTACTTAGCCTATAACGCATCCTGACACCGGAGATGGGCATCAGTCGCGACTTGTTGTTGGTGAGAGACGGAGCTAAAGACCTCTACTCTCCTTTCGAAATATTTTCTCCAAAGTTAGAAATTAAGGCCAAATTTAAAGCTTTAAACAGAGGGTAGTGAAAAGGGTGGGCAATGCAGTGCAAACTTCAAAACGCTTTCAAAATTTTTACTTACAACTCAAAATATTTAGAAGATTGACGCCATCTCGATGTTTGCTGAGTCGCTTGTGTCAATAAACTTCCCATTTCCTGTGCTAAATCCGCACACCACTTGTACCCATAGTCGCTGGGGCACTTTCATCACAACAATCGAAACCCCGACCTCTAACCAGCACTTATCGAAGGGGACTACGGCATTCTTTGCGGCGTTTTGCGCTCTTCAATTGTTTATTAGTGTTGTCAATTGGTATGTGTTTACCCTCCAAACTGAGATGATGACTTACACAAAAACCGGGGAAGGGGGATAAGTGAAATTTAGCGTATCTATTTGTAGTAGGATATAGGTATACATATTACAGCAATTTTATCATTACTGCATTAGTATGACGACTAGAATTCATGGAAACAGTTTGTATATGTATCGGCATATGTGTGACGCTCCACTAGATTGGCAACGATGAGTCATTTTTCCTCGCATCGTCTGCTCGTAAGTATACATCCGAAATATTTGTAATTTTTCGGGGTGAGTTTGGTTGCTAAAAAGGGATAATAGACATAAATTAAATAAACATTTTAAAGTAAAGTTAAATTAAATATGTAATGAGTTAAATAAACAATTAAGAGAATAAAGCTTTCCACCCATAATCAGTGTGTCGTCTGCTGCTCGTAAACTGTGTTTCGGAGTAAGTACTTTGGAACAGGAACAGCAAACATAGTTCAAGTGCAATGTGGAGTGAATTAAGACCAAAATGTGTATACTTACAATCAAATAAGCACTGCGGAGTTTCAGTTGTGATGGCAGTAAGGATAAAACCACCGATTACAAGGTAAAAATGAATTCAGTTCAAACCATGACCCCGGGAAGATAAAGTTTCGTACTTTCACTAATATAGGCAACAAAATGTTTTCATTGTGCTGATTACACTGCAATCTTGAGTAAGATCATAAACGTTACAATATATATGCTAACATTGTTCAAATGAGTGCTGGGAAAGGCTGGGAAAGATGGTGGATTGTCCGTGGCTAGACCGGCCAGCCTTACGATTGCCGCCATATTGGATTTCAAAACTGCCTTGAAAACATATTTGTTCCGATACGTAATACAAACCATCGGTCCTTTAACAATAGGAAGGTAGCTAGCGGCAGCTGGAACGGTCGTAAGCTTTGAACAAGGGAGTTCGGTAGTTAACTGCTTGTCTGACAGTGCCCGCGCCGCGCGACTGGGAGGTGAAGAATCACTTTTGCTTTTGGCCATGTTGGTGGAGGATGTGTTCGTCATTGCTCTCCTGCCCGCTTCATTGTCGTATGCTTTGGTCGTGTGTGGTTTCTTCAACTTGGTTTGTCAGTGTTTGTGAAAGTGATATTGTAAGTATGTGACTTTCTTTATTCTTTTATTAACATTGATTATGGATCCTCGGGCAATGGAGCTATCCCCGCGCCCCCCCATCAGCTGCAGAGTTTGCCCTGGTGTGGAGGGCCGTAAGTGCGGGGTCTTTCGCTCTTTCCCCGAAATAGATCCTCGTGCCCTTTGCGCTCGGTGCCGGGGGCGTGAATGCTCTCGGACCGAGCCATGTAATATTTGTATGAATTGGTCGGAGGTGCAGTGGGTGCTGTACAAGGGTAGAAGAAGCATAGACCTGCCAAGGAGTCGTTGGAAAGCTCTACAGCGACTCCCTTGGTTACGGACACTTCGTCTTTCTTTTTCCTGCGTATAGCACCTTCCCCCTTCGGGGGGGGTGGGGGGTTTCTCGGTCCTTCTCTTTCGGCCAATCCATTGAGCGTAGAGGAGGGCGGAGCGAGGTACGTTTTGCTCCGGGTGGGGTTTGCCCCCCCCCCCCCACCCCCCCCCCCCACCCCCGCGCGCGAGCGGGAACCCCTCCTAATCACCCGACTGTTGCTTCCTCAGGTTGCTCCTGCTGTGGCGACGACCTCGGCCAGGTGTGGGTGTCGCTGGGGCTCCAGGGCACGCCCGAGGGTCCAGGGGCTGCTCCAGCATCTGGCGGGTGCTGTGCCGGTCACATGGAGCGGTGCAACACTACCACCACTGTCTCGACTCCAGGGTACGCCGCCCCTCCTCACTTGGTCTACACCCCACACGTGATGTCAGTGACTCCAAGGGCCGCTGTGCAGGGCCCGATCGCTGCCGTGCCGAGGAGAGGCGTGCCCCCCCCTCCCGGGTTCTTCGTGCTGCCAGCCCCTGACTTCCGACGCCTGAAGAGCTTGCCCCTGGACCTGCCGCCGGTACCCAGGATGTCGCTGGCTGCTGCCCCATCTCCTGCTGTACCTGACCTACCTGCCGTACCTGCCGCTCCTGCTGTTCCTGCTATTCCTGCTGTTCCCGCACCTGCCGACGTCGTTCCAGCCCGTGGTGTTGCTGCCCCAGTTGCTGGTAGGACCTGACATCTGCCGCCTCCTTCCCCTTCGACTTCCAAGGCTTCCAAGCCGAGGAAGAAGAAGGCTGCCTCCTCCCCCCCTAAGAAGGCTCCCTCGGGAACTTCTAAGGGCCCGTCTCACTCCAGTGGGATGGGGGGTTCTTCCGCTGGTCCTCCTGCTCCTTCGGGAGCGGGGCCCGTCTCTCCTTCCGCAAGGAAGAAGGAGACAGGGACCAGAGGGGTACCGGCTAACACCGGTACTTCCTCGCCTGGTGCTAGGGGCGGTGCCGCTACACCAGGTTCCGGCTTGGCCTCTCGTTCGCGAGAGGTACTGAGTGTACGGTCACCCGCGGGCGACCGTGCAGCCAAGGCTCAGGTGTCCGAATTTGCTCGGCGCCAGGACCAAGGCATGGAGCGGAAGGCTGGAGAGAGCTGCTCAGGTGACTCTCGTCAGGCCAGCGGTTGCTCTCGCAACGACCAGCTGGTTACCAGGGTTGACGTATCGGTCCCTGACCGGTCACGGGCTGAGGCTGGTAAGAGGTCCCCTCGATCGCAGGAACCAGCCCCGGCTGGTCCCAGCGGTTCGACGCGCCGTGAGGACACGCACCGGTCCCACCGCGACAGTGGTCTCTGCAGGTCCCCTGACCGCCGCTCCCATTGGGACCAGACGGATAGGGGGACCAGCAGCAGCTCCTCTGACGCACGGGACCGGGGCCGCTGTTCTCGGTCCAGCCGCTCTCCCCAGGGGAGCCACGCGACCAGGCCTGCAGCTCGATCGCCACCACGGGTTGGCGATCGCCTGCAGCCCCCCAAGCACACCGGTTCTGCCAGTGAGCGAGGGGGGAGCGTCAGGTCCTCCTCTCCTGTTCCTTCAACTTCCTCAGGCTACACCGGGAAGGGTGAGGCAACAAGGAGTGATCGATCCCGCCACGACGCCCTACGTGCCAGGCACAGTCCTCGGATCGACCAGGTCGTATGTGCAAGTGGCAGGAGGAGACCGGGAGGGGTCTGTCGCTGTTCCTCCTTCTGAAGGAGGAGGGTCTCGGGAGTCGTTTTTGCTGGAGGGGCTTGACAGTCCTACTCCTCAAGATGCAGTCACTCCTGAGATCCAGAGGAACTTTGCAGAGGTTATTGCGCTGATTTGTCAGCACAACGACCTCGGGAAAGGATCGCCGCTCCCACCTTCTGAGCCCACGTCCCGGCTCGAGTTGTTCTGGGGGCCTAAAAAGGAACCCGGGCGACGGTGGGTCTGCCGCGATCGGAGCTGGCCGACTCAGTGCTGGGCCAGGTGGACTCGCTCGTCTCCGGACAAGAGGGTTCGCTTAGTTCTGGTAGGTCGTCTAAGCTACTTCCCCCTCCTCTACTGTGTCAGAGAAGGTTCTACGTGCCATCCGAGGATCCAATGCCGCCCAAACAGGTTAACCCGGAGCTAGCCAGGATAACTCTGGGAGTGTCTCTGCAGCAGCTCCTGTTGGAGAACCTCTGGTTCTCGCAGCGGGAGGCACTCGGTCTGGAATTCACCGCCATGGCGGCTTTCCAGGCAGTCTCCTGGCTGGACCTGTGGTCCCTCACAGTTTCCAAGGTCGCGGCCACCTTCGGGAATATTACTCTGAAGGGGACCCGGCTTTCAGGAGACTTTCCCAGTCTGGGGGTAGGGGCCATTTCCTACCTCGCCCACCAGACAGTAAACCTGTGGGCCAACCTGGTACTAATTAGGCGTAGGGACGCAGTCCTTACCCAAGTGTTCAGGGCGGCTGGGCGTGAGCGGCATTAGGACTTCGCAATGGACAAGTACGGAGTTCCTCCTCTCTCTTCTTTTCCCAGGAGAGATGGTGGACGCTGCGGTGGAAAGACGTCACACTGATGACAGTGACCGTCTGGTACACCAGGCAGTTTCCAAGGCTTCTGGGCAGCCTCGATCAATTGCGGCCAAGCCTAAGAGTTTGGTTAGCGCTTCCTCGGCTGCTAAGACGGTTGCCTCGTCTAAGCCCTGAGGAAAGACTCTGCCTTTGACTTCTGCCAGGGGAGGTCGCTATCAGCCCCCCTCCCAGCCCTCCTTTCCACGAGGAGGGGCAGGGAAAAAGTCGAAGCGAGGCGGGAAACGCTAGGGACGGCGTTCCCCCTCACCTGCTGCCGGAAGTGGGAGGGTGCCAGGCGAGCCATGGGGCAACATGGCAGCGCTACTGTGCCGAGACGTCCTTCGGGAGGGATATCTGCTACCCTTCGAATCTCGGCCACCCCTCACCTCCAACCCGGTCCATCTTCAGACCTACGTTCCGGGAACATCAAAGGACGTAGCCCTTCGACAGGAAGTCAAGACCATGCTGAGCAAAGGAGCTGTAGAGATCGTCAGGGATCGGTCACCGAGCTTCTACAGCCGCCTTTTCCTGGTGGAGAAGTCGTCGGGGGGCTGGCACCTGGTTATAGATCTCTCTCCCCTGAACCGATTCATTCGCCAGTCTCGGTTCACGATGGAGACGGCACGTTCCGTGCTCGACTCTTATCAGGGAGAACGATTTTATGCTTTCAGTGGATTTGAAGGACGCTTATTTCCAGATACCCGTCCATCAATCCTCCAGGAAGTACCTCCGCTTCATCCCCGACGGGACGGTGTACCAATTCAGGGCACTTTGCTTTGGTCTCTCAACCGCCCCACAGGTGTTCACGCGAGTGTTCACGCTGGTGTCTGCTTGGGCCCACTCGTCCGGAATAAGTCTTCTGAGGTATCTCGACGACTGGTTAGTCCTGGAGAGCTCCTGCTCACAGTTGCTACAGGACAGGGATTGACTTCTCAAGTTCTGCCGCAATCTGGGGATCGTGGGGAATTTCGAGAAGTCCAATCTTGAACCCAAGCAGAGGATGAAGTACCTGGGTATGCTGATCGACACGGTAGCAGTGCGAGTCTTCCCCGCAGACTCGCGGATCAGCAGATTCAGGCAGGCAGCCGACCGGTTCCTGTCTCGGCAGGAACAGTCAGCTCAGCAATGGCAAGTCGTGATCGGCCACCTGTCGTCACTCGAGAAGTTAGTCCCTCACGGGCGTCTTCACCTGCGGTCTCTTCAGTGGAGACTAAAGGAGAGTTGGTCACTGGCAGAGGACCCACCGTACTTCCCCGTGTCCCTCACGGAGGAGGTGAGGCAGGACCTAGCCTGGTGGCTGGACGACAGGAACCTCTTAAGAGGAGTGCCTCTCCGCACTTCCCCCCGATGTTGCTGTTCTCAGACGCATCTACTGAGGGATGGGGCGCACACCTGGAGGAGTTGCTGACTGCAGGAGTGTGGGACGATCACGACAAGCACCTTCACATCAATGTCCTGGAGCTCAAGGCAGTGTTCCTCGCTCTCCAAGAGTTCCGGGACCGCATGATGGGACACTCAGTGGTGTTGATGTGCAACAACACCATGGTAGTGGCATACATCAACAAACGGGAGCCTTGTGTCCCTCCTGTTGCACCAGTTGACGCTACAGGTGCACGTGTGGGCCGTGGCTCACTCGGTAGAGCTGTCAGCCTGCTACATTCCAGGCAAGAGGAATGAGTAAGAGACAAGCTCAGCCGTAGGGATTAGGTGATAGGGACCGAAATAATGGTCCCTACACTCAGACGTGGCGGAAAGGCTCTTCAACATGTCGGGTGCGTCATTTTTTTTTAGTGGATCTGTTCGCCACCTGGCACAACAGAAACTCCAGGTTTCTTTTCAGCCGTGCCGGACCCATGGGCAGCTGCAGAGGACGCTCTTCAACACCCGTGGGACAACCTCTTTGCTTACGCCTTTCCCCCGTTCTGCCTGATTCACAAGGTGATCAGCCGAGTGCTGGCCACCCCGAATCTCAGGATGATCCTGGTGGCTCCCAAACGACCTCAGGCCGTTTGGTATCCGGACCTGCTGGCTCTGCTTGCAGAAGCACCGAGAGAGATTCCCCCTTGGCACAACCTTCTCGTCCAGCCACACGTAGAACGGTACCACCAGACAGTCCAGTCTCTACATCTTCACGGCTGGCTGTTATCCACCATCTCTTGCGAGCAAGAGGCTTTTCTCGCAGAGCAGCAACAGAGATATGGCTAGACACCTCAGACAGTCCTCTGCAGCTGTGTACCAGGGAAAGTGGGCCGTCTTCTGTGGTTGGTGTCGTAGACGGGGTCTATCTCCTCTCAGAGCCACTCTTCAGCAGGTAGCGGATTTCCTCGTTTTTCTTCGCCGGGACAAGCATCTCTCCGTCCCTACAGTCAAAGGATATAGAACCGCCCTGGCCCTGGTCCTGAAACTGAGGGGAGTGGATATCTTGTACTCGTTCGAGATCTCCTTGCTCATGAGGAGCTTTGAGAGGTCTTGCCCACCCAGGGAACTCGGGTCCCCTTGGTGGGATGTGACCCTTCGGGCCACTCCGAGAGTCGTCAGTCAGGGATCTGACCCTCAAGACCCTCTTCTTGCTGCCCCAGGCATCGGCGAAGAGAGTAGGGGAACTTCATGGTCTTTCTTTCGACGTTAAACATACCAGGGGATGGGGATCTGTGACGCTCGATTTTGTCCCGAACTTCTTAGCCAAGAATCAGAATCCGTCGATCCCTGACGACAGGTTCAAGTCTTTCACAATCCCCTCCCTAATGGATTTCATCGACAACGATACGGATGAGATGCTGCTTTGTCCTGTGAGGGCGCTACGGCGCTATCTGAAGAGTGTCGACGCCTCTTCGTTAGCACCAGGGTGACCAAGAAAGAAGTATCCAAGAACACGCTTTCTTTCTGGCTACGTGAGGTAATCAGGAGGGCGTACAAAACTGATGGTAGCGACGACATCCGTACCCTTCATCCGAGAGTCCATGAAGTCAGAGGCATTGGTCCTTCCCATGCGTTCCGCAAGAACTTCTCTGTGGCGCAGGTCCTGAAGGCAGGGGTCTGGTCTAACCAGACCACCTTCACCTCCTTCTACTTTCGGGATATTGCCCACAGGACCTTGGATACTTTTTCCTTGGGACCTGTGGTGGCTGCTCAACACGTTGTGTAGCTTACCCAGCACCCGAGCAGGCAGAACAGCTTGAACATTGAATCCTGGTGTGACTGCAAGAATGGATGAGTGAATGAGAGTGCGACTGGCTTCTCTTCCCCATCTTTTTCTCCCCTCTACCTGTGGGCAGAGGGATGCGGTCGTCACCCCGCTGGAGCAGGAGGAAATGCAGGTAAGCTATTCGACCGAGCCCCATCCTATCCCTTTCATTAGGGATAGGAGTGAATATCCACCACTTCCCCCAACAAGGGGGGGGGGGGGGGAGTGGAAGCGAACAAGAGACAAACCCATGACTTTATATTGCCTCATGCAATAGGAACAAGTTCTTGCTTGCTAGTTGTACCGATACGTAATACAAACCCTCGGTCCTTTAACAATAGGAAGTAACTAGCGGCAGGTGGAACGGTCATAAGCTTCGAACAAGGGAGTTCGGTAGTTAACTGCTTGTCCGACAGTGCGCGCGCCGCGCGCCTGGGAGGTGAAGAACCACTTTTGCTTTCGGCCGTGTGGTGAGAGGACATTGTTCGCCATCGCTCTCTGCCCGCTACATTGTCGTATGCTTTTGGATTGTATTTGTCTCTTATACTGGTTTGTTTGGTTGTGAAAGTGAAAAATTGTAAATACCTTTTTCATTTTTTCATCAAATTTATTAAGTGACATGGATCAAGACATGGAGCTGTCGCTGCGTCCCCCGATTGCCCGTAGAATGTGTCTCGGGCTGGAGGGGCGTAAATGTGGCGGCTTTCGCTCCTTCATAGATGTTGATCCCCATGAATTGTGTACTCGGTGCCGAGGGGTGAATGCTCTCGGTCCGAGCCATGTCATGTATGTGTTAATTGGTCGGAGGTGCAGTGGGGCTTGTATGAGGGTAGGAAGAAGTGTAGACCTGCCAAGGAGTCGTCGGAAAGCTCTCCAGCGACTCCTTTGGATACCGACACATTGTCTTCTTTCCTGCCCCCTACTCAGCTCCCGCGTTTGGCACCTTCCCCCTCAGGGGGGGGGGTGGTGGATGGTTCGGAGTCCTTCTCCTCGCTTGATCGTTGAGTGTGGAGGAGGGCGCCCGTTACCCTGACGTTCAACTGTATTTGGGGTCTTCCGTCCGCTCTGGGTGGGGTTCGTCTCCCCCCAAGCGAGAGGGAACCCCTCATAACTACCCGACTGTTACTTCCGCAGGTGCATCTTCCGTGGGAGACGACCTTGGACAGGTGTGGGTGTCACTGAGACTGCAGGGCGTGCCAAGTATCCAGGGGCTTATCCAACGTCTGGCAGGGTCTGGGGCGGTCACCCATGGAGCGGTGACCACCACTACTACCACGATCACTACCCCCGGGTACGCCGCCCCTCCTCACCTGGTATATACCCCACATGTGATGACGGTGACGCCAACAGCCACTGTACAAGGGCCGGTCACTGCTGTACCGAGGAGGGGCGTGCCGCCTCCGCTTGGGTTCTTCGTGCTGCCTACCCCAGACTTCCGCTGCCCTAAGAGTTCACCCCTGGACCTGCCACCGGTACCCAGGATGTCGGTGGCTGAAACTAAGCCTCCTGGGTTACCTGACTTGCCTGCCGTACCTGCCGCTACCGCTGTCCCTGCTGCTGGCTCTGCCACTCTTGACGCTCCTGCTGTTCCCGCTGTTCCTGCTCCTGCCCACATCGTTCCTGTCCACGGTGTTGCTGCCCCAGACTCAGGTCCTTTCGGGCAGGTGCAGCTGGGCCGTGTTGCTTCGGCAATTGCCCCGGCTCCGTCCTGGATGGAGGATCTCACGTATGTCCTGCGTGAGCTGACGAAGAAGAAGAAGAAGAGGAAGGTGTCGTCGTCATCTTCATCGTCTTCTTCGTCGTCTGCTGCCGCCTCTCCCCCTTCGACTTCTAAAGCTCCCAAGCCGAAGAAGAAGAAGGCTGCCTCCTCCCCCCCTAAGAAGGCTCCTTCGGGAACTTCTAAGGGCCCATCCCACTCCGGTGGGACGGGGGGTCCTTCTGCTGGTCCTCCTGCTCCTTCGGGAACAGGGCCCGTCTCTCCTTCCGCAAGGAAGAAGAAGACGGGGACCAGAGGGGTACCGGCTAACACCGGTACTTCCTCGCCTGGTGTTAGCGGCGCTGCCGCTAAACCAGGTTTGGGCTCGGTCTCTCGTTCGTGAGAGGTTCCAAGTGTACGGTCTCCCGCGGGAGAACGTGCAGCCAAAGTCCTGACGCCTGAGTTCGCTCGGCGCCAGGACAGCGGCACGGAGCAGAAGGCTGGTGAGAGCCGCTAAGGTGACTCTTGCCAGGCCAGCAGCCGCTCTCGCAGTGACCAACTGGCAACCCGGGTTGACGTGACTGTCTCTAACCGGCCACGGGCTGAGGCTGGGAAGAGGTCCCCCGATCGTTGGCGCCAGCCTTAGCTGGTACCAGCGGTTCGACGTGCCGCGAGGACACGCACCGGTCTCACCGCGACAGTGATCTCTGCAGGACCCCTGACCGCTGCTCCCACAGGGACCGGGTGGATTGGGGGACCAGCAGCAGCTCATCTGACGCACGGGACCAGGGCGGCTGTGCTCAGTCTAGCCGCTCGCCACAGGTGAGCGGTGCGACCAGGCCTGCAGACCGATCACTACTGCGGGTTGGCGATCGTTTGCAGCCCTCCACGCACACTGGTTCTGCCAGTGAGCGAGGGGGAAGCGTCAGGTCTTCCTCTCCTGTACCTTCAACTTCCTCGGGATACGCCGGGAAGAGCGAGGTACCTAGGAGTGATCGTGAGGGGCGATTCTACATGCCTTGTGAAGATCCGATGCCGCCTAAACAGGTTAACCCAGAGCTAGCAAGGCTAACTCCGGGTGTGTCCCTGCAGCAGCTCCTGTCCGAGAACCTCTGGTTCTCGCAGCAGGAGGCACTTGCCCTGGAATCAACCGCTATGGCGGCTTTCCAGGCAGTCTCTTGGTTGGATCTGTGGTCCCTCACAGTATCCAAAGTCGCGGCCAACTCCGGGAGTTCTGCTCTCGAAGAAGACCCGGCTTTCAGGAGAATATGCCAGTCTGGAGGTAGAGCCATCTCCTACCTCGCCCATCAGACGGCAAACCTGTGGGCCAACCTGGTACTTCGTCGTAGGGATGCCGTCCTTACGCAAGTAACCAGGGGGGCTGGGCGTGAAGCGGCACTCAGACTTCGAAATGGACCTATCTGGAGTTCCTCCTCTCTCTTTCCTGGAGAGAGGGTGGACGCTGCGGTGGAGAGGCGGCGCACTGATGACAGTGACCGCCTAGTTCACCAGGCAGTCTCGAAGGCTTCTGGGCACCCTCGAGCTACTGCGGCTAAACCAAAGAGTTTGGCTAGCACTTCCTTGGCTGCTAAGACGGTTGCCCCGTCTAAGCCCCGAGGTAAGACTCTTCCTTCAACTTCTGCCAGGGGGGGTCATCATCAGCCCTCCTTCTCTCAAGGGGGAGCAGGGAAGACGTCGAAGAGAGGCGGGACGCTAGGGACGGCGTTCCCCCTCACCTGCTGCCGGAAGTGGGGGGGGTGCCTGGCGAGCCATTGGGCAACATGGCAGCGCTACGGTGCCGAGACCTGGATAGTAGACGTCCTTCAGGAGGGAGGGATCTACTACCCTTCGAATCTCGGCCACACCTCCTCCCTCAACCCGGTCCATCTGCAGACCTACGTCCAGGGTTCATCAAAGGACATCGATCTTCGAAACCGGAAGACAAAGACTATGCTGAACAAACGAGCTGTAGAGATCGTCAGGGATCGGTCACTGGGCTTCTACAGCCGCCTTTTCCTGGTGGAAAAGGCCTCGGGGGGGCTGGCGCCCGGTGATAGATCTCTCTCCCCTGAACCGATTTGTTCGCCAGACTCGGTTCACGATGGAGACAGCACGTTCCGTGCTCGACTCTATCAGGGAGAACGATTTCATGCTTTCAGTGGATCTGAAGGACGCGTATTTTCAAATACCCGTCCATCAATCCTCCAAGAAAGTACCTCCGCTTCATCCTCGACGGGGACGGTGTTACCAATTCAGGGCACTTTGCTTTGGTCTCTCAACCGCCCCACAGTGTTCACGAGAGTGTTCGCTGTGTCTGCTTGGGCCCATTCGCACGGGATACGTCTTCTGAGGTATCTCGACGATTGGCTAGTCCTGGCGAGCTCCCGCTCGCAGTTGTTACGGGACAGGGATTGACTCCTGAAGTTCTGCCGCAATCTGGGGATCGTGGTAAACTTCGAGAAGTCCAATCTCGAACCCAAGCAGAGGATGAAGCAAATTCAGGGAGGCAGCCGACCGGTTTCTGTCTCAACAGGAACAGGTAGCTCAGCAATGCAAGTCGTGATGGGCCACCTGTCGTCACTCGAGAAGTTAGTTCCTCACGGACGTCTTCACCTGCGGTCTCTCCAGTGGAGACTAAAGGAGAGTTGGTCAGAGGCAAAGGATCCACCGTGCTTCCCCGTGTCCCTCACGGAGGAGGTAAGGCAGGACCTAGCCTGGTGGCTGGACGACAGGAACCTCTTAAAAGGAGTGCCTATTCGCACTCCTCCCCCGGAGATGTTGCTGTTCTCAGACGCATCAACCGAGGGATGGGGCGCACACCTGGAGGAGTTGCTGACTGCAGGTGTGTGGAACCATCACGACAAGCACCTTCACATCAATGTCCTGGAACTCAAGGCGGCGTTCTACGCTCTCCCAGAATTTCAGGACCGCTTGGTGGAACACTCAGTGGTGTTGATGTGCGACAACACCACAGTAGTGGCATACGTCAACAAACAGGGGGGCCTAGTGTCTCTCCCGTTGCACCAGTTGACTGTGCAGGTGCACGAGTGGGCCGAGGCTCACTCAATAGAGCTGTCAGCACGCTACATTCCAGGCAAGAGGAATGTAGTAGCAGACAAGCTCAGCCGTTAGGATCAGGTGATAGGAACTGAATGGTCTACACCCTGACGTGGCGGAAAGGCTCTTCAACCTGTGGGGGCGTCCAGTCGTGGATCTGTTCGCCACCTGGCACAACAGGAAACTCCAAGTTTTCTTTTCAGCAGTGCCGGACCCATGAGCAGCTGCAGAGGACGTTCTTCAACACCTGTGGGACAACCTCTTCGCGTACGCCTTTCCTTCCTTCTGTCTGATTCGCAAGGTGATCAGCCGAGTGCTGGACACCCCGAATCTCAGGATGATCCTGGTGGCTCCCAAACGACCTCAGGCCGTTTGGTATCCGGACCTGCTGGCTCTGCTTGCAGAGAGAGAGATGCCCCATTGGCACAACCTTCTAGCCCAGCCACACGTAGAACGGTACCACCAGACAGTCCAGTTCCCCACAACTTCATGGCCTGGCTGTTATCCACCATCTCTTGCGAACTAGAGGCTTTTCTCACAGCGCAGCAACAGAGATGGCTGGACACGTCCGACAGTCCTCTGCAGCTGTGTACCAGGGAAAGTGGGCCGTCTTCTGTGGTTGGTGTCGTAGACGGGGTCTATCTCCTCTCAGAGCCACTCTTCAGCAGGTAGCGGATTTCCTCGTTTTTCTTCGCCGAGAGAAGCTCCTCTCCGTCCCCACAGTCAAAGGATACAGAGCCACCCTGGCCCTGGTCCTAAAACTAAGGGGACTGGATATCTCGAACTCGTTCGAGATCTCCTTGCTTATGAGGAGCTTCGAAAGGTCTTGCCCACCCAGGGAACTCAGGCCCCCTGAGTGGGACGTGACTCTCGTCCTTAGGAGTCTGACTCTAAGATCATTCGAGCCACTCCGAGAGTCGTCAGACAGGGATCTGACCCTCATGACCCTCTTCTTGCTGGCCCTGGCATCGACGAAGAGAGTAGGGGAACTTCATGGTCTGTCTTTCAATGTAAAGCATTCCAGGGGATGGGGATCTGTGACGCTCGATTTTGTCCCAAACTTCTTAGCCAAGAATCAGAATCCGTCGATCCTTGACGACAGGTTGGAGTCTTTCACAATCCCCTCCCTAATGGATTTCACCGACAACGATACGGATGAGATGCTGCTTTATCCTGTGAGGGCGCTACGGCACTATCTGAAGAGAACTCGACACCTCAGGCCTGAGTGTCGACGCCTCTTCGTTAGCACTGGGGTGACCAAGAAAGAAGTATCCAAGAACACACTTTCATTCTGGCTGCTTGAGGTGATCAGGAGGGCGTACGAAACTGATGGTAGTGACGACATCCGTCCCCTTCGTCCGAGAGCCCACGAAGTCAGAGGTATTGGTCCTTCGCTTGCGTTCCGCAAGAACTTCTCCGTGGCGCAGGTCCTGAAGGCAGGGGTCTGGGCCAACCAGACTACCTTCACGTCCTTCTACCTTCGGGATATTGCCCACAAGTCCTTGGATACTTTTTCCTTGGGACCTGTGGTGGCTGCTCAACAACGTTGTGTAGCTTACCCAGCACCCGAGCAGGCAGAACAGCATCGATTCCTGGTGTGACTGTAAGAATGAATGAGTGAATGAGAGTGCGACTGGCTTCTCTTCCCCATCTTTCTCTCCCTTACCTAGTGGGCAGAGGGATACGGTCCGTCACTACGCTGGAAAAGGAAAAGATGCAGGTAAGCTACTCGACCGAGCCCCATCTATTCCTTTCATTAGGGATAGGAGTGAATATCCACCACTTCTCAACAAGGGGGAGGAAGTGGATGCCAACAGAGACAAAACCCATAACTTTATGTTGCCTCTTGCAAACAGGAACAAGTTCTTGCTTGCTGGTACGAAGAGATATGCTTGCGTCTCTCAGTACTACGGTCCAGAGGTCTGACCAATTGATCCTGCGGTGCACACCCCCCTACGATCAATTGGACAGAGGCTTGGATCCCTCCCATCCCTCGCTCTTACGTCCAGGGAGGCATTCCAGGGTTGGGCGAACACCAGTCTGTTCACAAAGACTCAGATTCCTCCCACAGAAGTGTCTTCCTATTGTTAAAGGACCGAGGGTTTGTATTTGTATCAGAACAAATGACAATTTGTCGAAAATTGCATTTGTTCATGAAACTTACCTGACAGATATATATATAGCTGTATTCTCCGAAGTCCGACAGAATTTCAAAACTCCCGGCACACGCCAGTGGGCGCCAGGTGGTTAGTACCCATTCCCGCCGCTGGGAGGCGATATCAGGAACCATTCCCATTTTCTATTCAGATTTTTCTCTTGTCGCCGGTAGTGTAAACACCCTGTTTCCATTACCTCCGCCTAGGATTTTGAAAACTTTTTTGCCTTGATATCCTGATTGACTTTTGATTTTTGGACTGGATTGTTGGCTTGGGCATACGCGATAGTGGTTTGATTTGGATTTTGGCTTTGACTTTTCTTTAATAACGATGTCTGGATCTAGTTATACTAGTTTTCAGGGTGGGTGTTGGTGTGCAAGAATGTAAGGTGAGGCTACCGAAAGCTTTGGTAGACCTCACTCTGTGTGCACGGAATGTCGAGGTCATGTATGTTTGTTGAACGAGATGTATCGAGTGTGAGGAATTGACAGATCTTGAGTGGAAGGCGTATGATTCTATATAAGAAAGCTTGAGCGTGATAGAATCAGGAGGTCTTCCTCCAGGAGTGCTTCTGTGAATAGAAGTCAGGTTAATATTGTATCACCATCGACCCCCCCTGTAGATTTTATTGAACCTAACCCTGTTAGTGTTGCCTTCGGGCATCAGGGGGTGTCTACAGAAGGAAATGTTGCTCTCTATGAGCATGGAGTCGATTCGTTCCCTGGAGTCAGAAGTGCTCGCGCTACATCAGATGTGTTTGAAGTGCAATGAAAGTGTTGGTGCATCTAGTGTTGTGGAGGGGGCGTCAGATCGGTCCCATAATGCCTCCAGGTCTAGACCTCTGCGGACTCCCTGGACTTAGGGTTACGGGAACTAAAAACCGGTCTGACGTCCCTTCGGCAGAATCTGTGGACGCTTCCCAGGCTGCCAAGGATCGTGCGCGGGCACGAATCCTTAAAGAATGTTTCTCATCCTCCGAGGCGTCTCTCACCGGGGGCTGCAGCTCTCGGAGAGCTCTCACAAGAGAGCGGCAAGGGTGCAACGACGTCGCACAGGCGGCCGTCGTCCTTGTCGCCCTCTTAAGAGAGGTTTTAGAGAAGAGGACGCTTCACGTCCTTCTTATCAACCTTCTTTTCATTCGTCACCTGAATATTTTGAAGCCTTCCCACCACAGAAAAGGACCAAGACTTCATCGGAGGAGGACGCTTTTGAGCGCCCAAGTCGCTCTAAATTTGCCCCTGAGACGAAGGAGAGGGCATCCCCTCGCCCGTCTCCCTCTCACAGGATTAGTCCTTCTCCTGATCAAGAATTTTCTCCATCAAGGGAGATACTGATGGATATGCAAAGACAGTTGGCGTCCTATTTTGCTAAGAGAGAGACAGAACCCTGTCGGCGGAGGAAGGACTGGTGGCTGCCTGTCAAGAGAACCAGGCAGTCCCCGGCTCCTTCTCCTCGTTCTTCGCCTCTTCGTCACCTTCTAGCAGCCGACTCATTCGAGAACGTGAAAGCGTTCCTTGTGAGAGAGCGTCTTGGAGAGACAGCATGACAAGACGTGAGTTGTCGCACAGGCGGCCGACGTCTTTGTCAAGAGGTCGTGAACGTCCAGAAATCTCCGACTGACGATCATCGTTCTAAGTTTTTCCTCTCGTGCAACGTCAAGATCAGAGTGAGGCTCGCCAAGATCAAGAGCTCGAAGGCGTCTCTGAATACGCACGACACGCTCGACATCCTGCACATTTAGTCGTTAAGGAAGATCACGTTAACGAAACTCGACGTCCTGCTTTGCGTGACGTTAATCAGGACGCTTTTGAGGAAGCTTCCAACGACATTCGACGTCCTGCTCATCGAAGCGCTCGCCAGGACGCTCGTGAAGACGCTTCGCAGGACGCTCGGCGTCCTACGCATCGGGACGCTTGGGAGGACGCCTTGGAAGATTATATAAGTCCGAAGCGTCATGATGTTCCGCAGGATGTTACCTTCCAAGATCTTAAAGTGTCGAAGTTAGCGGTGAAACAGAAACGGATTGGTACTTCTAACCCTACATCAGACAGAGGCACCCTCTTGTGAACGGGCCTCAAGGATTAATAACATCACGGTCTTTGAAGGACGCTGCTGCTAGAGAAAGAGAATCGTCTAGTGATTCGTGTCCTGCGGACGATGAAGAGCCAACAACGTCATCCTCCTCGGATTATAAGACGTTGACTCACCTTCTGAAAAACTTGTTCCCGGATAAGTTTCAGGCACCGGTTCCTTGCTCTCCGCCTTCACAGTTGGCCTCATCAAAGAACCAGAAAGCACCTGGCTTCGTTAAAATGGCCACTTCGCTCTCTGCAAAGAGAGCATTTAAAAGAATCCAAGATTGGATGGACTCAAGGAAGGGGAAAGGCAACACTTCCTTTGCTCTTCCTCCATCGAGACTAAGTGGGAGAGCAGGAAGGAATCTGGTACGAAACGGGAGAAGAAGCGGATTGAAAGCTCCGTCTTTCCTCCCAAGGCGATTTTGCTAACTTGGTTGACGCTCCGAGGAGGTCGTACCTTTCATCAGCAAAAGTTTCCTGGACCCATGTCGGAAATGGATCACCATCTGAAAGCGGATCTTCATTGGACCTTAGAAGTATTTAACTTCCTGGATTGGTGCTTGGGGGCCTGGACTTACAATCCAAAAGTCCAGACTCGATTTCATTGGAAAAATTAACCGCTGTTAGCATGTATGGATAGAGCAGTAAGGATGGCTCTGATGAACTGGCATGCCATTTCGATACTGACATCTAAAGAAGAGAGCTCTGCACTGCAGTTTTTGGCAGCGAAATCAGTGTCCTCCTGCGCAGAAGGCGGAATTGTTGTTCGCCCCTTTTTCGACACATCTTTTCCCGCTGTCCATGATAAAAGATCTGTCAGTTAACCTGCAGGAAAAGGCGACGCAGGACCTCTTGACACAGTCTTCCAGACGTCCTACAGCCCAGGGCTTCTACTTCAGCCACACAGCCCCCAAGAAGAAGTTTAAGCCCTTTCGTGGAGCTCCTTCCTCGAGAGCTTTTTCCTCGAGGAAGGGGGTTCTCTAGAGGCAAGGTCTCCTCAAAGAACAAGGGAAAAAATTGACATTTCTGCCCTTCAGGCACCTGTCGGAGCGAGACTCGCATTTTTTGCTCATGCGTGGAGAATGATAGGGTCGGACACCTGGGTCCCCTCGATATAATCGAGAGAGGATACAAGCTCCCTTTCCTCTCTGCTCCTCCATTGACCACGAAGCCTATAGACCTGTCACCCTCATACCAGCCGGAGAAGCAACAGATATTGCTCGACCTTTTAGACCAGATGTTAGAGAAGAGAGCCGTAGAAGAAGTCCTAACGTTAGATTCCCCAGGCTTCTACAACAGGATATTCCTGGTTCCGAAGCAGTCTGGGGGATGGAGGCCTGTCCTAGACGTCAGCAGGCTGAACCTTTTCGTGAGAAAAGAAAAGTTCAGGATGGAAACGTCCCAGTCTGTACTAGGGGCTTTAAGACAGGAGGAACTGGATGATGTCATTGGATCTCCAAGATGCGTACTTTCCACCCCGTCCCGATTCATCCTTAATCAAGAAAGTTCCTGAGGTTCGTCTTGAAAGGACAGGTCTTCCAGTTCAGGGCTCTATGCTTTGGACTAAGTACGGCACCGATGGTATTCACTCTCCTCATGCGAAATGTGGCGAAATGGCTTCACCTATCAAAAATAAGGTCTCGCTTTACCTGGACGACTGAGTAATCAGATCGTCTTCGGAGTCAAGGTGTCTGGAGGACCTTCTAACGACGTTACAGCTGACGAAGGCCCTAGGCCTAATGGTCAATTACGAAAAGTCCCATCTGATCCCCACGCAGTCCATCGTGTATCTGGGGATTCAGATGGATTCAGTGGCTTTTCAAGCTTTTCCATCAAAGGAACGTCAGCAGAAATGTTTAGAAAAAGTGTCAGCTTTCTTAGGGAAGGAAACATGCTCGGCGAAGGAATGGATGAGTCTGCTGGGAACCATTTCCTCGCTGGAGAAGTTTGTTTCCCTGGGGAGGTTGCACCTCAGGCCACTCCAGTTTTTTCTAGCAGAAAACTGGAAAGACAAGCAAGATCTAGACACGACATTGATAATTTCCCAATCGGTCAAGGATCATCTGAAGTGGTGGCAAGATCCAGTCAAACTGTCAGAAGGACTGTCTCTCAGCCTTTTAAGCCCCGACCTAGAGTTGTTCTCAGACGCATCCATGGCGGGCTGGGGAGCAACACTAGGCAAGGAGGAAGTGTCAGGCCTCTGGAGAGGGGAACAGAGGTCCTGGCACATAAACTTAAAAGAGTTGGAGGCTGCTCGGTTGGCTCTTCAGTTCTTCGAAGAACGATTGGTGGGCCGAGTTGTCCAGATCAACTCGGACAAACACACAGCTCTCGCTTACATCAAAAAGCAGGGGGACACACTCTCGATCACTGTTCATGATAGCGAGAGACATCCTTCTATGGGCGAAAGCTCGAAACATAGTGATCCTAACAAGGTTCATTTCAGGAATTCAAAATGTTCGAGCGGATCTTTTAAGCCGTCAACATCAGATGCTTCCCACAGAATGGACTCTCCACCTAGAGGTCTGCCAAGAGTTATGGAAATTATGGGGACGCCCGCTAGTGGACCTCTTCGCAACCTCAAAAACGAAGAGGCTTCCTATTTATTGCTCGCCGGTTCTCGACCCGGGAGCGATAGCAATAGATGCCATCCTATGGGACTGGACGGGGATGGACGTCTACGCCTTTCCCCCGTTCAAACTGTTAGGAGAGGTAATCAGGTAAAGTTGCAGCGTCTCCGGGAGCGGATGACACCTAATCGCCCCCGTTTTGGGCCTTGAAGCGACTGGTTCACGGAGGTCATGTCTCTCCCTAGTAGACTTCCCAAGAACCCTTCCAGAGAGCTGATCTTCTCAGACAGCCCCACTTCGAGTAGGTACCACGGAAACCTCTCCGCTCTGAGTCTGACTGCGTTCAGACTATCAAAAAGTTGGCCAGAGCGAGAGGTTTTTCAAGACCGGTGGCAGAAGCTATTGCCAACGCTAGAAGAGCTTCCTCTCGAGCAGTTTATCAATCTAAGTGGGCTGTCTTCAGGAAGTGGTGTAGGAAGAAAGGTATTTCCTCCTCCACGACCTCTGTGAGCCAGATCGCTGATTTTCTCCTGCATCTGAGAAATGTGGACAGACTTGCGGTGCCCACGATCATAAGGTATATTATAAAAGTATGTGGTCAGCTGTCTTCCGTCACAGAGGGTTAGACCTGACAAACAATAAAGACCTTCACGATCTGTTTTGAGGTCCTTTGAAACATCAAAAGTTACCCTGCAGACTAACAGTCCCCATCATGGAACCTGGACGTAGTTCTCAAGTTCCTAATGTCAAGTCCATTTGAACCTCTACATGCTGCCTCGTTGAAAGACATTACAAAAAAGGCGATTTTTCTAACCGCTCTTGCCACAGCGAAGAGGTTAGTGAAATTCAAGCAATAAATAGACATGTGGGCTTCAGGGGACACAATGCAGTGTGCTCCCCTGAGCCCATTCCTTCTTAGCGAAGAACGAAAATCCATCTAACCCCTGGCCGAAGACCTTTGAGATCAAGGGTTAGCAGAGATCATTGACGAGAGCCAGAGAGAGTCCTGTGCCCTGTCAGGGCTCTCAAGTTTTATTTGGAAAAACTAAAGACTGTCGGGTCCTTCTGGAAATCTGTGGTATTCCGTTAAAGAGACCGGACTTTCCCAATGTCAAAATGCACACGCATTCTTTTTACGAAGCACCATCAGGGAGGCCCATGCGTCTGTCCGATGGGTGATCTGAAACTTTTGAAAGTAGAAACCCATGAGGTGAGAGCTGTCGCAACCTCAATGGCGTTTCAAAAGAATATGGCACTCAGCGATATCCTAAGTGCTACATTTGGCGAAGCAACTCTGTGTTTGCTTCACACTACCTGCGGGATGTGAAGACGGCATATGAGAACTGCGAGTCGCTAGGACCATAACATATCCGCAGAAATATTATTTTGGGGCAGGAAGCAGCACGAATCCTATCCTATAGAAAAGGGATAGGTGTGCTTTTAATGTTGTTGTTGGTTTACGGTTGAAGGGTTGGTTGCTTGAGGCGCTTTCCCTTTCTTTAGCCTAGAAGTTATGGGACTAACTTTGATAGGTTAGGCGTCAATGACCTTCCATGTCAGGATGCCAGAGAACTTCCAATTGATAGGTTAGGTCAGGTGGTGGTTTTTAGCTTCGTTGCCCTCACAGTATGGTCAATATGGTCTAGTCACATTGTGGTCACGCTCCCATTGACAGATCATCTAGAACTCACCAGCTATATAGGTCACTACCTTGCTGGAGACTAGTAAAGCAGAAGCAGACTTGGGTGACAGTAATCACGAAGTCAGCTATGCTAACAGGTAAGGAACTAAGATGTCAATCATCTGCATGTAATTTGTTTCCTAAAATCCTTCTATTCTGTCCCTTCCCACCTCCAATGGTGGGATTCAGCTATATATATATCTGTCAGGTAAGTTTCATGAACAAAATGATATTGTCATGATACAATAAAGTTTGTTCATACTTACCTGGCAGAATATATATAATTAAGTACCCACCCCCCCCCCTCAGGGGACAGTGGTATGAAAAATCTGAATAGAAAATGGGAATGGTTCCTGATATCCGCCTCCCAGCGGCGGGAATGGGTACTAACCACCTGGCCGCCCACTGCATGTGCCGGGAGTTTTGAAATTCTGTCAGACTTCAGAGAATACAGCTATATATATATCTGCCAGGTAAGTATGAACAAACTTTATTGTATCATGCCAATATCATATTTACTTCCAAAAATTGTGATTTTTTTCTATTTCTGGTATTTGGAAGTAGTATTAATTGCATGATTACTGTAGTTTGTACAGGTTTTTCCTAACTTCAGTCCATTACACATTTATGGCCAAAGTGCTGAAGATTTCAGAAGACCCTTTTAGGTTCTAATTTATGTTAAATGGTGAAGCTGGCATGGTACATCTGTTTAACTATCTCTATACTTTCAGCTCCAGCATTGAGGTGAAAGACAGAAGGGTAAAAGATGGCGGATGAGTTCGACCCTTATGGACTTCCTCCTGAAGTCACTGCTCATCCACATGCTTTGATAGGAATGATGGGTATGTAGTTTTTAGAGTATCTTTGGGGCTTAGATAATAGTTTTCATACAATCAACTTACCTGTCAGATATATACATAGCTAAGACTCCGTCGTCCCCGACAGAAATTCAAATTTCGCGCCACTCGCTACAGGTAGGTCAGGTGATCTACCGGCCTGCCCTGGGCGGCAGGACTAGGAACCATTCCCGTTTTCTACTCATATATTTTCTGTCGCCGGTGGTATCAACATCGTTGCTGCCACCTCTTGACTGGAATTCGCTTTTCTAGACAATTGATCATCTTTTTGTGGACTTTTGGTGACGTACCTGGATCGTTGTTTTGGCATTCGCTACTGTGGACTGGATTTGGACTTGCTTTTGATTTTTCTTCAAGAATGTCTGATTCAAGTGGTTGTGGAGAGAAATGTGTGTGAATGTAGGCTGCAAGGTGAGGATACCGAAAGCTTCGGTTGATCCTCACTGTATGTCGCAAATGTAGGGGTTTTGATTGTTCTATTTCTAACACCTGTCATGAGTGTGAGAGGTTGAATGTTGAGGAATGGAAGACTCTAACTTCTTACTTGAAGAAGTTAGAAAGGGATAGAGTCAGAAGGGCTGCATCTAAGATTGCGGGTAGTAGTTACAAGGCCCTATTGAGCCTTTGGATAATTCTAACTCTTCTCTTAATTATGATTCTAATTCTGTATCAGGGCCCTCACTGGCTTTACATTCAGATTTGGCCTCGGAAATTGCTGACTGAAAGCTACTCTTCACAGGATGAGATCCAAAATGGCTACCATGAAAGGTAAGGATCTGAAAGTGATTATAGTGAAGTGAGTGTCCCCAGTGTTGTGGAGGGGGCGTCTGACCGTCTCTGCGACGCTCCCAGCCTAGACCTCTTCCAAGCTCCCAAGCCCAGAGGAGAAGGAAAGTCGAAAGACGTACGGAGGTTGTGGAGAATTCCCCCCGGTCAGGCGTCCCCCTTCAGCAGGTGCTGTATATAGACAGACTGCTCAGGACCGCTATCGGACAAAGCGTCCCTCAGAGAGTGCTTCTCTTCGTCCGCTTCTCCCTCTCCTAAACGATGGGGTGGAAGGATTCGACTTGTCCAGGCCCCTGAAAAGGCACTGGAGAGATCCTGTGTTGGATTCAAGCCCAGAACGCTTTTCGGAAGAAGCGCCTCCTTCCATCAAGAAGGCGAAGAGGTTTTTGACGTCCCATGATGTGGGCAAAACTCCTTCAAGGTCTCCCTCTCCCGTTCAAGAAGACGCAGGAGAGGCTTCCAAGAGGATCATTTTGGCGGTGCAGGAACAGCTATCCGCCTTGGTAGGAGTCCTTTCGAAGGATCCTCCTCGTAAGAAAGATGTGAGACTGCCGGTCAAGAAGACTCGTCTTCCTTCTCCCGCCAGGAGTGAGGCTCTGTGGGACGTGAGTCTTTTGAGATTTACTCGGATAGAGACTCTCTGGACGATTTTGATTCGCCAGACAAGCACGTCGCGCCAGTCAAGCGCGAGGCGTCCTACAGACGAGAAGCGTCTTCTAGGATTAGAGCGTCAGACAAGCGAGAAACGCTTTACAGGCGCGAGGATATTCCCAGATGGGATACGTCTGCCAGACCAGCAGCTTCAGCCGAGCGCGAGGTAACAACCAGGCGTGAGGATTCAGCCAAGCACGAGGCGCCAGACAGCATCTCGACATACAAAGGATGTGGCACCAGAAAGGCGCGAGAACTCCAACCAGGCGCGAGGCGTCAGTATGGGGCGCGAGAGCTTTGAGAGGCGCGAGACATCAGTCAGGCGCGAGGCGCCAGCCCAAGCGCGAGGAGTCAGCCATGGCGCGAGACGCCAGCCAGGCGCGAGGATCCTGCCAGGCGCGAGGCGCCAGCCAAGCGCGAGAGTCAGCCAGCGCGAGACGCCAGCCAGGCTCGAGACGCCAGCCAGGCGCGAGACTGCCAGCCAGGCGCGAGACGCCAGCCAGCGCGAGGCGCCAGCCATGGCGCGAGGCGCCAGCCAAGCGCGAGGCGCCAGCCAAGCGCGATGCGCCAGCCAAGCGCGAGGCGCCAGCCAGCGCGAGGCGCCAGCCAAGCGCGAGGCGCCAGCCAAGCGCGAAGAGCCAGCCAAGTACGAAGACCAGTCCAAGCATAGGAGCTCTTTACACTCTCTTAGCACCCCTCTCCTATTAGGAGTCTTTCGTCTCCCGTAGAGAGAGTTTTTGGACAGGAGACCCGGAACGGGAAGTGTCCTCTCCTTCTGATCCGATTTTGGAAGAGGACTCAGAGGACGAGTCTCACGGCAAAGAAGGACTGTCTAACTACAAAGTTTTGACAGCTCTCCTACTCCAGGAATACGGAGATGCATTGATCCCTGCCGCTCCTCCTTCGCCTCGTTCACTTTTTTCATGCTCTAAACGCCCGAAAATCGTCGGCTTTCTTGAAGATGAGACCGACGATTTCTATGAAGAGAGCTCTGCAATCGCTGGATAGCTGGATGCTAACCAAGAAAGAGCTAGTAAGGACAGTGTTTTTTGCATGCCTCCCGCTAGACTTACGGGCGAAGAGAGGGATTTGGTACCAGACTGGGGAGAATATGGGTCTCACACTCCCAGCTTCAGCTGAAGCGACTTTTCCAGTTCTGGTAGATGCATCCAGGAGACTAGCCTTTCACACTGCTAAGATTACTGGGGTCTTTCAGAGTTGGATCATCTCCTCAAGGGACTTTTTCACATTCTAGAAGTCTTTAACTTCCTAGATTGGTCCCTTGGGGTGATGTCCAAGAAGGCTCATGCCCCTGAAGGGGCTAGAACCGGACGTACTCCTTGCAATTTTGTCCTAATTTATTGACAAGGCGGTACAGGACGGCTCAGGGGAAGTTCTTCCTTATTTGGAGCAGGTCTCTTGAAGAAGAGATCTGTTTTTAGCGCTTTCTTGACGAAAGCAGTATCCCATTCGCAAAGAGCAGCCTTGTTATTCGCCCCTAGGTCTGATTTTCTGTTCCCTTCACAGTTGGTGAGGGATATTTCCCGATCTCTGACGGAGAAAGCGACACAGGATCTTCTCCTGCAATCTTCCAGGAAGAGAGACCAGTGATGGTGGGAGAAAAGAAAGGGGTGTCTACTCCTGTTCGGCCCTTTCGAGGAGGCCCTCCCGCTAGAGTTACCGCTAAAAGGAAAACGACCGAGAAGAGAGGTCGAGCCTCGTTCCGCCCCTTTAAAAGGGGAAAGTGAAGTGGCGCTCCCTCCAAACACCAGTAGGTTGCCAGGCTCCGGGGATTTGCGGAAGCCTGGACTCTCATAGACACAGACGCTTGGTCGATGTCGGTGCTTCAGAAGGGATACCTCATTCCTTTCCTGGACAATCCTCCCCTGACGTCAACTCCGAGGGAATTGTCCGCCAATTACAAGGACCCTGTGTTGAAAGATACTCTTCAACAAATGGTGGATCAGATGTGGGACAAGAGAGCTATAGACTAGTGCTGGATCAAAGCTCCCCAGGGTTTTACAATCGTCTTGGTTGCGAAAGCCTCGGGTGGCGGAGACCAGTTCTGGATGTCAGCGCTCTGAACAAGTTTGTTCAAAAACAGAAGTTCTCCATGGAAACCTCTGCTTCAGTCCTTGCGGCTCTTCGCCAAGGGGATTGGATGGTGTCTCTGGATCTCCAGGACGCCTATTTTTCACGTCCCGATCCATCCTTCGTCTTGAAGAAGTACCTCCGTTTCATGACGGGGGAAGGATCTTCCAATTCAGAGCCTTGTGTTTCGGCCTGTCTACGGCGCCTCAGGTTTTCACGAGCCTTATGAAAAATGTGGCGAGATGGCTTCATCTGAAAGGAATCAGTATATCTCTGTACCTAGACGACTGGCTTATCAGAGCAAAGTCAGAGAAACAGTGTTTGGAGACCTGACTGTGACACTAAACCTGATAAAGACCTTAGGATTACTCGTGAACCTCGAGAAGTCCCAACTGATCCCCAGCCAGAACTTGGTCTATCTGGGGATTCGGATGGATTCTCGTTTTCGAGTATTTCCTTCTCAAGAGAGACTAACAGAGGTTTAGAAAAAGTCTCTCTCTTCCTAAGGAAGGAACGTACTTCGGCGAGGAATGGTTGAAGCCTGTTAGGGACCCTTTTCCTCGCGCTCGAACAGTTCTTTCATCTAGGAAGACTTCATCTCCGTCCTCTTCAGTTCTTTTCCTCAGAAGTTCGTGGAACATGACGACAGGACTCCTCTCGGACAGTTTTTCCCCCATTTCCAGATCTGATTACAAAACGCCATTTAGAATGGTGGTTACTCCCACTGAGGGAAAACAAGGGTACTTCCCTGGAAATACAGAGCCCAAACCTTGTATTGTTTTCCGGACGCGTCGGAAAAAGGTTGGGGAGCAACTTTGGGAAAGAGAGAGGTGTCAGGCACTTGGAATGCTCTTCAAGTGTCCTGGCACATAAACTGCAAAGTACTGTTGGCTGTACACCTAGCTCTAAAGAGCTTCGAACCGTTAGTGAGCAACAAAATAGTACAGTGAATGCGGACAATACAACCGCTCTGGCATACATTCGGAAGCAAGGAGGTACTCACTCGTATGCCCTTTACGAACTCGCAAGAGACCTGCTGTTGTGGACATCGCAAAGGAACATCTCTCTATTGACGAGGTTCGTTCAGGGAGTAAGGAACGTGAGAGCGGACAGGCTGAGCAGGAGGAACCAGGTCCTTCTACCGAATGACCCTCCACTCAGACTTTTGCCGCAATCTCTGGTCTCTTTGGGGGACTCCTCATGTCGACCTCTTTGCCACGTTCCTCTCGAAGAGACTGGAAGTCTTCTGTTCAGTAGTGGAAGACCCCAGAGCTCTAGCAGTAGACGCCTTCCTGCTAGATTGGTCTCGTAGTAACGTTTACGCATTTTCCCCCTTTCCCCCATTCAAGATTCTGGGGCAAGTGCTCAGGAAGTTTGTGACTTCAAAGGGGACAGAATGACCCTGATAGCCCCCTTTTGGCCAGCTCAGAGTGGTTCCCAGAGGTACTGGAGTGGATAGTAGACTTCCCCAGATCCCTTCCACAAAGGAAGGATCTTCTCAGACAACCACACTTCGAGAGGTTTCATCAAAACCTCCCCGCTCTCGCTCTGACTGCCTTTCGACTATCGAAAGACTTGTCAGAGCGAGAGGCTTTTCTAGCAAAGCAGCAAGCTCGATCGCTAGAGCCCGGAGAACTTCCACTATCCGGGTTTACCAATCCAAGTGGGAAGTTTTTAGAAGGTGGTGTAAGTCGAAGAAGTTGTCCTCCTCCAGTACCTCTGTAACAGAAATAGCTGATTTTCTGTTATTTCTGAGAGAAGAATCGTGTCTCTCCGTAGCCACGATAAGGGCTATAGGAGTATGCTATCGGCCGTCTTTAGGAATAGAGGCCTAGATTTGGGAAACGATAAAGATCTACATGATCTGATTAGGTCTTTTGAGACAAGAAGTCTAAGATTACTTCTCCCCCTAACTGGAATCTAGACGTAGTGCTGAGTTCTTGTCTTCAGAGAGATTTGAACCCTACATTTGGCCTCGTTTCGTGATATAACGAGAAATGTTTATTTCTTTTTGTCACTGGCGACGGCGAAAGAGTTAGTGAACTGCACGCCCTTATGACAAAGTCGGGTTCAATATAGATTCAGCCATCTGTTCCTTCAAGGAATTATTCTTGGCGAAGAATGAAAATCCTTCGAATCCCTGGCCGAGAAACTTTGGGGAAAGGATTATCTGGTCTCGTCGGCAGGGAACTGGAGAGGTCTCTTTGCCCAGTAAGGGCGTTAAAGTTTTACTTACAGAAAAAGGAACAGTTGGGAGGTTCTAGACAAGGTCTTTGGTGCTCAGTGAAGGATCCAGCAAGAACCTATGTCTTAAGAATTGCTTTAGCCTTTTTTTGTCAGGAACGTAATTACAGACGCTCATAAGGCTTGCACGGGATGATCTTTTAAAACTCCTGAGAGTAAGAGCTCATGAAGTGAGAGCAGTGGCGACGTCTCTCGTCTTTTCAGAGAAATATGTCACTGAAGAATATCTTGGAAGCGACATATTGGAGATGTAATTCTGTGTTTGCTTCTCACTATTTGAAGGACGTGCGTGTGACCTATGAAAAATGTTTTTCCTTAGGTCCTTTTGTGTCTGCGGGCACAATCCTGGTACAGAGCTGACAACAATAACCTTAATTTTTTACTACTTAAGTCTAATAGATATGTTCTAGACTTTCTGCTGACAAGTGCAGATACCGCACAGGCGGCCAGTCACTTCCGTTCAGTAAGGAACTCTTGTGATATCTTTTAGTAAATGAGTATCTTTTTTTTTTGAAAAATTATTGTGTGCGTGTGCAATTTGGTTTGAGTTACGGTTGTTGCGAAGAGTTGGGGATAACTCGAGCAATTTTTAATACTAACATGGTGGTTAGGATCAGGTGGTCGGGATTGGTTGTGTGCTCCTTAATAAGGTGTGTTGTCATATAAGTGGATCAGCACCCATTGACAAAGTCCTTTCAGGCTCTGCCGAGTAAAGTGGATAAGACCCCTTCGGCAGACCCACAAGAATTCTTGGCCATAGATCACATATCTCGCTAAAGTTTCTTGAGGTGATGCAGACTACGGGGCAAACAAACACACGAAGTCTACCACCTATCAGTAGGAACCAAGGTTTTTATTTTATACCTACAACAGATGTTGTTTACCTGTCTATTCCAGTAGTAGCTGTCTCTTACCCTCCACCGAAGGGTGCCAATCAGCTATGTATATCTGACAGGTAAGTTGATTGTATGAAAATGATATTGTTATAATACAATAAAGTTTCATACATACTTACCTGGCAGTATATACGATTAGGGCCCACCCAGCCTCCCCGCAAGGAGGGACAGGTGGAAGAGAAAATATATGAGTAGAAAACGGGAATGGTTCCTAGTCCTGCCGCCCACAGGGAGGCCGGTAGACTCACCTCGACCTACATGTAGCGAGTGGCGGCGAAATTTGAATATCTGTCGGGGACGACGGAGTCCCTTAGCTATGTTTATATATCTGCCAGGTAAGTAATGTATGAAACTTTTATTGTATTATAACAATATCATTTTTCAATAATATTTTTGTGAATGAACTCAAGGAAGATACTGAAAACCCAAAGGATTTCATTAATTAAAATAAAATTTTTGGAATTAAATTTACATTTTACTTAATTGTATTATACTGTAGTTTGTAAAGTTTTCAGTGCTGGATTTAATGTAAATATATGAATAAGTCATTTGCAGTAGGTTATTGACAGATGCATTTGTTTTCAATGATCTTTTTACAAGGCCTCGATATACAAAACAAGGCAACTCATAAAGCTGTTTGGGAAGCATTTGCCATGAATCGCAGGACAGATCGCACACCTCTCCACTTTCGACTCCTTTCTGTTGATTTCCAGATGCCCTCTATGAAACCAAAAGTGAGTGAGATTCATTTGGCAATTTTGATATGAAGTTGCTGCTTGCTTGAATTGTTTCCAAATTTTTTATGAAGTTGCTGCTTTCATGAAGTGAAAATTAAGACAGAAAGTAGATTGTATCTATTTGTATGTGATCAAGGTGCTTTACCTATTTGCTATACTGTATTGTGTTATCTTTCTGTCATACCAAAACATTTCTTACCTACCAATTTGAAGTTATTAGTTTAGTCAGTATGTTCATTTGAAAATATTGTACTGTAGCAGATCTTTGTTTTATATAGTACATAAATTGTAACTGCCAGCAGCAACAGTAGCAAACCATATTTGCATTGAAGATTTTTGTAGACGGTTGATATTTTTATTTACAAAACCCATTATAACAGGTTACTGGGTAGGCCAGAAGGCAATCCAAAAAGAAAGGAAAGGAATTAATGGGGCTGAACACCAAATGAAAACTCTATCTTAATAGTGAGAAGATTATGGGAATCAGGGAAAACATAATGTCAGTGAGGATTCCAAAGTTATAACTGAATTAACATAGGGATTGCTGATGAACTCATTTCACAGTTAACCTCTTAAAAGGAAAAGCTGATGTAAAAACATTCATGATATGGATGACTATGCAGAGTAAATCGAGGATGTGGTAGACTGCAGGTGTTATGTGGCTGCTTGAGAAGAGGATAAAGAGAAATACTTCTCTGTATCAAAAAAATTTATTACCGGTTTTATTATACTTCTCTTGGTGTCTTTCTTCTATTCATGCAGAAACTTTATCTATTATATAAGCCTGCTCAGCATGCTTCATATGAGTCTTGATTTCATGTTGGTTAGTTTTATTTCTAGAGGCTGGTTTGAAGAGTGGTCAGGTTATCGAGACTTTCAAATTCCCTGGGTAAACTTGGGGTGAAGAAGAAATATTTATTAGGTTGTGGAATCATTCGAAAATATAGGAAGCCTTTGTATTTTAGAGAGAAAGCTTTGTATGTGTATGTACAGGATATGAATATCTTATAGGTTATTTGTTGTCATTCACTTATTCAGCAATTCCTCCTTGAATGAAATTTTATTCCAAAGAATTTAGTCATGTTGAGAATTAGATGCAATTGACATGATAGTCAGTATGTCTATGACTCTTAACATGACAAATGCAATAAGTAATGATGCTGATGGCTTTAAGATAATGCTTTTGGTGTATTTAGAGCCATAATCTAAGATATGGAACATGTCAAATCTTTGTTCAGCTTACTTCAATTTTTGTGAGAATGCAAGAGTTTTAATAGTTCTGAGAATTTTTATTCTTGAAGAGATAAATTTGAGTTTTCACTGATCCGTTAATGGTTTTGGAAACTTATAGATAATTTTAGATGTCAGGCATCCACTAAGTGTGGATATTTTATGATTGTTGTTTTTCTTTGGATACAGGTTAGTACAAAGTACAATAGTAATTCTTTTGCTATACTGTATTATGGATATTACTGGAACTGAAAAAAGGGTGATGACACATATGTGTCATTAGAATTCCTTAAGGGGGATCTTTTTTCATATATAATGAACTTTTCCTCATTTTATTAAAGGCTAATGAAAAGAGAAACCTAGCAATATTTATATGAGAGTCTGTTTGGTAGTAAGAAAAATTGTGTAAATCCAGTTTACACCTCCCATTGAGGTGTGTGTAAGTGGGAATATACTCTCTCTTTTTTTTTTTTTTTTTTTTCCTGCCTGAAATTAAGGTACAATAATATACTTACATGATGGATTCTGGTTAAGTGATGATCTGCAGCCCTGTTGAAGTGATTGCCTGGCTCCTTGACTGTGAGCTGCTTGATGGTAAAATATCCATGACTCAACTTGAGAGGAAGTGGTTATTTTGATTAAAGTGTTATGTGAAAACATATTCTTATGATTGAGCGACCTTTTGCCTTGTTTATTACTTGCATGCGCGTATCGTAATTTATATAGATAAAAAGAAGGAAGTTTGGAGGTTGCCAGCCGGCATAGAGACACTAAATACTGGCAATAAATGTATTTAACAATTACTTGTATAAATTTAGTAACAAAAGAAAGCACAACAGATATAATATTATATATAAATAATATTAGGTTAACTGTGGTTAGCCGCTGAAGCTTGAAGCTGTAAGGGTCTTCTCTGGAGTGGAGTGTACTATGGTTTGTAACCATACGTGGAAGTTTCAGCAAAAGTACTCTCGTCCCCTGGAAGGAAAATTTTCGACAATTAAACACTAGCTAATATGCACAGATTCCCTAATCCACTTAACCATGCAATTACACTGCACTATTGGACTTATACAGATTATTTATACTTGTGGACGTAGCAGTAAGTCTCATAATTAATTACACGTGGCAGCAGCTATATTCCGATGATGGTAATGCTTAGACATTATCGAAGAGAGGCTACTCTCAGGGTGAGGGGAAACAGTCTCAGGCGGAGCCCGCCACAAGGGTAAGGCTGGAGGATAGGAGAGAGAGGAACAAAGGTTTGGTGGATAGGATTTCTTTCTATATGGATAGGAGGGGAGGATAGGGTGTTATCATGGGGAAGGAGGAAGGATAAGTGAGGATACAAGGTTCTCATATAACAGACATTAAGGGAGAGACAGTTGCCTCTCGGGAAGGGGCGGACAGGGAACAACAGGATGTCCGCTCTGTAAGACTCTTGGAACGTGAAGACAAGGCCACCCATACTTTTGGCTTTCTACCCCTCATCCTTCAAGAAGCGGGGGGGGGGGGGGGGGGGGGGGGGGGGGGGGGTTGGGGGGGGGGGGGGGGGGGGGGCGGGGGGGGGGGGGGGGGGGGGGGTTACTTCCTTGGAGGATTTTCTACTAGTCACCGACTCTTGGCCCCTTTTGTCTTAGGCCTAGACTTGCATCCCAACTCCCCATTTTGTGGGGTGCCAAGTTGGCGCTGTTGTCTTGCGGTGGCGTCTGAAAGTAAGAGACCTCGGGGAGTACACTAGGATAGGTGTGTTTGTGGTGGGGCTCTGGATAGGGGCCCCAAACTTGCATTAGTTCAAACTCCCGTACTGCTTCCCTTGTATGAGAGTAAAATGGCGGAATGACCATCACGAGTTACAGGTCCCCATTTTAGCAGAGATTTTGTCCTTAAATGGGTCAAGAACTCTGCAAGCAAGGTCTGGAGCCATTAGACTCAATGTCCCTACCCCTAGCGAGTCTCACCACGAAAATGAACTAATTGCTAAGCTGCATCTAGGGTCTAAATCTCTTAAATAAATTGCTGTGAGGTTAACTTTCAAGTCCCAGTTAAATGAAGCAAGTGGGCTATAAGGCAGTAACTTGACAAAATGGTATGTATTACTAGTTTAACTCAACAGTGACCTAGCACAGCAACATGCATGAAACAATTTTCATGGAGTCCATATGGAATATAAAACAAAGGAACAAATAACGGCATGATGCTAACTAAAGCAAAACAAAGCAAATGTCATAAAAAATATTAAAATAAGAGGTAAAAATAAAATGGGACCAAGATGGCTCCTCAGTTTGTGAGGCTGGGGAAACCACCATAGCTCAATACAACATCCAAAATGACAGAGGTAAATACATGAACAAATAAATGGGGCCAAGGTAGCTCCTCAGTTTGTGAAGCTGGGGGAGGCCACCAGGGCTCAATACATCATTCATACAACCTACAGTCTAAGTTCTATATATACAGGCAGTCCCCGGGTTATGATGGGGGTTCCATTCTTGAGATGCGTCGTAAGCCGGAACATCATAAAAGATCCTAAGAAAACCTTACTTTTTCCGGTACGATAACAAACCATCGGTCCTTTTACAGATTCCCTAACTAGCGGCAGCTGGGACAGTCGTAAGCTTCGAACAAGGGAGTTCGGTAGTTAACTGCTTGTCCGACAGTGCTGCTTTGTCCTGTGAGGGCGCGACGGCACTATCTGAAGAAAACTTGACACCTCAGGCTGAGTGTTGACACATCTTCATTAGCACCAGGATGACCAAGAAGAAGTTACAGGAACACTCTTTCTTGCTGGCTGCGTGAGGTGATCAGGAGGGCGTACGAAGCTGATGGTAGCGACGACATCCGTACCCTTCGTCCGAGAGCCCACGAAGTCAGAGATATTGGTCCTTCCTTCGCGTTCCGCAAGAACTTCTCCGTGGCGCAGGTACTGAAGGCAGGGGTCTGGTCCAACCAGACCACATGCAGCTCCTTCTACCTTCAGGATATAGCCCACAGGTCCTTGGATAATTGTTCCTTAGGACCCGTGGTGGCTGCTCAACACATGTAGCTTACCCAGCTCCCGAGCGGACCGACCGAACAGCATCGCTTCCTGGTGTGACTGCATGAAGGATAGGTGATTGAGAAGGTGACTGGCCTTCTCTTCCCCTCTTTTTTCTCATCCCTCTACCTGTGGGCCAGAGGTTCGGAGGAGTCACTGCGCTGGGCAGGAGGCGATGCAGGTAGGCTACACGACCGAGCCCCATCCTATCCCATTCATTAGGGATAGGAGTGAATATCCACCACTTCCCCCAACAATGGGGGGGAAGTGGAAGCCAACAAGAGACAAACCCATAACTTTATGTTGCCTCTTGCAACAGGGACAAGTTCTTGCTTGCTAGTTTTAAGAGATACGCTTGCCTCTCTCTTATTACTTGGGTCCAGAGGTCTGACCATTGATCCTGCGGCACATACCCGATCAATTGGGGCGAGGCTAGGATACCTCCCTCGCTCTTACGACCAGGGAGGCAATCCAAGGTTGGGAGAACACCAGTCTGTTCTCAAAAGACTCAGATTCCTCCCACCAAGAAGTGAGTCTTCCTATTGTAAAAGGACCGATGGTTTGTATATCGTACCGGAACAAATGACAATTTGTCGAAAATTGCATTTTTCATAACTATACAAACCTGAGGTCCTTTTACACATAGTCCCACCTCATGCCACCCCTCACTCTACGTTTTTTCCTGGGCCTAAAGCAAAAGTGATTCTTCACCTCCCAGTCGCGCTGCGCCCGCACTGTCGGACAAGCAGTTAACTACCAAACTCCCTTGTTCGAAGCTTACGACCGTCCCAGCTGCCGCTAGTTACCTTCATATTGTAAAAGGACCTCAGGTTTGTATAGTTAGGAAAAATGCAATTTTTATACATGCAACTTACCTGCCAGATATATACTTAGCTTTAGACTCCGTCGTCCCGACAGAAATTCAAATTTCGCAGCACACGCTACAGGTAGATCAGGTGATCTACCGTCCCGCCGCTGGGTGGTAGGAATAGGAACCATTCCTGTTTTCTATCAGAATTTTTCTGTCGCCGGTGCCGTCAACATCGTTGTTGGTAACCTGCCTGGCTGGAATTTTTTTTTTCATCGCAATTGATCTTCTTGACCGACTTTTGGTGACGTACTTGGATCGTTGTATTGGCATACGCTATCGTGGACTGTTTCTTGAACTGATTTTGGATTTTTTCTAAGAATGTCTGACTCGAGTGTTGTTGTGAGATGTGTGAATGAGGGCTGCAGGGTGAGAATGCCGAAAACTTCGGTAGATCCTCACACTGCATGCAGGCGGTGTAGAAAGTTTGAATGTTCTTTTGTTAACACCTGTAAAGAGTGCGAGAACCTGAGTGCAGAAGAATGGAAGAATCTTGCTTCTTATATGAAGAAGCTAGAAAGGGATAGGCTTAGGAAAGCTTCCAAAAGCCGTAGTAGATCTAGGTCTAACGATCTAGTTTCTAGCTTCTCCACATCATGCATTAATTAATCCTTCTCCCTCTATTTCTGCTCCTTCACCCATCTTAATCCTACAGATTCAGCATCGGATTGCGGATCTGAGGGCTAATACCCTTCATAGAATGCAGGTCAAAATGGCGCATTAGAAGGTAAGAATGCTGGTGATGAACAGTAAAACGGGACAGTGATGTGAGTGTCCCCAGTGTGGTGGGGAGGGGGGCGTCTGATCGGCTCTACAACGCTCCCAGGTCTAGACCTCTTCCAAGCTCCCTGGCCCAGAGGAGAAGGAATGTCGAAAGCCGTACGGGGGTTGTAGAGGTTCCCCACCGGTCAGGCGTCCCTTCGGCAGGTGCTGTTACGCCTCAGACTGCCAGGGATCGCTACAGGAAAAGCATCCTTCGTGAGTGTTTTATCGTCGGAGTCGCCTTCATCTAGAAGAGGGTGGAAAGACACGAATCTTTCTCGCCCCTTGAAGAGGAGCTGGAAAGCTACGGCTCTTGACTCAAGTCCAGAAACTTTTCCTGAAGAGGCTTCTTCAGTGAAAAAGAGAACCCTTTTGACTCCAAGTGCTGTAAGGGAATCTCAGACACCTTCCAGATCTCCCTCCCCTCGTTCCGACACGGACAGGGATGCGACTACTGCTCAGATCCTACAAAAAGTGCAGGAACAGATCTCCTCATTGGTTGGAGTTCTTTCCAAGAAACCTCCTCGTAGGAAGGATGACTATCTTCCTATCAAGAGGTCCGCTGCGCTCTTGGAGGTTCCTCCCTCTAGACGAGAGGTTCCAGAGTTCCGATCTTCCTCTCCACACTCATTCAGGAAGATTGGAATTGTTTCCGAGCTTCCTGGGATTGTTCCACCTTCTCCCAAGCAACGAGCTCCGATAGATGAGTGGTTTTCTTCAGACCCGGAAGAACCATCTTGGCGAGAAACGCCAGGTAGGACGGAAGCCCTTTCCAGGCAGGAAGAACTCTCCGGGAGAGAGGAGAGGAGAGACGAGTTTTCTAGGCGCAAGGCGCCTTCAAAACGGACTCAAATGTCCAAGAACGAAGAGCCTTCAAACCAAGTGGAACAGAAGGACCTTTCCATGGATTTTCCCGAGCAAGAGGCACCTTCCAAAAGTGAGGAGCCTATTAGGCGCTCGGAACTGTTCAGACGCACGGAACCTTCCACAATAACAGAACGTTCCAGGCGCGAGTTTCCTTATGTTCCGGATGTTCAGAACTCTCGAGTCATGCGGAAGAACTTTCCAAGAAGGAATCTTTTTCCAAACGCGCGAAACTATCCAGGCGCGCGGAACCTTCCGCACAAGCAGAATCTTTCACACACGCGGGACCTTCCGCACGAGCGGAATATTCCAAACGCGTGGATCCTTCCAGACACGGATCGCCTTCCAGGAGAGTGGAGCATTCCGAACGTTCCAAACTTTCCAGGCGCGAGGAACCTTCCGGACATGAATCGCCTTCCAAGCGCTCGGAACTTTCCAAGCAGGAATCTTGTTCCAAGCGCGCAGAGCATTCCACTCAAGCGGAATTGTCCAAGCGATCGGATCCTTCAGAACAAGCGGGAACTTCAAGGCGCAGATCGCCTTCAAGACGCTCGGAACTTTCCAAGCGGGAATCTTCTTCCGGAAAAGCGGAACGTTCCAAACGCACGGAATTTTCCAGACCCGCGGAACTTTCCGCACAAGAGGAACTCTCCAAGCGCGAAGAACTTTCCACAAGTGGAACGTTCCAGACATGTGTAACATTCCAGGCTAGAATCGCCTTCAAGAGTTTCTTCTCCTAGAAGCGAATCTTCCGCCTCTTTGGACTTCAGAAAGGAAAGATCTGTTGTATCATATAAGACAGTAGAAAAGGACTTCTAACTCTCTTCCAAAAAACAAGAACGTATAAGAGTCCTTTTTTCCCCGCAGTCCTTCACCGAATAGAGGCTCTCCTATTTCAAGACATAACAGTGGGGATTTGTCCGTTTCAAGGGATCGTTCTCCTTCAGCTGGTCTCGAGCTAGAGGATATCTCGGAAGACGAAGCTCCAGCTAATGAAGGACTGTCGAATTATAAGACTTTATCCGCACTTCTGCTCCAGGAATACGGAGAGTCGCTTTGCCCTGCCGCACCTCCTTCTCCTCGGTCGCTCTATTCGAGCAATAAGCCATATAAGTCCTCTTCCTTCTTGAAAATGAAACCGGCCATTTCAATGAAGAAGGCGCTACAGTCTCTCGGTTCTTGGATGAACTCCAAGAAAGAGTTGGGAAAGACTGTCTTTTGTATGCCTCCCGCCAAACTGACAGGTAGAAGAGGCATTTGGTATGAAACAGGAGAGAATATGGTCTGTCTCTTCCTGCGTTCTGCGGAGTCGGATTTCTCGAGTCTGGTAGACTCTTCCCGGAGGACACGCCTTATCCTCTGCACGTCCACTTGGAGCATGTCTGAGTTGGACCCACCTCCTCAAGGGACTCTTCCACGTGTTGGAAGTATTTAATTTCTTGGACTGGTCCCTTGGGGTAATATCTAAGAAGTCGCAAGAATCGGTATGGAGGAGTAATGATAGTTTATATTTGACAATATCTCCAAAGGTTGTGTGAGAGAGAGAGAGAAGAGAGAGAGAGACAGAGAGAGAGAGAGAGAGATTGTGGAAGAATGAATGGGAGTGGTTAAATGGCGGTCGGAAGTATGTCTGTTGTGGCGCTTTGTAGGAAGTCAATGGAAGTCTGTTACGAGAGTCGTAAACAGTGAGGTCTGGTCAAGTCAGTGTCGGTTTTGGCAGCAGTTGTCCTTTGGTGTTTCGTTGTTTGGGTGGTAAGTTGATCAGATTTTGGGGTTGTGAAGTTGTTTGTGCGTGTGTCTGTCTGGTTGTGGTGAGGTTAAGAAGGTTGGTGGTGCATTTTCGGTGTCTGTTAGTGGTGTTTGTGGCAGTGTTGGTTTTGGCGGGTTGTTGTACTTCTGTAAGTCGTGTGGTTGTCGTGTTTTTTCGGGGTGTTGGTGTTTCATCTGCATTGATTTGTCGGTTATTAAGTTTTTGTGGGGTGTGGGTGTGGGGGGGGGTTTGTGCTTGGTTGTCGGCGGTGGTTGTGTTGGCTAGCCTATAGCCTAATATCCAGTGGACAGCACAGCCTAGCCCTGAGTAACAGAAGCCAGAGGTGAGTACCTGTTTGTGTTTTTTTGTTCTGTATGTAGGTATGGGTCAATTGTCCTGCTGTATTTTGTAGTGTTAAATGGAAAGTGTGATTGAGGGTGGGTTTGGTAGCCAGACAGGTTAAGTTTATGTGGGGAGGTTACTTGTTTTTTGTGATCCCGCCACATCGGAAAGTCTCAGCCCAGAAGTGCTTCATAGCATTCTGGCCTGCATTGATAAGGCGGTCCAAGATGGTTCTGGAGAAGTATCTTCCCTCTTTGGAGCAGGGATACTAAAATAGAGAGCAGTTTTTGGTTCATTTCTGACCAAGGCTGTTTCTCCTTCTCAGAGAACTGCTTTGCTATTCGCTCCTTTATCAGAACATCTGTTCCCTTCTCAGTTGGTGAAGGAAATATCCCACTCACTCACTGAAAAGGCAACACAGGACCTTCTTGTCCAATCGGCAAAGAAGAACAGAACGGTTACGACGGCTACTAAGAAAGTCCCTCGGCCGTTTCAACAGCCCTTTCGTGGAGGTCCTAAGTCACGACCCGCCTTCAAAAGGAAGACTTCCGAAAAGCGAGGAAGATCAGCCCTTCCCTCCTTTAAGAAAAGGGAAAATGACCTGCAGAACCGCAAACACTAGTGGGTGCCAGGCTACTGGAATACGCGGAGCCTGGGCATGAAAGAGGAGCCGACCCTTCCTTGGTCGATGTCGGTTCCTGAGGAAGGGATATTGCATCCCCTTCAGGGACAGACTCCCCTGACTTCAACTCCTCGAGAACTGTCCGCTCGTTACCAAGACCCTGTGCTGAGGAACACACTCCTTCAGATGGTAGAGGAAATGTGGAAAAAAGGGGCCATCGAGTTGGTGCAAAACCCACACTCTCCGGGATTTTACAACCGCCTTTTTCTAGTCCCGAAGGCTTCCGGAGGGTGGAGACCGGTTTTAGATGTAAGTGCTTTAAACCGATTTGTAGAAAAGGAGAAGTTCCGCATGGAGACTTCTGCATCGGTGATATCGGCCCTACGTCCAGGAGATTGGATGGTCTCCCTGGACTTACAAGACGCCTACTTCCATGTTCCCATTCATCCCTCGTCAAAGAAGTACCTTCGCTTCGTAATGAAGGGGAAGATTTATCAGTTCAGGGCTTGTGTTTCGGCCTATCCACAGCTCCTCAGGTCTTACGAACCTCATGAAAATGTACGAAGTGGCTTCATTAAGGAATAAAATCTCCCTTTTATTTAGACGACTGGCTAATCAGGGCCAGTTCGGAGAAACAGTGCTTGGGAGGACCTAAAATCGACCTTAGACATGATTCATTTCTAGGATTACTCGTGAACCTTGAGAAGTCCTCAGATGATCCCCAGCCAGAACCTGGTTTATCTGGGGATTCAGATGGATTCTCGGGGTTTTCGAGTTTTCCTTCGCAGGAAGACTCATACGATGGCTTTATGAAAGTCTCAAACTTCTTAGGGAGAGAACAAAGTTCAGCGAGGGAACAGTTCTTCTCCCTAGGGAGACTTCATATTCGCCCCCTGCAATTCTTCTTAAAGAAAGTATGGAACTGGAAGCCAGGACCAACTTTCGGACTCGTTCCAGATACCTCTCGAAGTAAAGAATCACTTGAGATGGTTGGTTAGCCCCTCTCAAAGAGAACGAGGGTAGTGTCCTTTTATCCGTACCGAACCCAAACCAAGTGTTGTATTCAGACGCTTCGGAAACGGGATGGGGTGCGACGCTAGGAACAAGAGAAGTGTCAGGCACCTGGACAAACGAGCAGGTGTCATGGCACATCAACTGCAAAGAATTGATAGCCATACACCTTGCCCTCAAGTGCTTCGAGTCAGTAGTCAGAGACGGGTGGTCCAGGTCAACTCGGACAAACACCACCGCTTCTGGCTATATCCGAAAGCAAGGAGGGACTCATTCGTTCTCCCTATTCGAACTGACAAGGGATCTCTAGTATGGGCAAAGGAGAGAAACATCATCCTCCTAACGAGATTTGTCCAAGGAAAAGGAAAGAATGAGCAGCAGACAAGACTGAACAGGAGGAACCAGGTCCTTCCACACAGAGTGGACTCTCCACTCAGAAATCTGTCAAAGTCTTTGGGCTCTATGGGGGAGGCCTCACATAGACCTGTTTGCCACGTTCCTCTCCAAACGGATAGACATCTTCTGCACGTCTGTAGAGGATCCGAGAGCATTCGCGGTCGACGCCCTTCTACTAGATTGGTCGGGCCTCGACGTATACGCCTTTCCCCCATTCAACGATTCGGTGCAAAGTAATCAGAAAGTTTCGTGGCCTCAAAGGGGATGCGGATGACTCTAATAGCCCCATATTGGCCAGCTCAAGATTGGTTCACAGAGGTGTTGGAGTGGACGGTGGACTTCCCCAGATCTCTTCCAGACAGAGCAGATCTTCTCAGACAGCCCCACTTCGAGAGGTATCATCAAAACCTCCCCGCTCTCGCTCTGACTGCCTTTCGACTATCGAAAGACTCTTCAGAGCGAGAGGCTTTTCTCAAAAAGCGGCTAAGGCTATCGCTAGAGCCCGTAGACCTTCGACTATATGAGTCTATCAATCGAAGTGGGAAGTCTTTAGGAGATATTGTAAATCGAAGAAGCTGTCCTCCTCCAATACCTCTGTGACCAACATTGCAGATTTTTCCTTCTTTCCTGAGGGAGGAATCGCATCTTTTTTTCCTACCTCTATAAAGGGATACAGGACTATGCTTTCAGCTGTTTTCAGGAACAGAGGCCTGGAAATAGCTGACAATAAAGATCTTCATGATCTGATCCGGTCTTTCGAGACTTCAAAGATCAATACTCCTAGAACCCCGAGCTGGAATCTGGATGTTGTCCTAAAATTCCTAACCTCGAAGAGGTTTGAACCTCCACACCTAGCCTCCTTCAGAGATATTACAAGAAAATGTTTATTCCTGTTGTCTCTCGCTACAGCCAAAAGAACGAGCGAGATACACGCTCTTGATTCTAGAGTTGGTTTTAAAGGAGATGCTGCCATTTGTTCGTTCCAGACTTTATTTCTGGCGAAAAATGAAAATCCTTCAAAGCCAGGAGCTTTGAAGTAAAGGGCCTGTCAAACTTAGTAGGCAAAGAAATTGAGAGGTCCCTTTGCCCAGTCAGAGCCCTTAAATTTTACCTTAGTAAAAAGAAGCAGCTGGGAGGTTGTCAACAGGGTCTTTGGTGTTCTGTGAAGGATCCTAAAAGACCCATGTCTAAGAATGCCTTAGCCTTCTTTGTAAGAAGTGTAATTACTGAGGCTCACAATAATTGCCCAAATGACTCATGAAGTTCGAGCAGTTGCTACGTCTCTAGCCATTCAAAGGAATATGTCGCTTGAAGAATAAATTTCTCGAAGCGACATATTGGAGATGCAATTCAGTTTTTAGCATCTCATTACTGAAGGATGTCAGGGTGACGTATTGAGAAATGCTTCTCTCTCGGTCCCGTTTGTGTCAGCGGATATGGTGCTGGGACTTGGAGCAAAGACTGATCTTAATTATGTGTATGTACGTAAACCCTATAGTTAGAGATGTTCTTGGTTTTCGACTGTCAAAGGCACTAGACGTCGCACAGGCGGCCGTTGCTTTTTGTCAGAAGGAACTGAGGAATATCTGATAAATAAGGGTGTACAAATTTTTTTTTTGTACTTGAGTGTGCGTATATTGTGGTGAAGGTTTTTGGAGGGTTGTTTGCCAGGAGTTGGGGATACTCCTTACAATCTTTAGAACTAACACAGGTGTTAGGATCAGGTGGTCGGATGGAATGTTTTTGCTCTCGTATATGCTTTTAAAGCAGGTGTATTGTTCATATTAGTGGATTAGCACCCTTTGACAAAGGCCTTTTAGGCTCTGCCGAGTAAGTGGATAAGACCCCATTGGCAGACCAACAAGATCTCTTAGCCATAGATCACTATCTCGCTGAGGCTCTTGAAGCGAAGCAGACTCCTGGGCAGTAGCCACGAAGTCTTCCGCTTAATCAGGTAGGAACCAAGGTTTATCTGTACCTACAACGTATGTTGTTTACCTGTCTATTTCAGTATATAGCTGTCTCTTACCCACCACCGAGGGTGCCAATCAGCTAAGTATATATCTGGCAGGTAAGTTGAATGTATAAAAATTGATATTGTTATGATACAATAAAGTTTATACATACTTACCTGCGATGATAATACGATTAATGGCCCACCCAGCCTACCCCGCAGGAGACAGGTGTAGAGAGAAAAACAAAAAATTCTGATAGAAAAACGGGAATGGTTCCTATTCCTGCCACCCAGCGGCGGGACGGTAGATCACCTGACCTACCTGTAGCGTGTGCTGCGAAATTTGAATTTCTGTCGGGACGACGGAGTCTAAAGCTAAGTATATACAGGCAGTCCCCGGGTTACGACGGGGGTTCCGTTCTTGAGGCGCGTCGTAAGCCGAAAATCGTCGTAAGCCGGAACGACACTTGGAAATATGCCTTAAACTAATAAAAAGTTAAAGAGACCTTACCTGTGTGACATGCAAGTATTGCATGATGTGTAGTGTGGTTATTTCAATGCCAAAGGATGGTTCTTGAAGGTATATAATCTTTATTATACTCTTGTGACACTACGTATAAAGCACAATCTTGAAGTATTACCAAGTCCTTAGTTGACTTTAATATACACTAATATGTAGTACACTACTAATCCTTAGGTTAGATTATACACTATACACTATACACTATGTAATCCTTTGGTAGCACATCCTGGAGTACACTAAAATCCCAGTCTGGTAGCTCTGGAAGGTAAAAGTATAACACAATTAGTACAAAATACTACACAAAGTCCTGAATGCAATATGTAAATTATAGATATCAAGAGTAAAAGAGTTAATGTATGTTAATTAATTCCTTACTTTTAGTTTATAATTCCTTACTTTGAGTTATATCAAGAGTAAAAGAGTTGATGTATGTGAATTAATTCCTTACTTTTAGTTTAAAGTTGTCGTGCTATGTAACCCTGGATGGACAAAGTCTTTGTGTGGCCCCCCATAGCCTACATCATTCAGGGGGTTTCTGAAGTACAAAAAATAATTATCAGTAAGTACTCTATGCAATAGTAAGTTACTACAGTAATAGCACCATACAGTGGTTTATATCACATATATAACATGTATAAAACTTAGTTAATGTATGTTAATTAATTCCTTACTTTTAGTTTAAAGTTGTCATGCTATGTAACCCTGGATGGACAAAGTCTTATGTGGCCCCATAGCCTACATCATTCAGGGGGTTCTGGAATGTACAAAAAATAATTTTGTCAGTAAGTACTCTATGCATAGTAAGTTACATACAGTAATATGCACCATACAGTGGTTTAATATCAACTGGTATGCATGTTGTAAATGATTGGTCTACACCCCCCTGTTCAGCAGGGAGTGTAATCCATGAGGGACCTTGATCACTTATCCCATGTGAGAGATCTTGGTCATCACTTTTTTTTAGTATAAAACTTACTTAATGTATGTTAATTACTATGTATAATTCCTTACCTTTAGTATGTACTGTAGTATTAGTAGTTTACAGTTGTCGTGCTATGTTATGTAACCCTGGACAAAGTTTTATGTGGCCCCATAGCCTGCATCATGGAGGGGGTCCTGGGTTTCTGGAATGTACCAAAAAAGTATCAAAGTTAAGTCATGTATGTATGTTTAGTAAGTTACATACAGTAACCATACGTACAGTGGTTTATAACATGTATGTAATCAAACTTGGTTGGAAATTCCTGTAAAAAAAAGTTATGTACGTAGTAATACTGTATGTAAAAAACGTACTGTTCATACTTTGTTACACTACATGTTACATTTGATATGTATACTTTCCTGAAGGGTTTTTTCCATCCAAAAATGGTGCTTCTACTTGTAGTTATCCCTTGATGACACTTGTAATGTGTTAGTAACAACCTGGAGTTGTGTGAAAAATCTTGGTTCTGGAAGGCAAAAAAAGTAACAAAATTAGTGTACAAAATTATACACTACAGAAAGTCGTGAATGCAATATGTTAATTACTGTAGATATATCAAGAGTACTAAAAGAGTTTAATGTATGTATGTTAATTAATTCCTTACTTTTAGTTTAAAGTTGTCGTGCTATGTAACCCTGGATGGACAAAGTCTTATGTGGCCCCATAGCCTACATCATTCAGGGGACTCTGGAATGTACAAAAAATAATTTTGTCAGTAAGTCCTCTATGCAGAGTAAGTTACATACAGTAATATGCACCATACAGTGGTTTAATATCATATAACATGTAGATAAAACTTAATTTAGAAAATTCCTTCATAACTTACCAAACTTTTTAGTGAGTCTCAAAGCTGTTACCTAGGTTGTGGGAGATGGAGGTGGAGGTGTAGAGCATTCATGATAAGGATGCATTCCAAACCTAACTTCAGTGTGCTTCATCACAGATAACAGGCTAGGATGATGGGCAGTCTGGAATGAAGAATTAATATAAAGGACAGTATGTAACCATTAGGTGTACAAAAATTTATTGTACGTATGCAAACACTTAAACACAACTGAGAATTCCTTACCTTCAGCAAATGAAGACATGTAGGCTATGTAGAGGTCTGGTTTATGTAAGTCACAGGTGCCATGCCAGTCTGGAATGATAATGTACATATGATTATAGTATGTATGTTACATACATAACATGGTTATTACATATGTATAATAAAAACAATTAACCCCAAATGTCCTTACCAAATTCTAGTGGTTTGGTTGCTTGCTTACTGGGATGGGCATATGGTAGATGAGTGGGTGGCTGGGCTATGGAGTGGGATGGGCAGGTGCTTGGGAGTCTGGAATGATAAAAAATATATAAAATGATAGAGTTACTACTGTAACTACTGCACATGTTATTACTGTTTGACATATGTAGTATGTACAATATAAAAAATGAAGAATTCTTTTACCTGAAGGAGTTGGAGAGGTGACACTACTCGTATCAACTGATTTGGGCTCTGATGAGGGAACATCTAGATCTGGAAAGAATGATAGGGTACATAAATATAAGGTGGATGTAACTGTAGCATATGTACACTTTTAATAAAATTTCTATTAGCAATTTATAAAACATTTTATACAAATTTGTTAAGGATTCCTTACCTGATGAATAGGGCGAGGCATCAAAACCATGGAAAGGCTCAGGGTCATCTGGGTCGCTGTCACTATCAAAGGTGTCTGAAATGAAAAAAAAAATAATAAGGTTATGCAACATCAAACACATTGTACCACTATGTAAGTTAGTGTAGGGTGTAAACAATTTCCAACATGAAAATGAGAAAAATGAAATTGCTTACCTGATTGTAGTAGTACAGGTGGACGGGCTGCTACAGAGGGTCCAGGTACAGGGGGATCTGGAACTGTCACAGGTAGTACAGGGAGATCTGGAGCTGTCACAGGTAGTACAGGGAGATCTGGAACTGTCACAGGTAGTACAGGGGGATCTGGAACTGTCACCACTTCTGCAATAAAATTACAAATGATGAAAATTAATGAAGTTACAATTTACTCTTACATTTAGTTGTTACATTAAAGAATTAACACATTTTATATGTACACTATGTAAACACATAATTAGTAAAACAGTCAGAATTCCTTACCAGGACTAGGAGTGGGAGGTGGTGGTATTGGAGACTTGTGAAGAATTGTCAGGTCTGGACTGCACACTTCTCTTGTCTGCTTCTCCTTCAGGGTCTCCTTGTAGAAAGTTACTAAGTCCAACATTCCACGTTTTTATTTTGTCAAACCTGGCAACGTTAGGGTCTTCTGCCTCAAAAGAAGCCAAGGCGCTCTCCAGATGAGCAAACCCTCTGACAAGCCTTTCACAGTTAATGACCTGGGTTTTTGGCTCTGGTGCGGCCTCCTCTTCCTCAGTCATTTGCTGTTCAAGTTCAAGCAGGTCCTCTGCTGACATTCCTCTCCATGGGATGCCAGCAGCTCTGTTACATCATCAGGTTCAAGATCTAGTTTCAGCCTCTTGCTTAGCCCTACGATCTTCCTCGTCACAGTCTCGACGTCTTCTGCCTGGTCAAAGCCTTCAAAACTGTGCACAAACTGTGGACACAGTTTCTTCCAGGCCCCCTTTAAAGTGGTCGTCTTCACCTCGTCCCAAGCACTTGCAATATTTTTTCACTGCATCAGCAATGTTGTAGCCCTTCCAGAATTGCTTCAGTGTCAACTCCTTGTTAGCTTCTATGGCCCTCAAAGCAAAACGTATGGTCCTTCTAAGGTAGTAAGCCTTGAAATTAGCTATTATCTCCCTCCACCTTGGCTGTATCAGTGATGTGGTATTGGGTGGGAGGGTACACAACCTTCACATTGGGTGCATGTCGCTCCAAAATTTGAAGGGTGACCAGGGGCATTGTCCAGGACTAAGAGGGCCTTAAAAGGCAGACCCTTCGAAGTCAAATACCGTTCCACTGTTGGCACGAAAGGTCATGAACCAATCTTCGAAGACCATCAAGGTAACCCAAGCCTTCTTATTTGATTTCCAAATCACAGGGAGTTGACTCTTGAAAATGCCCTTGAAAGCCCTGGGATTCTCGGCCAAATACACCAGCAAGGGCTTCAGTTTCAAATCGCCACTTGCATTGGCCCCAAACAGCAAAGTCAGTCGCTCCTTTCCAGCTTTATGGCCAGGTGCTGACTTCTCCTCCTTGGAAAGGTACGTTCGATTTGGCATTCTTTTCCAAAATAATCCAGTCTCATCCACATTAAAGACTTGGTCAGCCGTGTAACCACCATCCTTAATTATCTCAGCCAAACCACCTGGAAAACTTTCTGCTGCTTCGCTATCAGCACTAGCAGCTTCACCTTGCAGCTTCACATATGCAAATTTGCACGAGCCTTAAAACGGTTAAACCAACCTCTACTCGCGGAAATTCACCACCAGCACTGCCTTCGCCAAACTTTTTTCACTACTGCCTCATGCAGCGCTCTAGCCTTCTCCTGGATCAAAGTTAAGCTCACCGGAACACGTCGCTGGTTCTGGTCCTCCAGCCAGATCATCAGGAGCTTCTCCATTTCAACAATGCTCTGGCTACGTTGCTTCTCGTTTATCACCATTGACTTCATCGGTGCAGCATCCTTAACGTGCTTCAGAATACGTTCCTTGTCTTTCACAATGGTTACCACCGTGGTCCTGCTCAAGCCTAAAGCACGACCTATTTCGGTGTTAGTGTCTCCCTTCTCCGAACGCTTCACCACGTCATATTTTACCTCCATCGTGATGACCTTCCTCTTCTTGGATGAACTATCATCGGAGGAAGTACTTTGGCGTTTAGGAGCCATTGTAAATTCGCGAAAATGGCAAGGAAAATCAGTAACTTATTAGCACACAACCGACTGAACTTCAGGCAGGCACGCGATTGAAGTGGCGTTGTTTGGTATTGTTACGCTTAGCGTCCTCGACTGTTCGAGGTCGTTGTTCGGTCAATTTACCATACAGTTTATGTTAATAGCGTAAAATTATTATGCACCTCCGCTCAAAAACTAGTTCTGCGTATGAGGTATCGTTAAAAAGCATAACAAAACGTCGTAACCTTGGAATTTGCATTGTAATCTACCCAGAAACTTAGTTTTTTTAATTATGTACTGGAAACAAGCAATGATTTTTTCATTATTTGCGCTTATGGACTGTTTTAAACTGCGCATCCCAAGCTAGTGTATTCATTCGCTCGGAAACTAGTTCCGCATATGCGGCGTCACTAAAAAAATTCAAAAAATAGGAAAAAAAAAGTGTCGAAAATCATCATAACCTCAAAATTTTTGTTGTAATGTAACCAAAAACATATTTTTATTATATACTGTGCTAAACTATAAAGGATTTTTATCATAGCATGCGTTTTTTAAAAGCGTCGTTAACTCGGAGCGTCGGAAGCGTCAGCGTCGTAACCTCGGAACAAGTGTCGTAACCCAGGACGGATTTTCCATTGAATATTTAAGAAAAAGCGTCGTAACCTCGGAACGTCGTAAGCCGGAACCGTCGTAAGCCGGGGACCGCCTGTATCTGCAGGTAAGTATGTATAAAACTTTATTGTATCATAACAATATCATTTGCGACAAATTGTCATTTTTAATGCTTTGGGTGCATTGAAAACTATGTAAACTGCATTCTTATTGCATTTTTCATTAAAAAACCTACAAATATTGATTATTTTGCATTTTTGGTGTCATATTTCATCTGCCAGATCAGCGTTGTAGGCGTCGTAACCCTGGAACATGTGTGGTAACCCTGGAAATAATGTCTGATGAATATAATTGAGAAACGCCTTAACCTCGGAACGTCGTAAGCTGAACCCGTCATAACCCGGGGACTGCCTGTACATGGCATTGTGCATCAGGCACTAATGCTGAGACACCACATTTGCTATCTTATTTGTCTGTGCCCTTTATGTGCTCAACCTTCCAGTTGTATTCCTGGAGGTCCATACACCACCTCATGAGCCTCTTATTCTTGTTACGGAACTAAGTGAGGTAGATTAGAGGATTATGGTCCGTTAGGACTGTCAGTGGGAATTAATGGTCAGCATGGTAGGATTCAAAATGTTTAAGGGCTAAGACCATGCCAAGGATCTCCTTCTCAATTGTACTATACCTTGTCTGAGCCGGGTTCAATTTCTTTGAGAAATAGGAGACAAGGTGAAGCACCTGGTTTTTCTCCTGGAGGAGGACAGCACCGACCCCTACATCGCTGGCATCTACTGCTATTGAGAAAGGTTTAGAGTAATCAAGTGTGCGGAGCACGGGGCGACTCATGAGGACCCTCTTCAGATGGTCAAAGGCCTCCTGACATTCCTCTGTACAGCAGAACTGGTTATTTCCCTTGAATAGGTCAGTGATGGGAGCGGCTACTTGGGAGAAATTTGGCACAAATCTCCGGAAGTACTGCACCATTCCCAGGAACCGCTGGGCTTCCTTCTTAGTCTTTGGATAGGGCACATTCTGTATTGCAAGGATATTTGGCATCCCTTTGGCATTATTTTGCCCCCTTCACGTGATGGCCCAGGTTTGTGATCTCTGACACTCCAAAGGTACACTTCTTCAGGTTGATGACCAAATTGGCTTTCTGGAGGGCACCCAGCACCTTTTTTAGGGTCTGGAGGTGTTCTTCCCACGTTTTGGAGTAAATGGCAATGTCGTCTAAGTAGACCACACAGTTAGGAATCCCTGCTAGCACCTTGTTCATGAGTTCTGGAAACAGCTAGGTGCGTTCTTTAGACCAAAAGGCATCACCCGACACTGGGTAAAGCCGTCCCGTGTATGAATGCAGTCAGAGGCCGTGACTCCTTGGCTAATGGTACCTGCCAATAACCCTTTCTCTAGGTCTATCTTACTGAGGAATGGAGATTCACCCAGGCTCTCCAAGCAGTCCTCGATGCACGGGAGCGGGTAGGATTCTGGTTTGGTCACTGCGTTCAACTTGCGAAAGTCAATGCAGAGTCGGTCTCTGCCCCCCCTCCTTTGGCACCAGGACTACAGGAGATACCCAAGGCTCTCACTCTCCTCAATGAGACCCAAGCTGAGTTGTAGTTTAACCTGTGTTGCCCCACCCGTTCAGCCCGCCGGGTGCTAAACCGTAGTAATTTTTGCTGGATGGGCCTGTTCCTGTAAGCAAGTCAATCTTGTGCTCCAAGAGCTGGGTGCGACCTAAAGTGTCTTGCACGATCTGTGGGTGCTGAAGGGGTAATCCATTGATGTTATTCCTCTTCGCAGTATCTAATGCAGGGGTGATCAGTTCAAAATTGGCTAGGACCTCAGAATTACTCTTGGTGAGGAGACCTGAGTGACTGTCCCCACCATTTCGCTCCTCTTTTGGTTGGGCTTAAGGAGATTGATATGAAGCCACTTAGCCCTCCTAGTGCCACAATCCACCATTTTGCTACTCTTTTGGTAGGGCTTAAGGAGATTGATATGGAGCTACTTAGCCCGCCTAGTGCCACAATCCACTAGATAGTTTAATTTGCCCTTCTTTTCCAGAATCTTGTAGGGGCTGTGAACCTTGTGCTTAGAGGCCTCCCCTCTCCTGAGTGGAGTACCAGAGCTTGGTCTCCCACTTCAAAACTCCGTTCCTGAGTCTCTTGATCCACCCGACTCTTCATTCTACTCTGTGCCACCGTCTCTGAAGCTTTGGCAACATCCCATGCAGCCTGTAATTTAGCCTGTATGTCCAGCAGCTCTTCCAGCCAGGAGGCCTTGGAGGGGTTTTCCCAAGCCTCATAGAGTATATCTAGGGGCCCATGTGTGGAGCATATAGCAGCTCAAAGGCTGTACCCATAGTTTTCTGAGCGTGCCTGGGCGAGGGCAAACAGAGCGTAGGGCAAATTTTCCTCTCAGTCGGAGGAGCCAGTCTCTCCTAACTTTGTCAAGACTGTCTTCAGTGTTTGGTGGGAGCGTTCCATGAGGCCCTGGCTGTCTGGATGGTATGCCGTAGAGGTCTGGTGGCGAATGCCATGGCAGTCCATCGCCTCCATAAACCCTTTCCTTTGCCAAGAAGTGGGAGCCCTTGTCTGACTGAATAGTGGCAGGGAAACCAAACCTACAAAAGAACTGGGTCAGCCCCCTGACAGCGTGGTGGGCGTTGGCACATCGGGTTGGAACAGCTTCCAGATATCGAGTAAATCGATCAATCATCGTCAGTATGAAACAATTTCCACGTTTACTCCATGGCATGGGACCTACATAATCTACCAAAACATCATGGAAGGGAATGCCTGCAGAAGGGATGGGCTGGAGAGGCGCCCTTGGCACTACCTGGTTTGGGTTCCCAGCGACCTGGCAGGGCAAGCAGGAGGCTACGTAAGCCTTAACAATCTTGGGCAGGCCTGGCCAGAAGAATTGACGCTGGATTTGCTTGGCTAGTGCGTTTCACGCAAAGTGTCCTCCCAGTCCCTCATGGGCCATGCGCAACACAGCTAATCTGAGGTTACAGGGAACAACTACTTGCCGGTGTAGCACTTCAGCGGGTTCGTGGGCACCTCGGGTGACTCTGAGGAACACCTCATCCTTCAACAAAAAGTTCTCCTGAGAGAGATTCACTATTTCTGCTTTATCCAAGTAGGCAGCTTCCCGATAAAGGTTAAGGGTCTCATCCAACTGTTGGAAATGGATGAGCTCAGTTCTGCTCCTTAGGGTGGCCAGGGTGACAGGAGCCTCACTGGTGCCTCCTGGGTCCCCTAAGAATGGTGCTTGGGGTGAGAGCTATACATGGAGGTGATAAGCCAGTAACAGGTGGGCCTTGTGTACGAGGCTCGGACTCATGGCTGGGAGATTAGGGCTCTTGATCCTCCTCCTTTAACCAGGTTAATTCTCCCAGGTCAATGCCAGCAAGCCACTTTTTGTCTTCTACAGGTGCTGTGTCCACAGGTTCAGGTTCAGGCTCAGGCTCGGCTGCTTTCATGCACCGGAGGGGCACACGCTGCACTCCCTCCAGGAGGTCCCTACCCTGGAGCAGGTCATAACCCTCAGGGCCTAAGTCAGTCGTGACCCCCAACCTGCACTGTTGGCTGAGCTGAGGCATTGTCACCTTCATTATAACCATAGGGGAGGTCCTGGTGACTCTCTCAATCCACCAGACAGTTAGACAGTTACCATGCTCATCTGCAGGACTTGGGTGCCAGCAGGTACCTGGTGCCACAAGATTAGGGAAACATCTGAACCCATATCCTCGAATGCTCGGACCAACTGTGGAGGGATGCCCCCTTTCAAGTGGGGCTACAGTGATCTTCCCCTTCTGCAGGCCCACCTCCGCGATGCACCCCGAGTAGCAATAGAGAGGACAACTGGGTTTGGAGCAGAGGTTCGGCTAGGGCATTGTGAGTTCTTAGTGCCTGGCCATTTTTTTTTTTCCCTTGCAAACCTCACAATATGCCTTGGCAAAGCTCCTTTTTGGGGGCCATTTACCCTTAGGTTTGGACTTAGGGCTCATATCAGAAGGGGCAGCTGCTGGTGTTGACTGCTTTTGTCGGAAAGTCTGCTTCAGTGTGGTTGGATTTCCTACAGAGGCTTCACTTAGCAGAAGAAGGTGGTTTTTGCTTGGGCTTAGGCTTACCAGCTAGAGCAGAGGCAGTGGGTGGATCAGTGCGCTGGGACCCTTAGTTATGCCGGACGAGCTCGTTATTCATTGGCATACTCGCAACAAGCCTTAAAGGTGGTTGGTTGGCTTCTTCTCGGTAATGTAGAGGAAGAGCTCTGGTGGGGCATTCCTATGGAAATCCTCATTTTGAAAAGCTCGTGGGAGGTCCTCGATGGTAGTGCACTTGCAGCCCCAAGCCAGAGGGTGTAGAGCCTATCTTTTTGAAAGGCCCAGTCAGCCCAAGGTTGCGTAGGGGGCTTGGCTTGTCCACGCCACTTGACAGCGCCAGTGTTCAGGGCCCAGCTTCTAGGCCTATCCCATCACCCTTCCGGACAGCCTCGAAATCTACTTGTCGGTCAACGGGCAAGGCAGAATGAGCAGCCCTCCCTTTTCCTCGCATATGCTTGGCCAGAAGTAGAGCCTTCATCTCCACTGCCACAGCACAAGTCTGGAACACGACAACACTTCGTTTAGCCACCTTACAGGATCCTTATCGTCTCACTGAGGAATGAGAGTATGGACAGGAAAGGATGGGGAGCCTGGCCCAGTTAGCAGAGTACCATTAGATGGAGCTTGTGAGGATTGTAGCTGGGCCAATTCAATGACTTTGTCCCTCATCTTAATTCATGCTCCTGCCATTCCTTCCTCTCTCTTTCTCTCTCCTCTTTTCCTTCGCTCCCTGGCTTCTTTCTGGGTTTCTCGGACAAATTCTTGCAATTATGTTCCCTCATAGCCGAGCCTTTCTCCTAATTCCAGTATAGCCTGGACCTCAGTGGTGGTCATTTTGCTAATTTCCTTTAATGATTACTAGATCTCACTCAACAATAATTTGTAAGAGGGTTGTTGGCCATGCAAGAAATTGCACGGAAGGGAAAGACACTCCGGCCCAAGCAGAAGTCAGGCAGCAGGAAGGATACAGATGGATCGGTGCAGAGATACACCACGACCAATAATTGTACCTGGAAAAGACAACACTGTAGAGGTTTGCAGATGACAGGAATACACAGCGATGGGTGTACCTGTAAGCTATATGGCACTAAGCCGGAAACAGGAATCGCAACGATGGGTGATCCTGAAAGTTAGCTAGAAAAATGGACCTACAGCAGGAATCACAGTGATGGGTGATCCCCTAGGCTAGCTAGAATAATATACCCATGGCAGGAATCACAGCGATGGGTGATCCTCTAGTCTAGCTTGAAAATAGACCTATGGCAGGAATCACAGCGATGGGTTATCCTCTAGGGTAGCTAGAATAATAGACCTATGGGAGGAATCACAGCAATGGGTGATCCTGTAAGCTATCTGTTTGTAATAGGTTTTAGTTGTGTGGCTGTCTGTTTAAGGGTACAATAAGAGCTCTAAAGTTAAACAAACATTTAAAATAACACAACTTTAAATTGACCGGGGTGGGGTGGTAAAGCGTAAGGTATGATTGCGTAGGAACTGCTATTTTGGTTTAGCTGGCAATCAATGGGACACTCATTAATTTTGCTTCACTAGAGATGATTAACCCCAATAACTAATCCCTTCACTTAAAATAAATGAATTATGTCTCCCAAAAAGTTAATTGAAAGATCATCTACCACAATTTAATTAAGAAGTGATGTAAAATATAATATATTGTGAAATCTTAAACTGAGCGATTTAGCGCAACTGTACAGGAATTATTTCTTTCCCAACCATTTACATATGCCTATCACTTAGGTGGAAAAAATTACAAAGTAACAAGGCATATACCGTTATTTACCTATTCCTCACACTGAGAAAAGTTTGCCCTACTGACATGGAAACCTGCATTAAATTCTGATAGTAGCAATTACGTAGTAAACACTTGAAGTCGGACTGTTGTAGCAATTACGTAGTAAACACTTGAAGTCGGACTGTTGGAGCTCGTAAGAGAAAAACAAACAAGCAAAGCAACTGTGTCTCCGTTCTGGGTTATGTGTGTAGAACTAAACTATCTCAGGTTGCCCCTTTGTTTACAAAAGCTAAGTTGTTCCGACACGGCATACAAACCTTCGGTCCTTTTACAATAGGAAGATAACTAGCGGCAGCTGGATAGGTCGTAAGCTTTCGAACAAGGGGTTCGGTAGTTAACTGCTTGTCCGACAGGCGCGCGCAGCGCGACTGGGGAGGTAAACAAACCACTTTTGCTTTCGGCCTCACGGTGGATGGACGTTGTGTGTTCGCTCTCTGCCCGCTGCTCGTCGTTTGCTTTCTAGTTTGTTTGTAATTGTGTATGAAAAGAGCTTGTAGTACAGTTGTTATTCTCTCCTTCATATTAATTACTCTGCATTCAATTGTGATGGAATCTCCCGCCTCGCTACCCCAAGGAGACTTTGCCCGGGTACGAAGGGCGCAAATGTGGGATATTCAGGTCTTTCCCCGAGATTGACCCTCATAGTGTTGTGTGCTCGGTGCCGGGCGCGCAATGACACCCGGGCCGAGCCCTGTGAAGTTTGTATGGACTGGTCGGAGGCGCAGTGGACATTGTATGAGGGCAGGAAGAAGCGAAGGCCTGCAAAGGAGTCGTCGGAAAGCTCTCCCGCGACTCCTTTGGTGACGGACACTTCGTCTTCTTTCCTCCGCCGCCCGCTCAACTTCCACGTCTCGCGCCTTCCCCTTCGGGGGGGGTATCTAGGTCCTTCCTTCCTCTCCCGATGTGTCGAGTGTGGAGGAGGGCGCTAGGTACCCCCCGACGTAGAGTTGTACTCTGGGTCCTCTATCCGCTCGTCTTCGCGCGAGCGGGTAGAGGATCCTCCTAATCACCCGACTTTTGTGCCTCCTCAGGTGCGGTTGCCGTGAAGGATGACCTCGGACAGGTGTGGGCGTCGTTGGGACTGCAGGGCGTGAGCCGAGTGTCCAGGGGCTGCTCTATCATCTCGCTGGCTCCGTGGCGGTTACGCACGCTACGGTCACAACACCACCACGACCCTGACAACACCTGGCTACGCGTCACCTCCTCACCTGGTGTACACCCAGCACGCGGTCTCTGTAACACCAACAACATCGGTGCAGGGGCCAGTCGCCGTAACTCGGGGGGGAGTGTGATGCCGCCACCTGGGTTTGCCGTGCTGCCGCGACCAGAACTTCATGTGCCCGAAGAGCTCGCCCCTGGACCTCCCACCGGTAACCGATGACGTCTGTGCCGTTGGCTCGACCAGCTGTATCTGCCGTACCTGCCGTGACCACGCTGCTGTTCCTGTTCCTGATCCTGCCGTGTCTGCTGCCGTTCCTGTGATGCCCGCACCTGCTGATGTTGTTCCCGTTCCTGGCGCCGCTGCTCCCGATGCTGGATCTGTCGGACAGGTACGTCCGGGCCCTGTTGCTTCGGCAACAGCAGCCCCGGCTCCGTCCTGGATGACAGACCTGACGTCGGTCCTGAGGAGGTTGACGAAGAAGAAGAAGAAGAGAGGAGGAAGGTGTCGTCGTCGTCTTCATCGTCTTCTTCGTCGTCGTCGTCTGCCGCCTCTCCCCTTCTTCTTCTAAGGCTCCCCCGCCTAAGAAGAAGAAGGTCGCCTCCCCCCCCCCCTAAGAAGTCTTCTTCGAGCTTCTAAGGGCCCGTCTCGCTCTGGTGAGACGGGGGGTTCTTCCGCTGGTCCGCTGCTCCTTCTTGGGAGCAGGACCCGTCTCTTCTCCCGCAAGGAAGAAGACTACGGGGACAGAGGGGGTGCCGGCTAACACCGGCACTTCCTCACCTGCTGTCAGTGGTTCGGCCACAGCAGCAGGATCCGTCTCGGCCGCTCGTTCGCGAGAGGTACCGAGTGTACGGTCGCCTACCAGCGACCGTGCAGCCAGGAACCAGACTCTGAGTCCGCTCAGCGTCAGGTTCACGGCACGGAGCGGAAGACTGGTGACAGCCGCTCACGCGCGACTCTCACCAGACCAGCTCTCGCTCTCGCGTGCGAGCAGCTGGCTACCCGGGCGACGTGACGGTCCATGACCGGCCACGGGCTGAGGCTGGGAAGAGGTCCCCCGTTCGTTCCGGCACCAGCCACGGTGGTACCAGCGAACTGACGCACCACCGTGAGGACACGCACCGGTCTCACCGTGACAGTGGAGCTCGAGGTCGCCTGACCGTCGCTCTCACAGAGAGCGATCGGGTACGGCAACCACAGCACCCGCTCCTCTGACACACGAGACCGGGGCCGCTGTTCTCGTCCAGCCGTTCTCACAGCGAGACGGCTCGACTAGGTCTGCAGCTCGCGATCGCCACGCGGTGTTGACGATCGCCTGCAGTCCTCCAAGCCCGCTGGTTCTGCCAGCGAGCGAGGAGAGAGCGTCAGGTCTGCCTCTCCCATACCTTCAACCTCTCGGGTTACACCGGGAGGGGCGAGGTATTGAGGAGTGATCGTGAAGGGTGCGCCTCAGGATCCCGCCACGTCGTCGTACGTACCAGGCTCGGTTCTCGGACCAGCCAGGTCTTACGCACAGGTGGTTGGAGGAGACCGAGAGGGGGGCTGTCGCTGCTCCTCTCCTTGAGGGAGGAGGGTCTCGGGAGGTGCTCCTGTTTGAGGGACTGGACGGTCCGACTCCACAGGATGCATTCACTCCTGAGATCCAGAGGAACTTTGCCGAGGTTATTGCGCTGATTCGTCAGCACAACGACCTCGGGGAAGGATCGCCGCTCCCACCATCCGAGCCCACGTCCCCGGCTCGAGTCGTTCTGGGGCCCGAAGAGGGAACCCAGACCGACGGTGGGTTGCCGCGGTCAGAGCTGGCTGACTCAGTGCTGGACCAAGTTGAATCGCTTGTCTCTGGACAGGACGGTTCGCTGAAGTCTGGCAGGTCTAGCAAGCTACTTCCACCTCCTCTGCTACGACAGCGGCGGTTTTTACGTGCCATCTGAAGATCCGATGCCGCCCCAAACAGGTGAACCCGGAGTTAGCGAGGCTGACTCCGGGTGTGTCTCTGCAACAGCTCCTGTCCGAGAACCTGTGGTTCTCGCAGCAAGAGGCACTAGGCCTGGAATCTACCGCCATGGCAGCTTTCCAGGCCGTCTCCTGGCTAGATCTGTGGTCCCTCACAGTATCTAAGGTCGCAGCCAGCTCCGGGGGAATTTCTCCCGAAGATGACTCGGCCTTCCAGGAGAATTTGCCAGTCTGGGGGAAGAGCCATCTCTTTCCTTGCCCACCAGACGGTGAACCTGTGGGCCAACCTGGTTCTCCGACGAAGGGACGCTGTCCTTACTCGGGTTTCCAGGGCGGCCGTGGCCGGGCGTGAAGCGGCATTGGGACTTTCGAAACGGACCTCTACGGAGTTCCACGTCTCTCTTCCCAGGAGAGATGGTGGACGCTGCGGTGGACAGACGGCGCACTGATGACAGTGACCGTCTGGTTCACCAGGCAGTCTCGAAGGCTTCTGGGCAGCCTCGGACTGCGGCCAAGTCTAAGAGCTCGGCTAGCGCTTCCTCGGCTTGCTAAGACGGTTGCTGCGTCGAAGCCCCGAGGATGACTCTGTCTTCTTCGACTTCTGGCAAGGGGGGCCGTAACCAGCCCTCCTCCCAGCCCTCCTCATCCCGTGGAGGCTCTGGGAAGAAGTCAAAGAAAGGGCGGGGGAAACGCTAGGGGACGGCGTTCCCCCCTCACCGCTGCCGGAAAGTGGGGGGGGTGGGGGGGTGCCTGGCCAGCCATTGGGCAACTTGGCAGCGTGCTACGGCGCCGAGACCTGGATAGTAGATGTCCTTCGGGAGGGATATCTATTACCCTTACGAATCTCGCCACCCCTCAACCCCTCCAACCCGGTCAACAGCAGTCGTACGTCCCCGGGGTCACCGAAGGACGTAGCACTCAGACAGGAGATCAAAGACCATGCTGAGCAAGAGAGCTGTAGAGATCGTTACAGGATCAGTCAACCCCGGGCTTTTACAGTCGACTCTTCCTGGTGAAAAAGTCTACGGGAGGCTGGCGCCCGGTGATAGATCTCTCTCCCCTGAACCGGTTTTTTGTTCGCCAGACCCGGTTCACGATGGAGACGGCACGCTCAGTGCTCGACTCCATTCAGGGAGAACGATTTCATGCTTTCAGTGGACTTGAAGGATGCGTATTTTTTCCAAATACCCATTCATCAGTCCTCCAGAAAGTACCTCCGCTTCATCCTCGACGGGGAAACGTGTACCAGTTCAGGGCACTGTGCTTCGGTCTCTCAACCGCCCCACAGGGTGTTCACAAGCGAGTGTTCACTCTGGTGTCTGCTTGGGCCCATTCGCACGGGATACGTCTGATGAGGTATCTCGACGATTGGTTAGTCCTGGCGAGCTCCCGCTCGCAGTTGCTACAGGACAGGGATCGGCTGCTCGAGTTCTGTCGCGATCCTGGGGATCGTTGTGAACTTCGAGAAGTCGATCTCGAGCCCAAAGGACAGAGGATGAAGTACCTGGGTATGATGATCGACACGGTAGGCAGGGCGAGTCTTCCCCCGCAGACCTCCGCGGTCAGCGATTCAGGAGGCAGCCAACCAGTTCCTGTCTCGGCAGGAACAGGTAGCTCAGCGATGCAAGTCGTGATCGGACACCTGTCGTCACTCGAGAAGTTAGTCCCTCACGGGCGTTCTTCACCTGCGGTCTCTTCAGTGGAGACTAAGGAGAGTTGGTCACAGGCGACGGATCCCCCCAAGCTTTCCAGTGTCACTGACACAGGAGGTGAGGCAGGACCTAGCTGGTGGCTCGACGACAGGAACCTCTTAAGGAGGGAGTGCCTCTGCGCACTCCCCCCCGGACATGCAGCTGTTCTCGACGCATCGACCGAGGGATGGGGCGCACACCTGGAGGAGTTGCTGTGGGGACTCAGGAGTGTGGGACGAGAACGACAAGCACCTTCACATCAACTGTACTGGACTCAAGCAGCGTTCCTCGCTCTCCAAGAGTTTCAGGACCGCTTGATGGGACACTCAGTGGTGTTGGATGTGCGACCACACCACGGTGGTGGCTTACGTCAACAAACAGGGGGGCCTAAGTGTCCCTAGCCCTTGTACCAGTTGACACGGCAGGTGCACGAGTGGGCTCGGCACAACTCAAATAGAGCTGTCGGCACTACATTCCAGGGAAGAGGAATGTAGTAGCAGACACGCTCAGAACCGTCGGGGAATCAGGTGATATGGGACCGAATGGTCTCTACACCAGGACGTGGGGCGGAAAGGCCTCTTCGACCTGTGGGGGCGACCAGTCGTGGATCTGTTCGCCACCCGGCACAACAGGAAGCTCCAGTGTTCTTCTCGGCCGTGCCGGACCCATGGGCAGCTGCAGAGGACGCTCTTCAACATCCTGGGACAACCCTCTTCGCCTATGCCTTTCCCCCGTTCAGCCTGATTCGCAAGGTGATCAGTCGAGCGCTGGTCACCCCCGAATCTCAGGATGATCCTGGTGGCTCCCCAAATGGCCCAGGCCATTTGGTATCCGGACCGGCCTGCCTGGCTCTTCTCGCAGGAGAACCGAGAGAGATTACCCCCTTGGCACCAAACCTTCGGCCCAGCCCACACGTCGAGGCGGTACACCGAGCAGTCCCAGTCCCTACGTCTTTCACGGCTGCTGTTTTTATCCACCATCTCTTGCGAACGAGAGGCCTTTTTCTCGTAGCGCAGCAACAGAGATGGCTGGAAAACGTCCGTCAGTCCTCTGCAGCTGTGTACCAGGGGAAGTGGGCCGTCTTCTGTGGTTGGTGTCGTAGACGGGGTCTATCTCCTCTCAGAGCCACTCTTCAGCATGGTAGCGGATTTCCTCGTATTTCTTCGCCGAGAGAAGCTCCTATCAGTCCCCACAGTGAAAGGATACAGAGCCGCCTGGCGCTCGTCCTGAAACTGAGGGGGTTGGACATCTCGAACTCGTTCGAGATCTCCTTGCTGAGAGGAGCTTCGAGAGGTCTTGCCCACCCAGGGAACTCAGGCCCCCTGCGTGGGGACGTGACTCCTCGTCCTTAGAGTCTGACTCGAACACCGTTCGAAGCCCACTCCGAGAGTCGTCAGACAGGGATCTGACCCTCAAGACCCTCTTCTTGCTGGCCCTGGCATCGCGAAGAGAGTAGGGGAACTTCATGGTCTTTCCTATGATGTACGACACTCCAGGGGGATGGGGATCCGTGACGCTCGATTTCGTCCCGAACTTCGTTGCGAAGACTCAGAAACCGTCAGTCCCTGATGACAGGTTCGAGTCATTCACGATTCCCTCCCTATTGGGACTTCACGATAATGATGCGGATGAGATGCTGCTTTTGGTCCCTGTGAGGGCGCTACGGCGCTATCTGAAGAGAACTCGTCACCTCAGGCCTGAGTGTCGACGCCTCTTCGTTAGCACCGGGGTCACCAAGAAAGAAGTATCCAAGAACACTCTTTCATTCCTGGCTGCGTGAGGTCATCAGGAGGGCGTATGAGGCTGATGGTAGTGACGCATCCGTAACGTCCCGTCCGAGAGCTCACGAAGTCGAAGTATTGGCCCCTCGTTGGCGTTTCGCAAGAACTTCTCCGTGGCGCAGGTCCTGAAGGCAGGGGTCTGGTCTAACCAGCTACCTTTACGTCCTTCTACCTTCGGGATATTGCCCACAGTCCTTGGATACCTTTTCCTTGGGACCCGTGGTGGCCTGCTCAACAGTTGTGTACTAACCCAGACCCTCGCAGGCTGAACGCATCAGTCCTGGTGTGACTGTGTGGATTGGATGTGTGAGTGAGTGAGTGACTGGCTTCTCTCTTCCCATCTTTTCCTTCCCCTCTACCTGTGGGCAGAGGGCCATGGTCGTCACTACGCTGATGAGGACGAGATGCAGGTGAGCTATATGACAGAGCCCCATCCTATCACCTTTCACTAGGGATAGGAGCAGGAATATCCACCACTTCCTTCTGCAAGGGGGGGAGTGATGCCTACAAGAGTCAAACCCATGACTTTATATTTTGCTCCTGTACAGGAACAAGTTCTTGCCATTGCCTGGTACTAAGAGATGCGCATGCCCCTCTCTTAGTACTCGTCCAGAGGTCTGACCATTGATCCTGCGGTGCACACCCGATCAATCGGACAGAGGCGTTGGATCCCTCCCTCGCTATTACGACCAGGGAGGCTTCCAAGGTAGGGGCGAACCACCAGTCTGTTCACAAAAGACTCAAGATTCCAACCACCAAGAAGTGAGTCTTCCTATTGTAAAAGGACCGAAGGTTTGTATGCCGTGTCGGAACAAATGACAATTTGTCCCAAAATTGCATTTTTCCTAACTATACAAACCTGAGGTCCTTTTACACATAGCCCCACCTCATGCCACCAGCCTCACTCTGCAGTTTTTTTTGCTTGGGCAAAGCAAAAGTGATTTTGTTTACCTCCCAGTCGCGCGCGCGCGCCTGTCGGACAAGCAGTTAACTACCGAACCCCTTGTTCGAAAGCTTACGACCTATCCAGCCTGCCGGCTAGTATCTTCTATTGTAAAAGGACCTCAGGTTTTGTATAGTTAGGAAAATGCAATTTTGGACAAATTGTCATTTTTGTAAGAAAAAAATTCTTAATTCATAATTATTTTGAAATCCAAGGAAATAATTGCATTAGATATAACAACCTAACATGATGAATACCGTTGCTATCTATGAACGATATTGAAACTCATTATGGAGAGGTCGTTTTAAACACTTGACTGTTGGCTGCCCTGTGGGGCAAAGAAGCGTTCAACACACACGCATACACTTTTGTTTTCGTGGGATTTTAAAAAGAGGACTGTTTCACACCAATGCAACTTTTTCGTTACAATTTAAAATATAAAAATGAACTTAAAACACAGCGACTTTGTTTTTGCTTATGGTTACGAACGTTAGTGGGCATTTATATTCTATCTGTCTTATATTATTATGCAAATCCTGGTTAACGCTTACGAGGAGATTTTAACAAAATATTAAAGTTTTCCTTGGCTGTTGTGCTCCCATGGTTCCAACACCATTGTATATAATTTACTCAAAAGGGAAATTTAAGGTTCGTCTTAGTCACCAAAAATAGAAGGGGGATTTTTACTTTAAAACAAAGATACTAATCAACTATCTTAGCAAATCCTGACTTTGGGTCGCCAGTCTTATGATATGAGCAAGCTTTTGCCTTATTTATTACTCGCATACGCGTATCATAATTTATATGATAAAAAAAAAAGGAAGTTTGGAGGTTTGCCAGGCCCCGGCATACATACACTAAATACTGGGCAAGAAATGTATTTACAATTACTTTGTATAAATTTAGTAACAAAAAGAGAGCACAACAGATATAATATTATATAAATAATATTAGGTTATTAACTGTGGTTAGCCGCTGAAGCTTGAAGCTGTAAGGGTCTTCTCTGGAGTGGAGTGTACTTTGGTTCGTAACCATACGTGGAAGTTTCAACAAAAGTTCTCTCGTCCCCTGGAAGGGAAATTTACGACAATTAAACACTAGCTAATATGCACAGATTCCCTAATCCACTTAACCATTCAATTAAACTGCACTATTGGACTTACACAGATTATTTATACTTGTGGACGTAGCAATAAGTCCTCATAATTAATTTACACGTGGCAGCAGCTATATTCCCGATGATGGTAATGCTTAGACATTTATCGAAGAGAGGCTACTCTCAGTGTGAGGGGAAACAATCTCAGGCAGAGCCCACCACGAGGGTGAGGCCGAAGGATAGGAGAGAGAGGAACAAAGGTTTGGTGGATAGGATTTCTTTCCATGCAAATGGGAGGGAAGGATGGGGTGTTATCATGGGGAAGGAGGAAAGGATGTTGAGGATACGAGGTTCTCATACAACAGGACACCTTACCTTGTTAAAGGGAGAGGACAGTTGCCTCTCGGGAAGGGGCTGACAGGGAACAAAACAGAACGTCCGCTCCATAGACTCTTGGAACGTGAAGACGGCCACCCCACACTTTCGGCTTTCTACCCCTCATCCTTCGAAAGTGTAGTGGGTACTTCTTTGGAGGGTTTTCTACTTGCACCGACTCTTGGGCCTTTTTG